>NC_088642.1:9166861-9481503 GCF_036013475.1 Columba livia | reverse complement strand
TGGACCAGAGATGTGACCTGGAAAACCTGTATGTGATTTAACAGGGACAAATGCAAGATATCGCAAGTGAGCAGGGACAATTCTCCCACACAAATACAGGATTGTGGGGAGTGAGCATTCTGCCATCGTGGCTGGGATTAGAGGGATAATCACCTGGATGGGACCTGGCACTCCTGTGCTGCTGTGAGTCACAAAATCATAAAACAGTTTGGGTTGGAAGGAACCTTCAAATGTCATCTAGTCCAACTCCCTTGCCATGAGCAGGGACATCTGCACCCAGATCAGGTTGCTCAGACCCCCGTCCAGCCTGGCCTGGGATGTTTCCAGGGATGGGGCATCCACCACCTCTTTGGGTAAGATGTGCCAGTATTTTACTGCCCTCCTCGTAAAAAAATTCTTGTTCATGTCTAGCCTGAATCTCCCCTCCTTTAGTTTAAAACCACCACCCCTTGTCCTGTTGCAACAGACCCTGTAAAAAGTCTGTCCCCATCCCTCTTACACACTCCTTTTAAGTACTGAAAGGTCACAATAAGGTCTCCCTGGAGCCTTCTCTTCTCCAGGCTGAACAACCCCAACTCTCTCAGCCTTCCCTCCCAGGAGACATGTTCTAGCTGTCTGATCAATCAACACTGGAACAGTCAGCTGTCCCACCAGAGAGAAATGGGAGCATCATGGCCAGGTATGTGAAAAGATCCCTCTGCGCTGGGGAGGGCAGTGGGAGACCTGCACCCTCAGGACACCATGCAGCAAGGGCACAGCTTATGGGATGTGGTCTGGGGGACAATGAAAAGGAGATTTCAGCACAACACTGCCCAGGCAGGACAGGTCTCTGCGCTGATGACCCTGTGGGACATGAGGAGCTCAGATATCCCCTGGATTTGGAGCAGTGGGATCACAGGCAGCTCCCTGGTGGGACATGGAGGTAGGGGAGAGCAGGGGATGTTTGCCCTACGATGGCCTCAAACCGTTGGCGTCTGGCATCCCATCTCACAGAAACAGTCGGTGAATTGGAGCATAACAGTTTCCCTCCAGGAGAACCTCGGAGCTGCTTTGATCGCAGCCGACACTGCATCTCCCACAGCCAGCAGGACTGTAAGGCATCCCCTCTTCCCCTCTGCTTCACAGGACTCTTCCTTTTCTCCATGGGATAAAAATAATCCTTTTGCGTCAGCTCCATCACTGTGAGCAGCGAGAGATTTGATTCACTGGTGATTCCTTCCCTCCTCTCATTTAAACAATTCCCCATTGAGCCCATTAAATTAATATGAGCAAGGGCCATTTACTTGGCCTGCCTGCCAGTGCAGGTGTCTCCCTTTCTTTTCTTTTGGAGAAGGCTGGGGAGTGGCACGGGCGTGAGTTGAGGTGAAGCTTGGCAAGGGCTGGGAGCAGCACAAGGGTTTCAATCAGGGTGTGCAGGGGCACAGAGGTCTGTATATCAATGCATCCAGCATCAGAAAACACACAGGCGAAAACTGCAAGTTTTTACAAGCGATGCACTTGGAATGTGTTCTTACCAAGGCACAGCCACACTGTCCCGGGCAGGGAGCTGCCCTCTGTGTCTCCGCTGGCAGCCTCAGCCCTTTCCAAACCAGGCCGGCTGTTTGGGGAAGGCTGTGTCAGGCTCTGGCAGCAGCTCAGGAGGAGTTACACGGATGTGCCAGATCTCAAGCTGTTCCTCTGGCTCTTGTAGCCACAGCCCTTCCTACTCCATGTCATGCCAAATTTCCTGCCCTTGTCACTGCAGCAAGACACCACTGGGCTCTGCAACAGGGGACACTGCTCCAGAACACCCTGAAAATGCCCAGGGACAATGCATGTAATGCCACCAGCAGGGAAAACCTGAAGAGGTTGGAAAAGATTAAAAGCCCATCTTCTCCAAACTGTGGGACATTGACAGGTTCAGCAGGGCAATGCAAAATCATGACAAGGATGGGCCTTGCAAATGAAGGTCCAATTCGCCAGCCCTGCTGAGTGAGTCCTTAGGTGCCCAATATACTGCACAGCCATGAGCTGGAGAGAACTAATTACTTTTTTCCATGTAAATTGCATGACCAGCACAAATGGAGGTCAAACCAATCCCTGGGAGGTATAGAACCAACAGGGAGCTGCTCACCTGCAACCCAGGGTTTTACATGCTTTGCTGGCTAGGACACCCACAGGATGCCTGCTCCTGCCTGCTTGTGCCATGATCCACCTCCTCGTCCTTTCATTTATACCACTGTCGCCTCTTCCCTCTGCCCCAGACCAGGACCTGCACTCTCACCTTCCCCTTCTCACCCCCCCGTCTGCCAGGATGGACAGCTGAGGGGCACAGGGCCACGATGGGATTGCTGGGCTGAAGTTGTAAGAACTCACGCATCCACTGCTGTGTCTGCTGGTTGTAAGCAAGCATCTCTGAGTACTTTGTTCCACTTTATAATTTTCACCAGTTCTGCAGGGAGCTGGCTGCCCCAGCTTGAAATTTTGGGCTTGACAGCCTGTGACACCCAACTGTCCTCCTGTGATGGACAATGCAGGGAGGCAGGAGATCCTGCCAGATGCTGGGCTCTGGTGGGATGAACTTGTCTATCGGCACAACCCAATATCAGCTCCTCTCCTGAGGTATGACCGTATTAGATGTATCTAAAAGGATGCAGCCAGAGGGACACGTGGAGAAGAGAGGCTGTAGAGGAGCAGATCCGTGCTGTCTACAGACACCTCTTGGCTGCTGTGTCTCCCAGGGAGATGCATGTCCTCATCCCATTTCAACACGGACAGGAGATACATCTCATCCAAGAATATGCCAGGTCCAGGACCAGGGCTGGGTGTCCCAGACTTCAGCCACCGCTTGACACTGCATCCTCATGACAAGTTGTCACCTTGCCCTTCAAATGCACCCTGCGGCTCAGGGGCTGAGCTAACAAGCTTTCCTCCCCCACACCCTGCAGCAGAGCCACCGCTCGGGAAGAGCCGCACTCCTGAGAGCTGCTTGGGGCTGTCTGGCAAAAAAACAGCTCACCCTCAGGTGACCCGGAGGATAAGCGTCCACGTTGTCTCCATCAGCAGGCAGCTGTAATCAGTTATGGCAGGGGGTTGAGCACCGAGTAGCGTCTGCAGGAGAGGCTGCTTGCTGGCAGACCCGCTCTCGCACCCAACCATTGCTGGGGGAATGAGAGTCTCCCAAAAAGTCTCCCTCGCTGGCTCTGCCGAGGGCACGCTTTGAAAACAGCCTGTTCCCCCGGAGGTCCCTCTGCCTTTGTACCGGGGCTGTTATTCAGGCAAAGAACTGATGATTTCTCAGGATCCTCCAATTTTCTGGAGGGGATTTAAGTCATGTGCATTGAAATGAATCCACAGAGGACAGCTAAAGAAAGAAACGAGGAGGGAAGGCGAGCCAAGCAGCCTGCGAGGCTGGGCAGTGCCTCTCTTGCCATAACGCTGTGCAGTGCCCGCTCCTCTGCCACCACGGCTTTCTGCCAAAGAGCTGGAGAAAGCAGGGGCTCAGCTCAAAGAGGAGCTGTGCAAACCCTGACGGGCATATTCAGGCAATCACAGATCTAACCAAAATGCAAGACTTTTGAAGATGTGAAGCAGGGCTCCTTCGCATGCATTTCCCAGGACAGGCAACAATGCAGAGCCCAGGCTTTGGGGAGCTCTAGGATGGGGGGCACAACCTATTAACAAAGAAGAGCATGCAAACCCTGTGGTCAAAACAGTTATTGTAGGAGAATAACTGTGACAGCGGGCAGAAATACAAGGGAAGGAGTAAAATAAGACCCACTGAAAATCATTTTGCTTGGCCAAATTCAGATTTCAGCTATACTTGAATACCCAGAGAACAACAAATCCAATGGACACACGCCAGATTTATGTCTAGAGAGGGGCATTTATCTCAGTGATTTGACTATTATTGATCACAAAAACAAATCCTCCTGGCATTTTTCTCCAAACCTCTAGTATTGCAAAACAGAGTGGTCTTGTGTCACTTTCAAACACGGGAAACTCTTCTTATTACACAGATCTTCAAAGAGGAAGCTAGAAAGTCAAAGCCAGTGCTGACTTTGTCAGTGTCCCACTGACAGCACATCACAGGATGAGAATTGCACTTTAGAAATAATTTATAAGTACTATTGAATTTTCTTAAAATGGGACCTTTCTTTTTGCTCCACTTGCCAGTGTTTCCATTTCGTGTACTACACAGACTTCATCCCCACCACTGAGAATTGACTTCAGCTTAAAATAACTTGTAAAGATGCTGATGTTCTCTCCACCAACTGCCAAACAGGCCAGCCGCAGAAAGTTACATTACACAACAAAAACGAAGTTGAAGACAAGTGGCTAGGAACAGCAAAAAGAAGAAAAACCCCAGGTCTTTGACCTTGGGGTTCAGTGATCCCACAGTTACACAGAGCTCTCTTCTCCCTCTACACACTCTGACGCAAACCATAACTTATTTTATCGAAAATGAAGAAAACAAGAGAAGATTCAAGCCCTTTAGATCTAGTGCTGGCTTGTTTGGATTAGCTCTCCAAAATGCTAATGTTTATGGTCACCACATCTCTTTTTGGGATCCAGAAATCTTTGTACCTGTGGTGTGACACTCTAGAACATCTGGATTTGTGCCATAGAGCCACTGTCCTGTGCAGAGTGAATATGTCCAGAGTCTCCAGATAAATATCCAAATATCTTGCCCAAGAAAGATCGGAGACTGCTGCCAAGTAGACCATTTCTTTTCCCAATAAATAGATTTCCACGACTGAACAGAGTCACCTCATCTTATCCCAGACTACGTTAGATTGGGAAATATCCTGATGTAAGAGATTGGAGGAATCCTGCCAGTGGGTCTGACAGTATGGTGGCAGGGCAGAAAAGTGCAGAGAGGAACGAACAGGCAGAAGGGGCCGGGACGCCTACTTTTGTCAGTGCACGCTGGTGTTCCCTTCAGTAGATGTTGATTTACAGTTACGAGTCACAGATCTGCACAGCAAAATGGCCACAGGACACAAGCGATGTTGCTCATGCACTGGCAAGCTGCACACAAGGAGAACATCCTCTTGCTGGCCTCGGTGTGTGCTAGGGCCATCCCTGACAGCAGGGATGTCACAGCAACCACCTCCAGCCCTTCCTGCTCCAAAGCAGGCTCAGAGCCACCTGTCCCTACAGATTTGTCTCTACCCTACTCTTCTTGAAGGCCTCCAGCACTGCGTTTCCTTCCTGTACCAAGGAGCCAATACCGGTGCATATGTCCTTACACAGCCCACGCAAGCAACACAGAAAGCTGCAAACGGGCAGAAATAGGCTTTCACAAGTCCCTGGATCTGCCTCACGGTGTTCAGCTTTTCCCCTAACAGTACAGAAAGCAGCTATCTGTGACCAGCCTAAATAACACAGGAGGGACTGAAAGGAAATCAAAAAGCATTCGGAAATCTCAGAGGAAGCAAAGCCATCAAGCTGCAGGTCAGTTTTTATGAGACCCAAGCTTATTTGTGTGTGCTTCCTTATCAGGGGGCCAAGCTGCATCTGGAGGAAGCAGTCCTGATGTAGGCAAGGCTCAGCAGTGCTCGACACCAAACTCCTCCAGCACTGCTTGTGTGCTGTGATTTTGGGTCACTGCGCAATTAGCCAGCCCTGAAGAGACACAAGGAAATTGGCCACTGCCTGAACAGTGTAGAAGTGACTGCAGGAATCTCAACGAGAGAGAAGCATTTGCATGAAAACTGAGGCACTAGGAATTACACCACTAGGAAAGCAAGACTTGAGCCATTTGGAGACGCGAGGCGAGTGCTTCTCTCTCAGCACAATATCACATGAGAGTTGTTGAAATAGAAAGTCTGGGGACAAAATGTACTTCCCTCAGTGCTAAATCACTCACCAGTCCAGGACTGATGTGACCTTGGAGAGTATCTAATCTATAGCTTTCTGCTGTAAATACAGTCCTACATGTAGATGGACTGTACCTCATGGGACAGAAGGACAGAGTTCAAGTTCATCTTCCCGTGCTTGTTGGTTCATCTCTCTAAGTTCCTGAAATACCTCCCAGAGCTACAGGAAAACACTAAGAACAGAAACAATCTTCTGGTCCTTAACTCTTTTACGTTCTTCCCTGCCACTCTTGGTCACAACAATGCAAGGTTACAAAGCAGTGGGGCTCAGGGTCAAGCATCCCAGCGTACACTCACACAGCTTAGTGCCAGCTCTGGACCTGAGCTGCATCCCACTGAGGCAGGGTATGGGGACAAAACTGGGGTCCCTTGCTAAGAAAGCACTTTGTGCAGTGTATGCTGCTGGAAAGCATGAGAAGGAAGCAAGCTCAAGCCCCAGGAAACAGTGAAGGAGGCAGTGCTGGGGATAGGCTGAAGAAGAGATTACAGCCACTCTCTTACCATCTCCCTAACACTTTGCACACTTCCATCAATCTTCCCCAAATCTCCTTTCCTCCTTCACCTCCTTAAAACCCCACCATCCTCCAACTTTTTGTCACAGTCCCCCAAATCCTGACCAATCCCTCCCAGACCTTGCCATCAGCTAGTCAAAGAGCCAAAGTGCTTCGGGCAGCAAAACTCAATGGTCCTGCCTTGGGTCGAGCATCCTTGGGCTGGATCTGTCCAAGGACAAAATCATCAGGGCTGCAAAAGGGCAAGGGGGCATAGGGAGACCAGAAGTGACACTGGCTGGTGTGACAAGGCACAGAGAGGGCAGAGCAGCTGCCCAGACTGTGTACATGGATAGGAAGGCTCAGAGATACCCCATGCCCCTCGCTTGATCCCACACCACAATCTGCTGATGGGCACCCAGCGCTGGACTCACAGGTGTGTGCCTGCAGCTCCTGACGCACACACAGCCATGCCACTGCACCCTGGGGTGGGAGAGCACCTGTGTTCCCCTTCCCATCCCACTCATGCCCAGCTAGACGCTGTCAGCTATGATATACTGCCTGAGAAATAACACAATGATCTCCGAGGGACAGAGAAGGAGGTGACTTGCGTGTGAGGAAACCAGTAGCAGGAACAGAGACTGAGATAATCACCTTAGATAATATAAGATAAATAGCCAAGACAAGCATCAGGTCAAGAAGCTGGCTGCCTCTCTGGCTGTCAGCCTGGGTACTGGACAAGAAATTTGCCTTAGCCCCAGCAAATGCTGTATGGTAACCTTTCTTTGACCTGCCTTCTTCTGTTCTCTCATTCTGCTGTGGTCTCACATTTCTAAAAACTCCTCTGTTTTTTTTTTACTATATCCTGCTTGCTTTTGGCATTGACAGGGGTTGTGCCAGGCTATTTTAATAGTTTTTTTAAAAACAAACCAAAGCCCATGAGCAACTACATTCTTCTGACTGTGATGACAAAATGCTTTAATTTCTTCCAGCCCTCAAATGAAACCCGAAAGGCTTACTAATTAAACAGCTCTGCCCCAAACTGATTCTTCTTACAGCAACGCTTCCCTCGGGTGAACTCAACCACCAAGGTCGTTACAAATTAGGAACAATACTTTATTAGCTAAACAATTCCTGCCTGACAACCGCTGCAATATTTAAGGAGCGCTTGGAGTCCAAAAGTGGCTTGGACGACAGCAGAGAGACACTTGTTCCTACCACCGTACCTTAAAATACTGCAAGCATTTCTGCATCACCTCTGAGCTCTGAGCAGAGGGACCCAAACTAGTTTAATGAGGTTTCTCTGCACAGGACAATATCTGCTGGTCACACACTTTCTGCCCAGCAGGGCTGGGTGCTCAGAATGGCCAATGCAGGACTGTGCTGGTGGTAGTTGGACTGTAAGTCTTTGGAAAGCTGTGCTATCTGCCTCATGGTTGCTCTTCCCACAAAGCTGTGGTTCAGCTGTCTTTGCCCCCCAAACCTCCGTGCTCCCTGCACTCTTGGGACTGGTGCACATTAGTTGGGTAGTGTGCTCCCAGAGGACTCCCAGGGCTCCAAGAGAACTCAAACAATCTAGAGACAACAGCAATAGGCAGAGAAAACCTCTACCAGGATCACATCTCATGGAAATAAATACAGCTCACTGCCTTGGGGGAAGGGGATGTCTCTGTCCCACCCCAGAGACTTCAGGCTGTGGGGCAAGAGAGGGCTCCAGGACCCAAATCACCAGGGCAAAGACATGAGGACGCTGGACACAGGGATCTCTGTACCCTCTGTGCACACAGATGGGTCCTTGACACAAGTGACTGATGGGTGCCAGAGCCCCTGTCCCAGCTTCCTCTCAAGAACAAATGCACCTTCTCCTGTGTGCCACCAAATGATTTAGGAAGCTGAAACTCACAGGGAGTTTTAGGCATTTTTTAAAAATTTTGTTGTGTGTCTTGGTGAAAGTAACTTCTGAAAACACCACCTGCGTGCTTTCAAGAAGTTCCCCTCTTGGCATACTTTGTTCCGCCAAGTGTTCATAAATGAGGCTGTGCTAATACCGCTGACAGCAAAACCCAGAGCATTAAATAACACTTCTTAAAGATCCCAAACTGTTTAACAAACATTAATTAATTAAGCTGCAGATCAACTCTGTGAATTATTTAAAGAGCTCTTGGACCTCCCTTCCTCGCTCAAGGACACAAAGACAGGAATGAACCAAAATCTGACGCAAACCCAGGAGTCCTTACCCTCCCTATTTCCACTTATCCACCACACCAGCTTTAACTAACAGGCAAACCAGAATAAATTCAGATCTGCTGAAATCCCATTGGGATGAAGTTAGCTCAGTCTCTTTTGGTGAGCCTTGTCTTGGAAAACCCAGCAGCAGCCAAAGAATCCACAGAACATAGAGCAGACAGCACCACATCTCTTTTTAGGGGAAGAAAGAGGGTGTGAAATGACATATGGCTATTAAGATCTCTTTCAAAAAGAGGTGATCGGTCTGCTAGTCAGAGCTGTCAAAAACATCTGTTCCAGCTGTGCAAGATGCTAGTGAAGAAGCTTCACAGGCAAATCCCTGTGACGCCGATGTGAAACAAAGGGATAGTGGGACCTGGATGAGCCCCTGGCTGCCCTGTCCTATTGGCACCCTGAGTTCTGCCAGACCCCAGCAAAAGGCACCTTCCCATCTCCAAAGGAGTTGGTGGAAACAAGACCAGGCAGCTGACCTCACAGATTCTGGGGTTGGTGTGAAGGCCTCAATGTCCAAGTCTGGAAGAGTCTGAGGGAAAACCTCATCACGGTTATAGCTTCCTCATAAGGGGAGGAAGAGGGACCCATGCTGATCTCTCTGGTGATCAATGACAGAACCCAAAGGAACGGCAGGAAGATGTGCCAGGGGGTGTTCAGGTTGGACATTAGGAAAAGATTCTTCACCCAGAGGGTGCTGGACACTGGAACAGGCTCCCCAGGGAGGTGTCACAGCCCCAAGCCTGACAGTGTTCAAGAAGAGACTGGACAACGTTCTCAGACACATGGTGTGAACTGTGGGGTTGTCCTGTGCAGGGACAGGAGTTGGACTTGATGATCCTTGTGGGTCCCTTCCAGCTCAGGACATTCTGTGATTCTATGATTCTCCAGAAGCATCGGCCATGGCTTCTCCTCCTTGGTGTTGGGCAGGTTTCCCTACTGGGCTTTTTGGGGATCAAGTGCTGGAGAGACCAGACTGGGCTACCCAGGTTCTGAGCCAGGCACACACAGGTTTGCCAGGTCTGCCAGGAGGCAGCTGGGATGCCAGGACTCCTTTGCACAGTTTTGGACACTCTCCACTTAAAAAACCTCTAGATATTCTGCAACTGTTAACTTAGCTCTGGGATCTCCCAGAAAACAGGGAGAAGTGAAGTCACTTTACAGAGGAAAGCTGGCTGCAGTGAGTAAAGGCTTAAAGAGCACACCAGAGGAGCTCATCAGAGGAGCCAGGATCAATACTCTGGAAGTACATTTGACTCCTCACAGTGAGATGACACTCTTGCAAACATGGCTGGAGGCTTGCTGCTAGTTAAGGACACGAAAGCTGGTGCTGGCACAGCAAGGAGGTGGATGAGACAATGCAGTAGGTGTCACTGCCTGTTCTGCCGGGGCTTGACTGCTCTCTGTTAAAACACCCTCTCACAGCTGCTAAACCTCCTCACCACAGGGGCCCAGATACCAGCATTTGGTGCAGCAGATGCCACATCAGTCGCGAAAGATGGGCTCAGTGGCACAGAAATACTACTGAGCTGGCTGGGCCAGGTCTACCACTTTGTCACCACAATGTATGTCATCCATTTTAAATTTTCATCACTTTCAGAGAAGAATTGGACGTAGCCAGAGGACCTGCACACATCACCAGCCACACCTGAACATCTCTCCTTCTTCCCTACATGTGCGGAAAACATTTAGTTCAGTATTTAGTGTCCCTTCAAACCTCACCAAGCAAGCAGAAGACAGATAGCTTAATAACATCAGAGCAGCCGAGTCCATTTCCATCCCATTTATATGTTGACGTGGATATGGTACCTATTGGCTTAAGGTCAGCAATAAGTGATGGAGCCACTTCTGAACTCACAGTTTAAACTGCTTTGTCAACAATATGCAATTTGCCTCTGAAGAAAGCTGGCAAAGGGAGATTGTGACATTCATACCTGCACGGAGGGCTAATGCTGGCCATCAGGAATGGAAGGAGACATTTTAATTCATTCTGACACACAGCACAGTATTGCTTGGTGCTGCTCATCCCACAGCTGGGGTGCGGAGGAGAGCAGCTGCGTTTATGCGTGTGTGACCCATCTCCACTGCTGAACCATTCTGCAACCAGGGTCCATGGGAGACAGGGCGCTTGCCAATGCCCAGGAAGGACCCATAAAGCAATCAGGAAACTTGTCCTGAGCCAAGCTCATGACAGCCCTGAGAGCTTGGATGGCCTTGGGCTAGGTTTCAACAGAAATAGGAAAGTGTGAAGCATACGAGACATTCTCCTCCACAGCTCCCACACCCAGCCCCAAACAGACTGCCATGTTACTGTGTTTTCTATGTCCTCTCAGCACAGGGAAGATTCACATTTCAGTGGTGTCCGGTTGAAGGAACTTTTTAAAAATCACAGAATCATTTTGGTTGGAAGAGACCCTTAAGATCATTGAGTCCAACCATAACTTAAATCCAGCACTAAACCATGTCCCTAGATTACCCAGAAGACTCTAGAGAGACATCAGGGTGATTAGTTCCTGGTCAGAGACCCTGCCTAATATAGTGAGTTAGCAGAGTATATATAACCCTTGGGAGTATATAAATAAAAAATTACAATCTCAAGAGATTGCTTTCTTAGATCAGTTCTAAAAACTCTGAAACTGAAAAAGCTCCACTAAACAAGAGACGACTGGGAATGAGAATTACATGGTCTCAGAAAGGATCCTGCATTTACAGACATTCAGCTCATAGCTGGATGAAGCCCAGAAACTGTAGTAAAGGATCCATGTGGGAGAGGTCACCATCCTTCACAACTGGCCCTCTTGGCTGGGTGGGAAAAGCGGCTTCACCAGCTCACAGAGGTACATGCATCTCTTTGCTTGTTCTTGAGAAAAGGATCCCATGTCTCCCCACAAATTAAAGACAGTGCTTGCTCACTTACAGAAGAGATGACACGGTGGTCAAGGGACAGGCTCTGATGATCCAAGGCAGCAAGAAGTTGGGATGCATGGGTTCTGTGTTAGGACTTGGGAAGGAGCTGGGAACTCCTTTACTTGGTTTCAAGGAGTTTTGCAAATAAAACCCAAAGCTCAGGAAAGATGTGAGCTTTGGGAAACAAATGAACCTCTGCAGGGCTTCTGGGCTTGTCTGGACCATGGTGAGAAAGTGCCCACAGACAGCAAACCCCCATCCGACCAGTCCCCTCTCCTGTCTAGGAGCAAACTGAGCCTTCTTACTCATACAGGAACAGAGACAGGGATCCAACATCCCTAACATTCTACCCAAAAGGCTTGACATAATCTAAAACACTTTGCTAGAGAGAGCAGCTACACCAATGTCATTGCACAGAAGGAGAGGGGACAGTGATAAGGCACGGAGAGACCTGCTGTGGTGAAGTACCTCCACTATGGGAATGCAGGTTGTCCTTACCTTGGGCATCTTGCGCAGGTTGGGAGAGAGCTTCAAGGTGACAACAAAGCCTCGTTCACCTCCAATGACGACAACAGGGTAGACAGGGTTAAACTGGATATGGGTTATTTTACTTTTCATCTTGTTCATCACTAGCTGGGTGCAAAGAGCTTCATACTTATTAACGTTCAGATCAAACACATGGGCCTGGAGAAAAAGAATAATACAAAGAACACAAAAGGGGTTAATCAGGCAGGAACATCCCTCAGCAGCAGCAGAACAGCTGAGGAAATCAGAGAGAAAAGGTCCCACAGAAGGGCAGCCTCATCACACAATTCCCATCTGCAGTCAGGCCTTCGCCCTCTTTTAAGCAACCAGTGTTCAGAAACTGCCTTCTGCTTTTGAGGGACTGTCCCCATCCTGCAGGTGCTCATGGGGTGAGGACAAGTTTCCTCCTGTGGGTGCAAGCTCCTTCCAAAACCCTTGGCAAGGTTCCAGCTGGTCCGGACTGGAGAAGGCTCAGTGCCAGCATTACCAAAACCGCAGGTCATAGCCTCCATTCTCAGCACTGCAAGTAACAAGACAACCATGTGCTAAGTCAGAGTCTAACACAAACTGACACACAAACTGGGGAATGCTGTCAGAAATACTTATTACCCCTTATTACAATATTTCCAGCTTAATAATAATGCTAAAGACTCAAACCAGTAATTGATAGGGAAGTGATGGGAACACGAGCAGTATGATTAAGGGTGTACCCTGGGGAAAAGCCAGGGAAGCACAGACAAATGTGCAGCACAGGACAGCTTGGTGCTGGCAGCCCACTCCAGCTCAGCTGCTTCGCATGCTATGCCTGCATCCTTCTCCCTCAGCACTGAGAGAAGTGCCAGGGAGAGACTGGCTGAATGGGAAAGGTGAGGATGGAGAGAGACAGATCCAGGGCTCCGCTCAGGCGGGATTCCTGCTGGCACTGATCCAGCAGTGACACAGGCCTGCCACATCACCAGCTGCACAATGATGCACGTTTTGTCATGACCCCAGAGGGAACAGTGGTAGTTACTTGAAAGAATGTGTTAACTTAACATTATCTCCCCATAATTGCAATTAGCTCCCATCATTGCTACAGCCTGCAAAGGCTAATAAAACATGACGTCCTTCTCTTCCCCAGCACTGAAGCGAGCAGTCTCCAGCATGCTGGACTCCCATCTTGAATCCACCGTAGAGACTTGCAGCCTCATGTTTATTTTCCCTTTTCTGTCTTCAGAAAAGCTAAGGAAGGGAATATTTTATGCTAACAAGTACAGTGGGAATACAGGGAAAATTAGGACTGAACTACTTGTACATCTCCTGCCAGCTGTGTCTTGTTTACTAGCACTTAGGAGAGAGATGAGACCATTTATTTCAACATTGTGCCATGCTCACAATTTGAATCTAGGAATTATCTGAAATCTGAGAGTGTTATCCTATGAAAGCTTATTCCAAACAGCATGGAAGGTTTTGTATCAGTTCAGTACATCTACTTTCCCACCATACTCCTATGAGTTGGTGAATTTTATCTGAACCCATGTATAGCAAAGAGCTGAGCAATGTAAAAGCACACATCCCAGGCAGTCCTGTGAGCTGTTCTGCCCTCAGAGGACTCAACATCTAGCAATTTGTGATGTCCTTGGTCTGGGCAGGAGAACCATACAAAGGTTTTACAGACGCAGAAACAAGATGAAGAAGATTCCCTCTGTAGTGAAGAAAAATAAGCCTTTTCCAGATAAGAAAGAGCTTGGAAAGTGGACAGGGTTCTCGATCTTATTTTGAAGAAATCCACAACAGTTTATAATTCAAGAAGGGAATCCAAAGCATCCGTCAAATGTGAGGATCTGCACTTCGGATACACATTCCCCAGTCAGCAGAAGCATAGGTGGAAAAAAATATTTCATTTTTATCTTCTCAAAATATCAGATGCCAGCATTAAATTCTGAATCAAGACCTGACACTTGAAGTCCCACAGTACAGTCAAAGTAACCTCAATTTCCTACCTCTAGGCATAAATAAAGGTGGCTGGCCTGGCTTGTACTTTATGCCTACCATCCTACTATCTCCGAAAAGGATCAAGCTCTCTTTTAAGCATATGAACCCCCCCATTACCCAAGGTCTAATTGCTTGCCATCACAGAATACATTTTCATTCATTTAAGGGCACGATTCAGCCCTCCCCCTCATGGCACAACCTCAGTTCTTAATAACTTAAAAGCCTGGGAAATGCTCATTTCCTGAGCAGCATCAACTAATCTAGAAAAACAAAAACAACACCAAAACAAAGTAAAACATGGAATTAGAGGCCAGTTTTCTTTTCAGCAGCCAGGTCTGCACTGCTGTTCTATAAGGCTGTCAATGTATCACACCTGCGTGCCCTACCAGGACTGCAGTGGGGAATAATGGCACTTCTGAAGGCTCAGTGTCGGAGTGCTGAGCAATGCAAATTACTCTGGGTGAGCTTGTTTTTCAAAAATGCCACTGACAGCCCAGACAAGCACAATGCCTGGGACGAGAACGCGAAACCATCAGCAATGTGGAGAAGGTCAAAAGCAAACAAGTTTATGAATGTTCCTACTATAAAGCTCCTCTTTTATGAGCTTCTAAACAAATGGGCTTGTTTTCCTTTGCCAAGGGAATCATGGAAAAGAACAAACTATTTCAGTTCTTCAGCGGGAAACATCAGCCTCGTATCAGCTGTCTGACGCTCCAGATGGAGGGGTGGGCCACGAACATTAGGAAAGACTTCAGGCACTTTAATTTAGAGGCTTACAGGCACTCTCAGGAGAGAGGGAAATGGGGCCAGAACAACACTGTTACTGGTATTTTGACAGTAAACTAAAAGGGGCTCAGGGCTTCCCACAACACTTAACAATGCTGTAAAGCAGCAGAGCCACATGTGACTGGCACCATCTGCAGATCTACCTGAGGCTTGGGGCAGGGTTTTCTGCCCAAAGAACGGGAAACTGAAAAGCTGCAGCTCTCCCTTGAGGTTCCTCATCCTGTGAGCTGTCCTGCTGGCTCAGGTCCCAAGATTAAGGATTATGGAGTAAAATCCATCTGAATCTCCCAGAGACTCACTAACAGCGCACAGCTTCTCTCCATCCACTGTCCTCGTGGCCCCTGTCCCTCCAGATTACAGACCACTGCTTCCAAGCAAAGAAGCCTCTCAGGTCTTGCAGGATGAGCCCTCTCTGTGTATGACCCAGAGAAGTCCAACCATGACCCACAGAAGTGCCACCGAACCCCACATGTGACTCAGGTATAAGACTCACAGGGAGACAAGATGACCAGAGCCAGAGCCGCATCCAAATCCTCTCCATGGAGATCGGGTGCATCCAGAGGGCACCCTTCTTCTCAGGGCAGGCAGCACCCAGATGACAGCTGCCAACCAGACACGGTCAGGCAGCTGGTCCAAACTGGCATTTTTGATATTTGTGTAACTTTCCACATGTGGCAGACAAGCATGTTCACTGACATACAACGTGTCACAACGTCCTGGGCTCCTACAGCTCACAGGGCAGACTTGCTTCCACCCATGTGGCCCCCAATGGCTCACTCAGTACCAGGGCATCACCCAGACTTTTATCTCCAGCAACACAGCAAGGTGGAGATGCTGGTCAGAATGTGACACTTGATGGTTTAACAAATCCATCGGAAAGACAGTACCTTGCTCAGGGTCCCTAAAGCAGAAAGTGTGACTTTGATGGGAAGACAGCATAAAGTAACGTGGCAGCATAGTGCCCTGTGCTGGGACACCACCTTGAGTTTTAATGGCATTGAGAACTGTGTAGGTACAAAAAGCACGTCAAAGCAGTATCCTTGTCAGAATTTACAAACCAGTGAGGGTGCTTCTGTGAACTGCCCCATCTTTCCTGCCCAGCTCTGCACATCACTTCTCATGCTGCCTTAGGCTGATCCCAGCATTTCCCTCCCTGCAGGTGCTGAGACCTGGGGCCACCACACTCACTCACCCACACTTATTCAGGAGCAGTTTAGAAACTGCATGGTGGAGGTTTCAAACCTCTGATTCTCAGCCCTCAAAAAGTGTTTCCACTGTGGCGCATGTGCCCAGAGAGGGACGTGGAGCCTCTTGGCAATAAACTGGCTTTTATCAGATACCTTCTGCAAATCCTGTAGAAGCAAACCAGAGACCTGCAAGGTCTGCAGTCCTGTTGCTCACAGATCATGGCACACACCTTCATTCTCTCTGCTAATAAGCATTCAGATAATGGGAAAGGGTATTTCACTTCTTTTGTTACCGAGTCCTTAGTAACAATGTGTAGCCGCTGTCTCAGAGGGACATAAAGAAGACTCCAAGAACAAGAAACCTGGGGAGAGGCACAGTGAGAGAGGTAAAACAAATCTGAAAAGTCTGAAAGTACAAGAACTCTTCTTCACTTCCCCAAGCTTAGCTGCAGATCCCCAGGGAGAATAAAGCACTAGGCAGTAACCAATGACTCCAAGAGCTATTTTATTTATGCTCCCTGTAAACCTGCATGCCCATCCCAAGGAAGTGCAGGAGGACACGTACCACCCTCCAAGCTGTTGAGCTAATCAGTTCATTGCAGCATGGGGATTCATGAGCTGGCATCAACAACATCAAAAGAAACCTGGACTCACAGGACCAAAGTGATGGACAGTCTGTTGGTAGATATGCCAGGCAGATGTTCAAAGAGAATTTTTTCTAGATAGGAAAACAGTAACTGGGTAAGTCCGTAGCAGCTGAAGAGGAGCACTGAACGAAGTAGATGCCTAGCTATGTCTGAGATGGGATCAGGTGAATCTTATAGTGTCTATCTGATGCTTCTGATGCTTTTTATTCAATAAGTACATTTTAAAATTACCATCAGGGTAACAACAGAGCCTCCATGCTTGACCTACAGGTAATAACGAATCTAATTCTGTTGTGTTACAGTTGCAGAAAATATTTGACATAAATGAGCTGCTTTGATGCCTGACTCTCAAACAGAGAAGAAATCAAGTTCACTTGCACCCAGACCAACAGCTCCTCTCTATATGAATCACACAAATATATTCCACCTCCCAAAATCCAGCGGTTCTCCACTGAGGCTTTGCATGGCTGCTCTATAAGCATGGCACAATGCACATCTAAGGCTATTACCGTAGCTCCAGTGTCAAAATTTGTATGGAGTTTTGAACATCTCACTTCTCCCCACCCACTCTGTAAACTGAACTTACAGTCTGAAAGTCATTCCAGGTTCTCAGCTGCTCTGAGGTGACTTGACTCCCTCTGTCCTCACACTCTGCTGTCACCCCGTGCCCTGCAGCACAGCAGCCGGGCAAGCCGGGGAGGGAGATGCCAGGGGATCTGCAGGAGAGCTGGAGCCTCCAAGAAGCACCACCTGAAAGCAAACAACCTCTCCGCCAGCAAAACAAACTACTGGACTCTGGTGGCCCACGAAGAAGGGAGCTGAAGAGCTACTTAGACCTATCCTGCCTTTATTGCATTCCTTGAACACACACTGGGTCTGCAGTGGCTGCAGCCTTTGCTGTCCTTTTGTTCCAGGCTTACAAGCTTTCCCCAGAGGTCTGGGCAATGCTAGCATGCTCAAAAACAACCTGACAGCAACAAGAACCGAGGCTGGGAGGAAATACATATGTGTGTAAGAACAAGGCAGATGTACCTGGTAACTTGGCAACAAAGAATAAAATCAGTGCAAGAGCAAAAGGTGAGGGATAATTAAATATGATGTTGCCCTTTACCAGTTGACATCTCTTTCACTGCTTGACTTTCACTGTCATTGTGATGGATTTCCCTAATTTTCTTGACTGAATCATGATACTTCATCCATTTGCAAACTCCATAGATGATTTGTTTCAGACTCGCAGGTAATACATTTAACAAGGGGGCAGGCCAGTCCCAGCCCCTGTCTAGCACCAAGGCAGCTGCTGGAGCATCCTAATGGCACTGGGCGGGCAGGGTAGATCGAGCTTGCATCAAAGCCAAACTGCCATGTGGTGGAGGACTTACTTGCATAATAACCATACTCCTACTGCAGCCAGAACAGCCTTCGATAGTTAATTTTTTCTAGGAGGACAATTTTGAGTTACAAATAAGGGTTGTAAGACAGTCCTTGGTCCCTCTGACGCCTGGGGCAGTCAGAGGCTTGGCAGAAAGAAAGGAGACTCGACTCAGAAAACATTTGTTTCCACCTTGTTTCTAAGAGGATGACACAGGAATGCTGGTCCTTGGTTGCCCAGACACCAGCACCAGACAGACCCACAAACACAAGGACTTTCACACCACCTTTATGCTAGTGGCCAAGGACTGACCCCAGCTCTGCTGCAGGTATCTTTGGAGGTAGCTTTGAGCTCAGGAAGATAAGCAGGCATCCATTAAAGCTGCTCTTTGGGCTGTGCTGGGTGAGCTTTGCCAGCCAGGAGCTGGCTGCACATCCTGGGGTACAGGAGAGGGCCAAGCACATCCCTCTGTCCTGCAGCATGCCAGTCTGCTGCTCCAGTGTGCGTGGCATGGCAGGGAACAGAAGGTCTTTGTCTCCTGGCTTAACTGCAGGAGCTGCTTCCCTGTAGGGCTGTATCTCTCAGCTTTTCCTCCATTGGTGAGAACTGGGTCACTCCTAATTTGTCATGGTAAGAAACCAGCATCAGCCTCAGCTGATTTGACTCAGTTCCTACAAGTAAGTACAAAATCGAAACCTCAGCAGGCAGAAGAGCTGCTATTCATTCAGACAGGCTGTGAGGACCATATGATGTCTTCTGAACACCCTTTCACATTGTTTTACAAGAAGGGGCTTGTTTATCCCAGCTAACTTCCCTCTCAGTCACCACCTCTGCCAGCCTGGCTCCACTCTGAGAGGCTCAGTGATTAGGATAATCTCCTTCAGGTCTCAGTCATGCACACTTCTGAATGCTTTTATCTGGTGCTAAATAGGTGATACATCCTACCCCTAAGCTGGCTGCGCTTCAGTTTGGTCTAACATGATTCTGTCATGTTGCCCACGACTATTTTTCCCCACACACTCTTCAATATTAATAGCATGCTTTGAAAAAGTCTCCTTGCGCTCTTCACTAAATTTAGTGTTACTTTCCAAATCACTTCTGAAACGTGAAAGTCAAACAGATAAACTAATCTGTGCTGAACTTATGCAATAGCTAAGCTGAAGACAGCAGCTGGCACCTCTGTGCTACACTGCAATCCCTTCTGCAGCAGTGGAGATGACCCTTCCATAGACACCAGCATCCAAAGTCCAGCATGAGCCCCATTTGTGCTCGTCAAGTGACTCTCCCTTGCATCTCCCTGGGTTCAATTTGGCAGCACAGTGTTAGCAAGAGCATGGCAGCGCAGGCACCAGCGCCAGCCTCCTTTGCAGTCCTGCTGCTTCTCCAATTACCGCTCATTTCATTTTGCACATTTGGTTTGTGTCTTTATTGAATTTCATCTCCCTGATTGCAAATTGCTGCTGAGGTTGTCAAGCTCATTCACAATTTCGCTTCTGTCACCAAAACACTTGTAAGTCCTGTTCCCTTGGTCCCATCACAGTGACTGCTGGGTTTCAGTGCCAGTCCCAGTCCCTGCAGCATCCCCAGCTGTACTGCACACAGTGAGTTCCATCATGCCACATCCACCTTCTCACCTGCCTTGTAGTTTTATTACAGGCTTTTGCCAACTGCATTCCCAAAGTCACCCTGTAAACATGTATTACATCTTCTTCCTCTGATCTACCAGGCCAGTTACTTTCAAGAACAGCATTAGATCAGTTTTATGCAATATGATCTTACTAAAGCCTTAGTAGTCTGGCTGTTCCTTGATCTACCAATGCTTACAAATAGACCATTCAATGATTTGATCTTTCTGAACAGCATATTTAGTTTGCCCAGTCTCTCCTGCACTGTCACGCTCCTGAACACTGGGCAGAGTCTTTCCTGCAGTCCTCTGACACTTCCCCACCCTGCCATCCCATTCCACATACCTAGAGAAGAACAGGGAGACTTTTTCAGACAGTTCCTTGTGTGTCCCAGCACAAATCTCCCAAGGCTGTGCTACATGAATACAGCCCAGCTGCGCCAGTCCCGCTGTGCTCTCTTTACTGTGACTCACAGCCCAGTCCCTGATTTCAAGCTGAAACTATGTCCTGATAGACTGGGACCAAGCTCCATCTCTTCACATGCCAATTGTCCCCACTTCTAAATTGAAACCTGAGTGAGGGGCCATTCTCAGCGCTGGCCAATAGCATGGAGCAGAGAGGCACCTAGGAGTAGCTTTCTAAACTCTGTCAGATACTCCTGATGGGTTGTGCCCCAGTAGGTTTTTATGCGAAGTCTAACAGGTCAGACAACAAAATCTTTGGAGATGCTGCCCAAGTAGTTTTTTCACTCACATACTCCACACAAGCAGAAAAAAGCAAACTTGGTTCATGTGTGGCTGAATGAACTAGTTAATCTCAGCAGGTGGGTTTTGTAAAAATGTTTTATTCCATAACCTGAAAGAGCAACAGCTTCAGTATTGAAAAACTGGCCTGAAAGCATCTGTGTACAAAACAAACCTTGCAAAGACAATGACAAAAAGGGTTTAAATTTATCAGTTTGACTTTGCACTGAAGCCAACCACCGTGCTGACTCACGTCAGCATGTCACCTGCAATTCAGCAGCTAAGGGATGTGAGTGAGCAGTCACATCCTGATGCTGCACACCTTGAGGCTTGGAGCCCACGAAAGCACCCTGTGATGGGATGTGAGCTGCAGCAGGACAGAGGTGAGGGCTCAGACCCTGCAGGGACAAACCAAAGTCTTCAGGGCTGGTTTTATTCCCTAAAAGCAACTTCCTAGAGGAGAGCAATGCCAGTGCACAGAGAACCTGGTGGGTGGGTGAAAAGAAGGGAGGAGAGTCGGACTGGCACAAAGTGGAGGTAGAATTAATTCGAGGGACTCTGCCCATCTACCTCCTTGAGCTTTGACATGCCACCAGCCCTTGTTTTGAAGCAGACGTAAGTCTGCCCAGCAGTCCACATCAGTCTCAAAGATTCAGCAGGGAATAAGAGTGAGCCTTTTAGGTTTTGTGGCAGAAGAAAATTAATAGTTTTACCAGAAAAGAACCACTTATTCTGTGAATGCAATTTCAAAGCCATTTTAAGAAAGCCCCTGCCCACTTCAGCCTACTCAAAGGTCCTTCTGGGTGACAGCAAAGGGATCTGCACTCATTTCCTGTTTTCACAGCTCAGTAACTGCCATGGCCATGGTGCAGAGAACCAAGAGATGCCTTATCCCAGCCCTGCAGAGCTAGTGGTGGCCCCATAAGGTAGGGACAAACCCCATGGGCTACTGCAGAAGGGAAAGAGGAAGAACTCTGATGTGTCAGGTACATCTGTAGCTATGAGGCATTCACAGTTCTGACTCCCCTCGGCAAAAGCATCGACTGATGCCAGGAGGTCTGCTGGCATCCCTGATTTGTGCCCTACAAGATGAGCCAGGATTAGGTCCAAAATACTCAGTGAAATATTCACAAACCTGAAAGGCATGGCAAGCCTCTTATCCGCAAAATTTTTCACGCTTTTAAAGACAGATATTGGGTTTTGCTGCCACTCAATGTTACAAGGGCAGGAAATTACTCTATGAACACACACACATGCCAGTACTAAACAAGTGTTTCTCTCCTAGCTGGGAAAGGATGAGTATCAAGAGCATGGACTTTTCTTCAGCACCTTGTCCTGTAAGTGAGATACAGGAGGAACCCGGTCTTCAAGTCTGCTCATACAAAACTATTGTTCAGTAAAATATGTGTATATAAGCAGGAAAGGGCACATCCACTTCCTGAGCTGCACAAAGCATTACGTAATTTCCTGAAGGTTTGGGTCATTCCAAGTATTTCACATCTTAAAAGGTCAACAGCTTCAGTAATGGGGAAAAGCCCTAGAGCATTTGTCTGAGTGGCTTTCTCTGCAGAGTGCACACTTGGATGGCATTGAGGCTATCAATATTTACTAAAAATGGCTATAACATCACCTTGCTCATGCTGCATTAGTCATGAAGGATACAAACCACAAAAACATGAGAGTAAATGTACTTGCACTTAGCACATGATCCCAAGCCTTTTGTAAAACCCCCGTGATCCTCCTCCTCACCCACAGAGAGTTAGAAGGTAATTTGGGTTGGAAGAGACCCCCAGAAGTCTCTGCTCCAACATCCTGCCCATGGCAGTGTTAGCTCTGAGGTCAGATGCAGTTGCTCAGGGCTCTGCCCAATTTGGCCTTGAAACCCCACATGGACAGATATGGCACAACTTCTCTGGACAAGCTGTTCCATTACTTGGCAGCCTTCCCAGCGAAAGTTTTTCCTTATATCCAATCCAAACATCTCATTTAAACTCATTTCAGCTGTTGTGTCTCATCATCCCTTCATGCAGTGCTGTGAAGAGCTTAGTTGCAACTTCTCGATGGCCTCCTTGTAGGCACAGGCAGGATGCTGCTGCCTTCCTTTTCCAGGCTGAACAAACCCAGCTTGACCATGCCATTACAGCCATCGCATGGGACAGCTATGGCCCACAGCCTGGGGACACTTGTGACATGGCTGTCTGGCTTTTTTAATAGGTGTGACACTTCATGCATTAATTCACCATGAGAAAGCATCCATATGGTTGGAGTGAGCTGGACATGGAGGTTTGCAGCATTGCCCTTGTACAGCATGACCTGGCAGTACCATTTCCTTAAGGAAAGCAAGTAAAAGAAGACCAAGAAGGAAATTTCAGGTATCTGATTCCTGCTTTTACATGTTTCAATATTTTTTTTTCTGTTTTATGCATAAGTTTGTGGTGGGCTTAAATCAAACTCCCAAAGGCAAATCCTGCTGAATGCCACAGGGACTGAATTCCACCCCTTTCTGTTTCTCTGCCTTCTGTCTTTATGATAAACTGACCAACAGGCCCAGATCTCCTGAAGCCTAAATGTAGGAGTCCAGGCATCCAAATCCATCTCCATATTTTTTTAATTTCCAAAGCAGGTCTCTCATCCCAGTTATCTTTTCTTCTTCACAGCTTTTACCATTTACAACCTAAACTAAACTATGTGTTCTCTAACCTAATCTTATTTCAGTGCTAATCACATCAGTATCTGCACCGAGGTCCTTGTAGGAGATGGCCTGAAGAGATCACAGAGTTTCTGCCAGCCAACTGAGCTGCAGGAGTCATGTTTAGAAATAAGAAATCTCTCCACCTGTCTGCTTTATGAACCACTGTGGAGTCTTCAAGGAACATAAGTGCCATCTGAAATGCAATCACAGAGCAAAACTGCAGCGGACTTAGCACAGTGATTGAAACCAAAGCTGAATGCTCTATAGCAACCTTTCTGAGCAGTGCACAGAGACTAGTTTCCATGAAATCAGGTGGCTGTCCAGTCCTTTTAAAATCAGGCCACTTATTTAGGTACTTAGTTATAGAATTGGGAGTTATTTTCCAGGTGGTGTTGGCACGGATGTCCACGTCTCAGTGACCATTTTATTTAATTTCAATTTTCATTGCAAATCACACGTACTCATTCTGAAATAAAATGGTGATCAGGCAGAGCAAGAGACTAAGGAAATTACCCAGAACATGATAAAGAGCAATAGTAGCAGTTAGTATTCACTGCACCAGCAGCAGAACATGCACATTCAAGTTATTTATGAAGAGGTGGTTCTGTCTAAAGCAGATTCCCAGCTGCCAACACACACTTTTTATCATAATGCCCCTGATATTTACAGCTTTTCTTAAATCTCCACCTCCTGGATTTATGGGCATTAAGAGATTTTTAGATTCTAAAATACCCTGATTTCCAAGCCAGTCTTAGGAGACAGGGGACTGACACACACATTTTGGACACAGAGCATCAGCTTGAATAAGGAAATGTGTTCTTCCAAAATATGCCAGGTATCCCTTTAAGACTGCAATTAGGGCCCAATTTTAAAATCACCTCCAGGTAACCTTCAAGTTTTGCAGCCATAATTATGTGCGGATGCAAAGCTAGATGCTGTTTATGAACAGAAGGCCTTTAATGTTTTATTTTCTGGCTGCATATCCTGTATTTTTTTGTATCCTGTTAATGTAGATTTTTTTTCCCAGCACTAATGGACACTGCCCTTTGCAAGGTGCTGAGCTATTCCCAAGAAGTGCGCTCTAATACAAAGTGGAAGATGTCCAGGAACAAAAAGGCTGTAAACAACTATTTATTCCACTTCCATTGCAGATCTAGAAGGTTCTGTTTAAAATAGAAACTTAACCATGTCTCGGATGCACCCTGTTGAAACCAGCAAGATAAGTGGCTAATGCAGAGGCCTGGGATTTCTACCAGCATCAGTTCTTGCCAGCCTGCTACAATGGAAAGGCAGCTCTTGCCTGGACCTTCCCTGCTATGAAGCCCAATTCTGGGCTGCTGCTGGCTGATGGCCACTCTGCTCACAGTCTGGGATTAAAAGCATAAAGCAAAATTAGATCCTTCTAGATTAGGACCTAATTAGGATTACTGAATTAGATTCAAGGTAGGATAGCCAAGGTGAGATACCCTGCGTGCAGTGCTACCAAGTCAGACCTGAACTCCAGGCCCACGGATGCTGCAGCTGATGTGGCTCTGCAACAACACAACACGAGTCACTGCAGCAGTGGCTAGGACGAGTTAGGGGTGCAACAGAAAGACCCCAGTGCACAAACTCTTGCCAAGTCTGTATGAGCTTCCCTACAGCAGGTAAAGTTCTGACAAAGAACTTGGCCCAAGTATGTAGCACAAATCCTAGAGATGAGCTCTTACTACAGAAACGTGTCCACGTGAATAAGAAATCCAAGTATGCCCAGTGTTTACCCTCCCTCTGCTCATGCTGCCCAGACTGCCTGCAGACATCTCCATCTCCATCATCTCCATCTCCATCTCCATCTCCATCTCCATCTCCATCTCCATCTCCATCATCTCCATTTCCATCTCCATGGTTAGGCCCCAGGATACAGTTGGGGTAACCACAGTTCCCTGTACTGCTCACCCCTGCACTCGATCAAAGCTCTGAACATCAGCAGGACCCTTGCTGGGTTTGAGGGAGCATGCAATTTCACTTGTGGAAAACAAATCAGAGGATGTGTAACACTGAATGCATTAATTTCATTCATGCAAGTCCTTCATCTGATATATGGGAAGAGACAGACAGATCTATGAACAAGGGACTCAATCCTGACCCTGCCCGCAAGGGAAAAGCACCAACACTGTTCTCTGCTGTGGCATCCTGAGCTTTCCAGGGAGTCCAGGTGTCACAGTGAAAAGATTTCTATTGCTTAGCTTGGGAGAGACAAACTCACAGCCTGAGCTGTGAAATGAATTTTTCGCTATAACATAAAGGTTAAACTGCAATAAAGTTGCCAAGGCATCAATTCAATGATAGAGATATATAAAGGCCATCTTTTTGCTAGGGTAATTTGGCCAAACTGCAGAGACTTTCCAATTTATACCAGCAAAACGTACAGCCCATGATGACAGAGCAATGTGGTCTTAGAGTACAAAACTAGTGTTGATGGATAGCTATGTGCTCTGGCTACTTGCCAAGCCCAAATTAACCATCTGAGCTACTAGAATGGATGGCCAGGGGCAAAAATACAAATGTCATTATTTCAATATTAGGACTGGTCTAAGTACTTCATTACCAAATCATTACTCTTGGAGACAGCCTCATACAGTGGTAATATTTTGATTTTATTTAATCGGAATAAAGTTCTATTGGTTGACCCTGGGCATATTACTATAATTGATTTTTTAAAATCAATATAAGTATAGAAACACTTTATTCTATTGCTTCTCTATACCTTGGAGGTTCAGAACCAATGCCCTGGTGTCAGCTTGTGCTAGGAGTGCTCTGATATGGAGTGTCATCTCTCCATCTCCAGGTTAATAAGGTGATTTCACATAGTTAAGTGTTTTTATCCTGGCATGTGCAAGCTGCACACCTGCACACTGATGTTGTCAATGCAAGAACAAGCAGGGACCTGCATGCATGTGCAACACCTTCCCTAATACAGCAGGAGTAGTGTGAGCAATTCATGCCCAGGTGTACATGTGCCGAGGGCAGGAAAGCACAGGGAAAAGCAGCCTGTTGTCTGAACCTTGCTTTTCTGTCTGAGTGCTGGAATAAGAGGAGAAAAGTAGGACTACAGGGAGGTTTGGCTTGCTTATGCTAGAGGCTGGGGGGGCCTAGGCCCCCAAGAAGCACCCGTGCTTAGAGCAGAAGGCCCACAAGCATTTCTGATGGGTTTATCAAGGCTGCAGTGAATTGTGCAGCTGATTCTCAGCCTTTGCTAAGAGGCCTCTGCTTTGTGATTTAACATCAGCTGTTTGCATGATTGGGCTGCAACTGAGCGATTTCTGGCCTTGTTGCTCGTAGGGGTGCGGTGGACCTTAGGGGGAGAAAGAGTAAGAAATGCTGCTGCCCAGGTTTCCTCATTTCTGTCCCTTGTAATCAGACTGAGCAAAAAGGAATTAGTAGTTATTGGGCCTTGAGCTACCAAAATGACCCTGTCATGCTGAGGCAAGCAGCTCAGGCAAGCTGCAGCCAACTCAGTCCGTCACTGTGGTGTATTCCTGCTCGCGGGGCATCAGCAGCTCCCTGACATGTCTGCCCATCCCCATGCTCAACCCTAATCTCCCCTGACTTTCTCTCAGTTCGAATCAGAGCAGCACTGCTCCCAGCCTCTCACCTTGCCATCAGTGGTGACTGCAGCAAAGACCGTGGAGGAGTAAGGAGACCATGCAACGTCCCCTACCGCAGAATTCAGGTCAAAGACAAACATGGGAGTCCTGTAAAAGAAGACCATGGAGAAGAAGTAATTTAAACACATGCTGCTCTGAAAAGTGAACCATTGAGCTACAAACACTTCGGTGATGTGGCCTGTGTTGTTCCAGGCCAGATGCAGAAGTGGGAGATGGGGCATTTCTTTATGTCAGATACCAGCCAGGATGTGAGCCAAAGACAAAACAAAGCTGAGCGTCAACCCAAAGGGGCTGGGTTGGTCCTGTTGCAATGAGAAGGACGGCAGCACGTTTCTTTCTTTCTGAAAGCATTCTGAAAGCTTCCCCCCAACACACACACAGAGTGAGATAGTGTCTCTCTGGTTAACAATCATGCGGGAAAATGTGATTTTCCCTTTCTGGACTTCTGACAACATTAAATATTAGAGCAGTATTGGCAACAGGAAATTTTTGCCTCTGAGTGATTTACAACAAAATCAATTTCCTGATTGAAACCAGACTTTCCTCAAACACTAACCCTGAACTTCATTATGTATTTTTAAAGGGGTTTTTTGTTTGTTTGTTTGTTTGGGTTTTTTTTGCCTCTCTGGATCTCCGAAGGTGTCTGGCTCCTGAGGCCATAAGCCAGTCCTTGACATCTTTGACATTTCTCTATAGCATTGCTCCAGAATAACCCTGCCACAGCAGGTCCTGCCTGAAGAACGCCAGGTCCCAAGTGAAGCAGCCAGGCTCCATGCTGGGCTGCACTGCTTGGCAGGTTCCTAGGGCAGCTGATGTTAAATCTTATACCTCATGTCTGGGGACTACAAATCTGAGCTGTCAGCCCCAAAAACAGAGATAAAACAGCAGTTATCAATATCAACACCTAAGATGGATACTGAGATCGAGTCATGAGCAGAGCCGATGTGTGAAGCTGGCATTTCAGGCTGGATGTCCCTGCCCACGCCAGGACCCAGCAGGACCTACTTGATGGTGTGATCCCAGATCTTGACTGTCCAGTCAGAGCTGCAGGAAATGAAGACTTTCGAGTGGTAGGGATTCCAGCTGACTGAGTCCACGGCCATATTATGGGCTTCGAACACATCCAGAAACTGGCTTGAATAGCATTTTGAACACTGCAATGGAAAGAACTAGTCAGTAATCAGAGCTAGACCTTCTTCTGAAGCTCATATTCCTACAGAAAGACGCCTCTGAATACTTGTGTGGCCTCCAAGGCTCTTCTGGGCTGGCTGGGAAGAGGTGGCTGGTACCCAGAGGTGCTATAGAAACTAAACAATTTAGCACATGCTGATTTGCTTCACTTCCAGGCAACACCAAGCTCCCCTCTGCAATACACAGAGGTAGGAATTGAAGTTGTCTGGTTGGATTCACAGTCACAGTCGGGCCCCAGAGCCCATTCTTCGTGGCAGAAGCTCCTGCCATGCCTCTGTAAAAGGCTCTTGGGAAAGGCAGAGGAAGCTCAGAAGCACAGAGCAACATGTATGCTTGAAGTGTCATAGTTAAAAACTCCAGCAGCGGTGCTTTCAGCACAAGCATGACCTGTCAGAACCTTTGGCTCTAAGGATTTTAGCAACATACCAAAAGCCCCTTCTATGTCATCACCCTGAGACAGCCTGCTCTGAGATCCGGCCTCAACTAGAGCTCTGCAGCTCTTGTGCCACTCGTCACTTCCCGGAGGGGTGTGAGGACCCCAAGAGGTTGGCCAGCACTCAGGCATGTCCCCGACAGGTAGGTGGGTGACCCCGTACCCAGCCAACAGCAGCCTGTGAACTGGGCAAACCCTGCATATGCTTGCAAGGGTCAGGCCAGCAGCACCACAGCTGCTGGTACTACCGAGTGGCAAAAGGGCAAGTGTAGAGTCTTGCATCTGGGCAGGAACAACCCCAGGTGCCAGTATAAGTTGGGGAATGACCTATTAGAGAGCAGTGTAGGGGAAAGGGACCTGGGGGTCCTGGTGGACAATAGGATTACCATGAGCCAGCACTGTGCCCTTGTGGCCAGGAAGGCCAATGGTACCTGGGGTGGATTAGAAGGGGGGTGGTCAGTAGGTGGAGAGAGGTTCTCCTTCCCCTCTACTCTGCCCTGGTGAGAGCACATCTGGAATATTGTGTCCAGTTCTGGCATCTCAGTTCCAGAAGGACAGGGAACTGCTGGACAGAGTCCAGCACAGAGCAACAAAGATGATGAAGGGAGTGAAACATCTCCCTTATGAGGAAAGGCTGAGGGAGCTGGGGCTCTTGAGCTTGGAGAAGAGGAGACTGAGGGGTGACCTCATTAATGTTTATAAATATGTAAAGGGTGAGTGTCACGAGGATGGAGCCAGGCTCTTCTCTGTGACAACCAATGATAGGACAAGAGGCAATGGGTACAAACTGGAACACAGGAAGTTCCACTTAAATATGAGAAGAAACTTCTTCTCAGTGAGGGTGAACAGGCTGCACAGGGAGGTTGTGGAGCCTCCTTCTCTGGAGACATCCAAAACCCACCTGGACACATTCCTATGTAACCTCAACTAGGTGTTCCTGCTCCAGTGGAGGGTTTGGACTGGATGATCTTTTGAGGTCCCTTCCAATCCCTAACATTCTGTGATTCTGTGAAAATATAGGATGTCTGCAAGAGCCTTGGGAATGTCAGTTTGTGTGTGAGGTCAAGAATTGGGGGATAAATCACTATCTGCTTGTCTGCACAGGCAGAATGTGGAACTTGATCCAGATCCTGTCAGTTCTGTGTACACAGAAAAAACGAGGTTATTCTCCTCAAACCTCCTCCCCTCCAAGGAGGCTTGGAGACTTCCTTCATTAGCAACAAGGACCTCATCTCACAAGTAATGTCCTCTTGGTTATGTTCTCATGCACAAGCTGTATCCACACAGCCGGCTGGGGTTAGTTTCAGAATTTCCTGTTGGTCTGCCTCAGTACTCACTACAAGGACTTTTCAGCACCTTTCATTACTCCCTAATGAATGCAGCAACACATCATCTACCTAAGCAGCAGGATCGCTGAAGTGTTACGTTACTTTAATTCTTGCAAACTAAAGCTCTAACTAATCATGAGGCTTAACTGTTTATTATACACGATGCTCACTGTGTGGGTATTCAGAGCTGTTTTATTTCAAATGCCCTTGTGCATTGGTGCAGGTACCAGATGGAGGGTGCTAAACTATTCACACAGCAGCAGCTCCTGCATCCCTGGGAGGTTTGCTGTGGTAGGAAATGGAAATGACAAAGTGGCTGATGTCCATCTGAGATTTACTGCGAGTGTCTATAGCTTGCTAATAGTTTGATGCATAGTCTGTCTCTGCATCACAGTCTTGTGTGTAATTATGGTACTGAAATCTCCTTTCATGGCATGTTTCATAACTTTACTTCATAATTCTTAATGTTCAGCCATCAGGAAAATTGGTACTTGGCCTGTTTTGAAAGTCACTTTGCTGGGAACAGACAGAATGGGTCACAAGTAATTAACAGAAGTGAGAAGCTGCTTTATCCATCTGTCCTTTCAAGTTTGTGGATTGAAGGTCCCTAATACCTGAGGACTTTGATGAGTGAGACACTAACCAGAATTTTCTGCATCCAACAGAAACATAATGCTCAGTGCTCTTTTCTTAAAGCCTTCTTAGGGCTGAGCCCTTGATCAGTGCAGCAATCTGGGCACTGGTACAGGGGGCCCACCATGCTCTAGGACTTGCTGATCCACAGCACTGGCTTTGCAGTATGAAAGTCTGGCCCAGAGCTGATGCGCAGGCTCTGACAGGAAAGGGTTCTGCTGTTTTCCTATTAAATTAGCAGCAAAAAGAATAGGGCAGATGCCCAGTTGTGTCCCTTGTGAGAAATGAACCTTGCATAGCTGCTTTAGCCTAAAGCCATACATCGTGTTCTGGCAGTGCCTGCTAGCCCCACACCACATTCACTCCAACCTTTGATATTGTCTCTGATGTGTGAGACAAGGGTTGTATTCTTCCCAAGATGCATTTTGGAAAACCACCATAGACTTGAGAAAAAAACTCAGAAAGAAGTATGACTTTAAACGAAGAAAAGAGTTTCTGAGCTAGCTAGGACTGCTGGCAAAGTCTTCCCCTACTATTCACTTTAAATACCCTACAGTTATTAGACACATGTCAGGATGAAAACAAAACCACTGGAAAATGTGATGCCTAAGTCCTTACAAGACAGCTTTGAAGACAATGAGTGGATTTGAAGAGCAGGCATTTGTGCAGCCTGTCTGATCTTCTAGAGCACTGCTCCAATTTGCTGAGAGTGTTTTTCTGCCATTTAAACAGTAGTAGATGTGTGTGAATAGTAAATGGTATTTTTATGGCGGGACAGCAAAGCAAGAATGTGTCTATGGCAATACAGGAAACGAATACAAAGGTGACTGATGACACAGCTACAAAACATAGGGAGGAATACCAGGAGGAAAGGAGAACTGCAAGGACAAAATCTTGTGAATAATTTTCATTAACAGCACTTCTGTTTATGTTAGGCATTTGCCTGACACAAAGCTCCTCTGCATCCATGGTGAATGGATGGCTATTGGTGTCATCATAATGTAGAGGGTTTCTTTAATTCACTAACAGAAACACTGAGACCCTAGCCAATATAGAAATTCCCCAAAATAATATTTTTCAAAGGAGGTTTGTGTCTGGCAACAGAAAGAATACTACCTAACACTGGTACAGGCAGATCAAGGCATTCAGCTGCTCTTCAGATACCACTGGCACAAACATGCCCTGTGTTGTGGACAGCTGTTACCAGCAGCACCAGACGGTCTCCTTGGGTTTTTTGCTCAGTGCCTTCTTGTAGAGATCTGTAACAGAAATGCTAACATGTGTGGAAAGGCTTGTGATTGGAAACAGAGGAATGTGAATGCACTGGGAGAAACAACAGGAAATGGTAAAAGAAAGAACTTGTGTTAACTGATGGCAAACGCAGTAAGTCAAGTGACAAGATAACCCAACAGAATAGAAGCCCCAAAGATAAGGTGGTGAGGACATGAGGAATAGAACTCAAGACATAAAATATCCAGACAAGGAAAACAACTTTGCCTAAGACAAAGCAAGACTAGACACTGAGGTAAATGATCTCTCCATTTCTACAGGGTCACTGGAAGTCGTGGCCTGTCCAGAAACCAGTTTGTCATCATCACTTAAGAAAAAAACGAGAGATGTGGTAAGGACTCGACAGCCAGCATCCTTTGTCCTCGGTATAACCACAAGAAATCCTGTCCTGACCACACAGATAAAAATGTCTTGGTGCTTCGTATGAGAAAATGAGTGAAATTAGCTTTGTTTAAAATTAGAATCACCTTTTCCTTCTATACAGTCTTGCACTGAGTTTTATTATACTCATTTGCTACGCCCTCAAGCAAACTGCCTATTAGGTTAGTGCAAAAGGAATCACCAACTTTGTATTGTTGAAATTTGCCGTTTGATATTGGAATAGATCCTTAAATAAATGTGGTTATGTTATACATAATTTTAATGTGCTTTTCTCACTTTATGCCTTTTTTTTGCTAATTACTTATTACTTGCTGTTTATTTTATGTTTATTTTAGGCTATGGAAACAATGTTAGACAAAAAGCAAATTGGAGCAATTTTCTTCTTTGAGTTCAAAATGGGTGGTAAGGCAGCAGAGACAGCTTGCCACACCAACAAGGCATTTGGCCCAGGAACTGTCAATGAACGTACAGTCTAGTGGTGGTCCGAGAAGCTTCACAAAGCAGACGAGAGCTATGAAGATGAGGAGCGGAGCAGCAGCCATTGGAAGTTGACAATGACCCATGGAAAGCACTCAAAGCTGATGCTTTTACAACTATACAAGCAGTTCCCAAAGAACTCAACGTTGACCATTCCACGGTTGTTTGGCATTTGAAGTAATTTGGAAAGGTGAAAAAGCTCAGTAAGTGGATGCCTCATGAGCTGATCAAAAATAAAAAAAAGTCGTCGTTTTGCTGTGTCACCTTCTCTTAGTCTATGCAACAACAACAAACCATTTATTGATTGGATTGTGACATGATGAATAGCGGATTTTATACAACAAGTGGTGACAACCGGGTCAGTGGGTGGACTGAGAAGAACCTCCAAGGCAATTCCCAAAGCCAAACTTGCACCAAAAAAGTCCACGGTCACCAGTGGTCTGCTGCCGGTCTGACCCACTACAGCTTTCTGAATCCCGGTGAAACCATTCCATCAGAGAAGGATGCTCAGCAAATCCATGAGATGCGCCAAATACTGCAGCACCTGCAGCCGGCATCGGCCAACAGAAAGGGCCCAATTCTTCTCCACGACAGCACCTGAACACACATCGCACAACCAGCACTTCAAAAGTAGAACAAACTGGGCTACGAAGTTTTGCCTCATCTGCCATATTCACCTGACCTCTCTCCAACTGAGTACCACTTCTTCAAGGATCTCAACTTTTTGCAGGGAAAACACTTCTACAGCCAGGAAGATGCACAAAATGCTTTCCAAGAGTTCATCAAATCCCCAAAACATGAATTTTTATGCTACAAGAATAAGAAACCTTATTTTTGGCAAAAATGTGTTGATTGTAATGTTTCCTATAAAGACAAGAGTTTCCTATAGAGAGAAGAGTTCATCAAATCCCCCAAACATGGAATTCTATGCTACAAGAATAAGAAACCTTATTTTTGGCAAAAATGTGTTGATTGTAATGTTTCCTATAAAGACATGTTTGAGCCTAGGTATAACAATCTGAAATCCACTGTCCAAAACCTTATTACTTTTGCACCAATCTAATAAAACTGAAAAAAACTCCCTTATCTTACATGAGTACGTTCAAATCTCAACACAATTTCTCTATTGAAGCCCTGTGTAGTAAGAAGTAATACTGACCAAAGAGTTGAAGCCACAATAATGTTTCAACATTACATACTTTTGGTACCAATGCTGAACAATATCTCAGAGACCATACTTTTTGATATCAATGCTGAACAATTCCTAAACACCAAATAAGACATGTAAAGAGGTAGTGTTGCATTACAGAACCATATTAATGCAGAAACAGTTTGTCCTCTAAGGAAAAGGGCATCAGATAGGTCTGTGCATAATTAGGATAATGATTTCTTGGCTTCAGAAATACTCTTAACTAAGCCATTTAAAAAACCCCACCTTAATTGTTCTGCAGCTAAAGAATTAACATATTATCGTGCTATTTGTGGGCATGCCTGGTCTCTGGGAAAAAAAAACGAAAAAAAACAAACAAAAAAACAAAATACAAACAAAAACAAACCCCCACCTATATGAAATTAGATTTTTAATTTATGTAATAAATAATCTAAAATTCAGTCCATGTAGGAATCCCCGATTCCTACAGCATGTAAGGAGTCTGTCCCTCTCAATCTGCAGTGGCAAGGACAAGTGAAGCACAGAGACCTGAGCAGTTCGACTGCTGCTCAGCACAGCCACAGGACCTGAGATCTGCACAAATGGCTGCAGGACCATCACTGTCCCCAGCATCTGAGCAGAGCAGGCAGTCCACAGGTAGCTCCAGTGATGGGTTCAAACATGCAGTGTTTCAACAAAGAGTGTGATGAAGGTGTGTGGTAGGGAAATGTCTAGAGCAGCAGGTGATCCCACAACTCTTGAAACTGCTTGTAGCAAACTCTTGGGGGATGCTAAGGGTGCAAGTACTCTTCCCCCTGGTTTTGTGGGTACTATGGAGGCCTGCTCCTGATAGACATCAGATTTCTCTTCCCTGTGTTAGACCATACAGTGTGATGGAAGATTGGCTTTTCCTGCCCATGGGAACACCTGAGTTTTATAGGTCAGTGTTGCACAATGTGCGAGTGGTGCCACTTTTCACTAAGGCTCACCAATGCAGGACTGTTTTGTTGCTTATCAGTAACCCTGAAATCAGCCTTAGCATCAATGAAAGAGAAGATCCCACATAACAGTATCTCTCTCTGTCCACCCAAGAAGTGGTTAAAATGTCTGTGTGTCTTCGTGGCTGGGATCAATTCTGATGTTAAAACCCCATGCTAGTTCTAGTTTCACTGAAGATCATCCAAGGCAGGAACACCTACAGCTTTGTCCATGCAAGTGGTGCCAAATTCTGTTCCTGTTCAGTCCTCCTGTGTGAAGGATTTCCTTTGCTGTGTATGCAGCCAGGTCACCAGATCTAACATTTCTCCTGAAGAGTAATTGATGGTCCCCACCTGTCTCTGACATCCACGGTCATACTCATTGGCACCCATCACTCACCTAAGTACAGAGGAAGCTAAAAGCTGTTTCCTTGCTGCCTTTTGATCAGGACTAGACACAGCAGTACCCAAACAATTTGGAGTACAATACCCAGGGTACCAACTCCCTCAGGTGACCAGCCAATTAAGAACATCTGTCCATGACCGAAGAGATGCTTTGGATCCTGAAAACATCAACAAAAAGCCATTGCACCTACCTCACTACCCATCACCCATCAGCCCAGCCCACCCAGGTCTCTCACCTCCCTTGTGCATATCTTTTCCAACACAAGTGAGAGCTACTCAGTATTACGCCCCTAAATACTGCCTGGCAGAAGGAGACATTTCAATAAGCATCATCCCTCTGGAAGGGATGCATATTTGTTGAGCCTGTCTTGCCTAAATGATTGATATTAATTTCAGAATATGTTTTCCTTTGGGTTCTTCTTCTCTGTTTTGTGCAGGACACGGGGAAGCAGCTTACAGCATCCTCTAGGGATGGCTGGCTAAATCTGATCTGCATGTCTGCCTGCTGCTGATGGTCCTCAGCCCACACTGAAGAGCTGTGGCTCCAATATTAACAGAACCCCAAAGCCAGCTCACATGAATGCTGTGCAAACAAAAGTTACGTGAGTAAGCAGCTAGTGGCTTTATTTTCAAGGCTAAATACAGCAGAGCTAAAAACTTCCTATTTTTAGCTTTATTTCTTAGGAAAACACAACATCTATGTCCTGCTGTCTGCTTGTCTCTCCTCCCAAACAACTTTTGACCTCACTAGCAATTTCAGCCAAATCTGACTGCATGCAAGACTTGGCAATATTACAGTCTTACACATTCTATAAAAAGGGACGGTTGTACAGTGCAAACATCTGGGCAGTGCCCCCACCCCAGGAAGGGCAAGGAAAATTTGGCTGCTGCCCTCCCCACAGGGGCAGGGCTGGCTGACCACAATGTCGGGCTGCAGGAGGACACTGGAGGGGAGATGGTCAGCACTGTCTGAAGAAATCAAGTGTTATAGCATGGAGGTGGGATCACTGAGCTGCGGGACAGTTTGAGGGTGATCAGAGGGAGGAAGGATTAGGGTAGTTAGTGAGGAACTGGAGATAGGAGGGCAAGAAGAAAGTGGGACTGTGGAATGGATCTAGGATCTGATTGTGGAAGGGAAGGGCTGTGGGACACCAATCCATAGGAAATGAGACTTCATTAGCATCACTGCTTACAGGATGACAGGTCTGAAAACGAAAAGAGATGAGATTTTTCCTGCCATTTCCCCATACCCATAAGGACAGAGGATCAATGCCTTTTAACATCTGCTCTGATCAAAGTTAGTGCCTCACTTGCACAGCTGCAATCTGCAAAGCATTCTGGGACACAGTTTGCATGAAAAACGTTTCTGCAAAATAAGGTCTTAATTGGGTCTGTGCAGAGAGCTCCCCACAACCCTCTGTAGCTCTGTACTGGTCTCAGGCTCACCACAGGGATCCAAGGGCAGCACCAGGCTCTGAAGTTGTGCTTTGTTGCTGTCTGAGCAAACAGTTAAGATGATGAACCTGAAAGACAAGCACAGGTCAGGGAATATAAAACAAGGGACAAAGAAACCATTCTTACCTTATAGATCTTTCCCTCTTCAGTACCAACGAGAAACAAATAGTCTATCTTTTTGTGAAAATCAAACGATGTCCCGCAGCCTGTTAGCAGAAGAAAGGTCTATCAGACAGAAAATAGGTTCGTCTGGCCAGCACACGCTCCCTGCCTATGGTACATACACACTGCCAGCATTTTCAAAAGTGATTTATTAGACAGAAGCTCCCCCCAAAATCAGAGCCACCCCTTCTGCAAGCACTTTCCAATCTGTGCCTGTCCCCAAGACCTGTAATTTGAAAAGCCAACAAAGAGGTGGGGAAAAAGGGAATTAGAAGAACTAGAAGGGAACTGGAAGAACAGATTGGCACAGGATTCACTTCAGTAAGAATTTAAAATGCCTGGTGCAAATGTCAGAGTTGTGAGGACCAGGCCTACGTTCTATTGGGGAAGAACAGATTTTTTCTGTTTATTTAGTACGCACAAAAATACAGTTTCTCACACATAAAAGGGCCCAGAGAGGAAACACCACATCATAATTCCATGTGCCCTTTCCATCTTTAGCTCAGAAGCCATTTAGCAGGCTCACTTCAGTAAAGTCAATAGAAAAGGATGTGATTTGGGGAAAAAATATATCTTCTGCCAGGCATAGAGGGTCCTCTTGACTTCAAAAGCTCTGAACTGTGCAATATCGTGACCTGTGTTTAAAATGGGTGTCAACTACAAGGGAATGCAACCCTTTGACTTTTCTTGGCTTCTGCTCCTGAGGCAGATGCAACATCATCCAAGAAAGCCAACTCACATGGTGGCAAAAGAGAAGTTCAGCAGGATCCTCGAGCAGAAGAAGGGATGTCTGCTGAGTGTCAGAGCAACCTGGAGCTGTTGACCAGCAGGGACACCCACAGCAATCGTCAGAGGAGAAACAGGAACAAGCAGACAAGGCTCAGAAGCGCATAGTTACAGAGAAATTTCTGCAAAGGCTGCTGTCTTAAACGTTATGTCTTAAACGTTAACAAAATGTAGCCCTCAAAGGAATTGTTAAGGTCGTTTCAACCCTGCAATACTGTCTGCATTTTTAACATTTAGATAGATTATTAAATATTCAAGACAAGACTTTGAAAATCCATTTCCCAGCAACACTAACAAATAATCCCAAAGCCTCTGGGAGTTCCGCAGTGTACTGCGGTAGCTGGTCTCTTGCAACCTCAGTGGCAACGCAAACCTCACCAACAAATTCTTCAGCAGTTATTAGCCTAGAAACACAGCGATCCTTAAATGCAGAGCAAATGCCTTCTCCAAACACATGCCAAAGCTTCACAGCCAAAAGCAGGTGCAGTAGGATGATTAGGGGATTCCTCAAGGCTCTGTGTGTAGTCCAGAACCTCCAGAGCTGACTCATCCCATCCTGTCTCAGAAACAGGATGGTCAGGCTGAGGGGATTTGGCCTAGAATGACTGTACTCTCTCTACCTTGTACAGAGGGAGCCTAACACAGTAGCTCAGAATAGATGTGTTTTTAGAGGGATGAGGCACATCCCATCACTGGCTGGATAAACTCTGCACCCAGGAGAGGGCAAAGGTTGCTTTTAATCTTGATTTGGACGGTCCAGATCAGTGTCTGGCAGAAAGAACAAACCTGACTTAGTTTTGACAAATACAGGTAATGCCTGTGCCTTGTCCGTGTTGGGATATCCCAGTAAACCAGATGTTTTTTGAATTAATGTTCACCTTTGTCTGCAAGTAAACACAAGATGTAACCAGCAAACCTTGACATAATTACTGGCCCTTGCTCCAGACAGATTTTGCCCTACTACATGATGAAAGCAAGGACATGTAACCTTTCTTTAGCTCCTTTCCATCTCAACACCCCACCACCAATTTAGTTCCCCAGAATGACTGATTAGAGGCTTTATGTCAGTAATTAATCAGCATGGCAAGGACTTGGGCTCCTACCAAGCGTTTGCAGCTGCAGCCCCTCTGGCCCCTGCATCGCCGTTCCCTCCACTGACAGCTTGATGATATCTGTATGAACCAGCTCATTCTGCAGGCAGAGGAGATTCCATATGAATAACAGGCTTTACAGCAACAATACAGAGACATTCAGTACTCTGAAATGGCAAATTTTATGGAGGAATTTTAAAAAGCTGTCCAAAAGTTTCTTAATGTTTCATGCTTGCAGTTGGCAACATGCTAATATGCTGTTTTACTTAAAACCTCCAGGAAACCAGTGCTTTGGTTCACTGGTACTGAGAGCCACTGGTACAGCACTCAGGGACATGCAACTGACCTGGAAAGCTCTGGGTTTTGGGGTCAACATTTTCGAGTCGAAGCAGACACTGTCAGCTTAAATTATTGTGTTCAGTGAAATCACTCTGCGTGGTTTAAAATGGGAATTGTGTATTATCATGGAGCTAACTAAAACCCACGCTGAGGGACAGTAACCTACCACCTTGCCAGTCTTTGCTTCTTGTTAGATTAACTTCCTGTTATCCCCAGAGCAGCCTCAGTTCCCAATACTCAGCACCTCATGGGCTCTGAGATTCAAGTAACAGCAACAACAACTAGCATGCAGCTATCCCAAAGGGAAAGTGCCCAGTGTTGCTGTTATCAGCAGAGCTCTAAAGAACTCTCATTGCAGGCCATGACACTGATGTGTGAGGTGCTGTATGAACATAGGGCCAAAAGGCTGTGTCCCAAAGAGCTAACAGTTGAGGTGAGAGAAAGAAGACAGAAGAAAATAGACACAATGTGGGTGAGTATGAGGAAAAGAAGAGAGGGTGAAGATCCATTCTTAGACTAGCTTTGGGAATTAAAATACGACAGCAGAATGGAGTTGGCTGTGAATATAAGAATACCCTGGGGCTGATAAAAAGAACAAAGAACTAAAGATTAAATTAGTGAGCAGTGTGGGCTGAGGACTGGATGTTTTCACGAATCTGCAGATTTCCCACTGGAGCACCATGAGAACAAAACATAACATCCTAGCTCAGTGAATCAAGCTTTAGTTGGAGCTTCTCTAAGCCCAGGGCAGGACTCAGGTGGAAAAAGAGATTTTGACTGGCAAAGTCAGTCCCAGGAACTGCATGTTAGGGAGAAGTCCTTGTGAGCATCTGTTCAGCACTGCAATTCAGAGAGGACTGAATTCTGTAAGGTATTTATTGTATTTGGGGCAGGACAAATTTACAGAAGGTTCAAGAAAGGTCAAAACCCATAAAATAACATACTTCTTTCTCACTAACTTGTATTGCCACACACCCACGTGCCCTAGCCTATTGAAGGGAGTAACTGTTCTCGGAGAGAGCAGTAAGAAGCAAAGCAGACTCCTGCAGCCTGCAGAGTCCTACCTTCTTTTAGTGACTCTTCTTGCAGCATGTGGGTTACATCAAGTCAGATTCAGTAGGTAAAATCCTAATGAAAGGGCCATATAGGCTGCTGTATGTATGCAAGAATTGGAAAGAACAGCGTCCAGAGCATCCAGGAAAGGAGCATATTCCACATGCCACTTGCTGCTCATCCAAATGAGAGTGCTGGTGGGCTGCTGGGAGTGCAGGCAGGACACGCTGAGCAGCCTCTTGCCTCTGCTCAAGCTTCCCGGTTTGCCTGCTTTCCAGAGAGCATCTGCCATGTCCAAGGCATGGCTGGTGGCCACACGAGTCTGGTCTGAGGAGCAGCTTTGGAGCTGCCTGCAGCTGATTATGTTAATATACCCAATGTGTCTAACAGAGGTCAGATGCATGATCCGAGCAGGACTAGAGACGTTCACAGTTACTCTCTGTTCTGGCAGAAAGGCAAACTGCATGAGACCTCTTCTCTAAGCACACACCTTTCTGCAGCCTTTCTCTGAAGACTCCTGGCACCTCCACCTGGTCGAGGCCCCTGCAGACAATTCCTGCAGCCTCTTGCCTTCACAAAGGGTCTTACTGGTGCAGACTTACCAGCTGTGCCACTTTCATTTTGTACCCCACTTCACAGTCTGGAAAATGCATCAGTTCCTGGGGTTGTTTGTCACCAGAGTCACTCACATATTCCTCTGGGTAAACAGATTGTTGACAGCTTGGCCTTCCAGGAATACTGAGCAATAATATGTTACTTCTGCCTAACAATTGATAGGCACTTCATAAGCATTAGTGAATTAGGCCTTGCAGCTGTCTGTTTCCCTTTGGTTGTTATTAGCCCCAAGTGACGAAGGAGGACCAGAGCTGTTCAGTAATTTAGCTCTAGGTCACATAGGTAGGGTGAGCTACAGTTACTAATTTAGCCTGCAATTGCTGAGGATCAGCATGAGAAGCAGTGCCAGGCTTGTATCCCACCTGATTCCTCGATGTGGCTCTGAGAGCACCCCTTTTGATAGGCAACATGTGAACCCAAGGTGGAACAGTAGACTCATCCAGCTGCAGAAGTCCTGCATCCTACCTCACTGTTTTACACCTTCATGATGACCCAAAACCAAGACAATATGACAGCCTAAGCACACACAGCTCACCTGCTGTCTCATGAAGTTTGTACAAAGAGATTGTGTCCAATGCTAACAGAGATAACTGCTACGACCAGGACAGATTAATTGTCCCTAGCTGACATTTGACAACTCTTCTATCCAAATTTTGAATGTGACTTGTCAAATATCCAGCTGGAAGTAAGAATGAATTTATTCACTTTTTGCTCTCAGCTTTGGAAGTGTCAAACAGCTATCAGTGTTTGAGGAAGCTTTACTTCTGGATAGTCCTGTCAAAAAGATTAACAAAGCTCTTTTTCATTTATTCCCTATTTGCACTATGGATTTGAAGAATAGAAGACCTCTGGAGTCTCTTCAATTTTATTCTAAATAAAACCCAGAGACAGCTCTTTTGTAAAAGTGGAATTCTAGCAGATTGTCAGTTTCTCCTTGCTGGGTACAAAACCACAAATCGTAACAAAATGCCTTTTTTCATTCTGTGTCTTGCTTTCCCTGTCGAATCTCTGTCTGAAAAAACAAACCAGACAGCACCTAGAACTTTTTCCACCCCTGCCTGTTGTGTACATAACAGTTCTGGAAATTTCAGAGGTAACTTTGCCTCAAAAAAATCTTAAAACAGTGCTTTTCACATGATTGTGGCCAAGTTTATAGAAGTGTAAGGAATAAATAAAAATTACATTGTGCTAAGCAGATGCGAGTCTTAGAAATCACACCAAGAATATTTAAGTAGGTAAACCTACATACTCATGGGATAGAAAAAACCCAACTTATACCATAGGAACATAGAATCATAGAATCATTTTGGTTGGAAGAGACCCTCAAGATCATCGAGTACACTGTCACTAAGTCATGTCTCCCAGAACACAGTTAAGCACGAGATGAATCACAGAAATGTTGCAAAAGACCCTCTATCTGGTGAGTTGCCATCAGAGTCCATCTGCAGATTCTTAGGTTGCGCCAATTGTGGCATTTATTGGAAATGAGAGGCTTAACCTAGTGTTTCTTGCCTCCTGATGGGAGTTGGCTGAGCACACCTGGCTCAGCTAATAGGTGTAACCTGTCAGGTCACCTTAACTGGACGTGTGTAGCTGTAGGTGTGTATTACCCACTTTGACATAAATCTTTAGGGCATTTCTATATGGCGGATAAAACAGGAGCTGAGTGCTGGGACAATGTTAGCCTGTCCCTGTCTGGGGAGCTCTGAGAGGTCTTTTAGGAGAAGGACTTAGGACATACTTGCAGGAGGGATTTTTGTATCTAAAGCTGCAACCTGGAGGAATTTAGAAAGAAGAACTTAATAATCAATGCCATCTGCATGTGTCTACCATGTTTATGAGAAGAAGCTCCCACTCCTGAAGAGAATATGAGACTAAGATTTACATATAATGTTAGACATGAATCCCTGCCCACAGCAGCAAGATGTAAAATTTTCAGAATGGAAAAGCCTTGAGTATTTTGGTATAACAGGTTGAAAAAATGAGCACCCTAGGATGTCAAGAAGTTTGTTTGCTTGCTGGGGAATAACAGGACAGCTATTTCAAACTCATATTTAAGGCAATTAAATTATTTTTTAAGTAAAAGATTTCAAAATCTTCAAAATGTAAAATCGAACAGCTAACAGAAAATACAGGTATTGAGATTCAGAGGAATAAATCTAGGGGTCATTTAGAGACACTCAGTGTGAAGTTTCTATCAATGCACATACTCCAATAGAAAAAGTGATCAAAGGCCAGGCATGTAAACAAGTTAACAGAGCTTGTCTTGTGTGTGAGGTGGCCATGTCATGGCAGGGGGAAACCCTCTACCTGTCTGATTGCATGTTGCCATCCCAATGAAAATGTGAGCTTAGTCTGCGCTACTTTGGCCACAAAAGGAGAAATCTGCACCTTCCCTCTCCCATTTTGAATTGCAGTTTGTAGGGGACCATTCTGGGAGTGAGAGTCTTGAAGCTGGCAAAGAAAGAAGATCATTCTGCTCTGGCTTTGGGTAACTCTCCTGTGACAAGGAAAGTTTCAGAGTAAGCACCAGTCTTGAATCCCTGCAGCTGCAAAGCAGGAAAATTATCTCTCATATCTCCATGGGGTGCTGCAGGTGCAGTCAGGATGAAGGTTAAGTCCTGAGCTGAGTAGGCTGGTTCTGCTCATTTCAAAGTTTAACATGGAGCCCCAGACCCAGCTGTGACTGCACCTGTAATGTTTTGCTACCACTTCTTTTCAAACCTGGCTCATTATAAATAAAAATAAAACCAACGCATGATGAATTTTGGAGGCAATTAGTTATAATTTGACTGGGAAAAGGAATTGCCACTCACTGTTTACCTTAACTAAAGTCCATGAAACAATCCGCCCATCCGAGGAGACGGAGAAGAAGTTCAAATTGTTGTCCATGTCATCCTTCTGCCATTTGACCTTAAAACAAGAAGACAGTCCCAGTCAGCACAGGGCACTCAGCATTAGCAGGACAGAGTCCTATGCACTCAGCAGGTTCTTCTGAAATCCATCCTAAAGAGCAGCTGTTTTCCACCCCAGAGGCCTGATGCTGGTGCACAGGATGTATGAACACAGTCCCACAGGCAGTTTCAGAAGTTCCCCCAGCACTTCCATCATTCACTTTCCTGCAGGGATGCTCCAGAGAGGAGTCAAAGCGCCACACATGGGGACTCTGCACCCACCCATGGCCACGTCCCCGAGCAGTGACAGGGGCTTTGCCATCAAGGATGGGCCTTGCGAGGTGTCTGAGATGCACAGCGCTCTGGACTACAGCAGAACACCATCCCAGAGAACTCTGAGACATCTCCAAACAACACCTGCAGTGCGGCAGAAAGGTCCCAAAGACACTGTACATCACTGCACATCACAGTACATCACTGACCCTGCACAAACTAGCCCTTTCCCATTTGGATAATTACTCCAAGTACCATGCCATATGGCCACCCTTCAGACAGACAACCTCAAATTATTAATAGTTTTCTGTGCCTATGTGGGGTGCAGAAGAGCCCTTGCAGGCAACGTGTGACATGGGTCCTTGGGGCACTTCTGTTTCAAGGAGATGAAAACGTCTCCATTAAAATTGAAATCCTCCCTACACCTCCAGAGTATCTGTCTGCCTGGTAAGGAGATTTGCCTTTTGACTGTGACAGCTCAGCAGGAGAGATGAGAACTCAGATAAATGGCTTACAGTTTAGAAGAGACGTTTTAGTTAGACCAAAAGCATTAAGAATGCTCGATTTTCAGATCTGGGAATTCAATCAGACTGAAGGGAAAAGGATGACTTGTCACTGGGCCCGTCAGCACACACTCCTGTGGGCATCTCTCAGTTCAGGATGGGGACAAACACTTCAGCAGGTTCTGCTGAGGTTTTCAAAGGTATATCTGTTCTTGTCCAAGAAGTGCAGCACATACATTTCCCTAAACATCACCCTGTAAACATGACAAATGGGCATGATTATCCTAGAGCATTCCAAATGCTATATCTGTGACCAGCTATTTATCTGGTACCTATTCCGGAAAACAAGCAGCATTCTCAATACTTTAATTACACAGATTGGGTATTCTGATGATACTTCCTTGAGAAAAAACTGTGTTAATTCTGCTTTGTAAAATTTTTTATACTGTGAAGTTCTGTGCAGCATGAAAATTCAGCAAGAGACTCATCAAAGAGTAATTAATCTTCTGGTGAACAGGTTTCCCACCTAGAACACACTATTCTGAGGAAAGAAAAACAAAACGTAAAAGGAATCCCCCTAAGAATACATCAAAATGTCCACAAGATGCAACTGAAAAGTTTCAAGTGATATATACTTTTGAACATCCTTGCACAGGAGAAAGTGTAAGTCTCTAAGTGGAACCACTTCTGCTATCTGGTATTAAAGGAATGGCATAATTCAATATGGCCCAGAATAAAATGGCTAACAATAAAAAGACAGGTTCAACGGCTCATGTGGAGAACAGTGATTTCCAAGGCTGGATATCATGCACGAAATGTGCTGGGCATATCTATTCCTGGAACATCTCCCTGGGATCATGAGCTGCTGCTGACAATGATGGTCACCAGCAGCTGCTGCAGATGAAGGGGCTGGTGTAATGAGGAGTTTTAATTCAAAAAGAGAAACAAAGAGTTCAAGGGAACAGGTTACAAACACATGCCAAACTAATCTCGTACTGGGCACAGAAAAAGGGTCATGTTTCAAATCAGAGTTTTTTAAAATGCCACCCTAAAAGTCTCTGACAATGAGGTGCTTTTATTTGCATGTCAAACACAGCTCTCCTCTAACTCATGTTCTTCCTCTTCAGTCTGTTTTCCCAAATACTTGGGAAAAACAGTCACACTTCCCAACTGATTTTGCTTGAGACAGGGGAAGCTATTTCTCAAGACAATATCTCCTATGAAAACCCTGTGCAAAGGTTTTGCCATTTAAACCTGGGAGCAGTTAGCACAAGTGGCTCAGATATCCTCTACTGGGACAGAACCACATTGCACAAAAAGGGGCTTTCCAGTATCTGAAACCCACAGCCTGAACCCAGCAATGCCCTGAGCTACACGTGGAAGGGAAATTCAGGTGACACATTCCTGTGCTGCACTCAGCGTAGGTCTGAGCCATCCTGAAGTCTAAAGCCACCATCCAGGTTACCCACACAATGCACATACTTGGATTGGAGCTGGTCCAGACCCTCTTTGACTGAAAAGTCCCAGCTTGACCCCTATCAGAGTATATGTCCTAGTGAGTTCTACTCCAGCTGTCAGGTACAGCTGAGTTCCCAGCTGAGTTCCCAGCGCTACTCTTGCCAAGTACAGTGCAGACAATTTGCATCCAAGCTAGAGCCAAATGACAGCCCAGCACACCAGTGGAAAATGCATGGATGAAGGCTGACCAGCTGGAGTCCACCTCAATCACCCTGTGCAGATGCAGCTCCAGAGTCCTCAAGTCTACACTAACACAACATGCTGCAGAAACCTCCTCTGGAGGTGACCAACAACTTTGGTGCTACCATGAGCTCATGAGTTTGTTTGCTCAAGCCAATTCATTTCAGCATTCCCTGAGCGATTTTCCCCAGGGTTTACTCATTCCAAATACCCCTTCCTTGATGGAGATCTATTCAAGTGTTCTACTATTGGTACTCAGGTGTCACAACTACTTTTCTTCATCTGTTACACAGACAGGTGCAGTCATCAGCCCCAGAAACAAGTAGGTTGATTTACTTGGGGTACTCTTGCTCCTACATTGAAAGCAGTTAACAGTACCTGAGTTAGGTACATATTGTAGAGAGCTTGAACACAGACACTCAAAGGCATCAAGATCTGCCCTCAGATGACTATCAGCAGCTCTCAGTGACATTAGCTTGAATTTCAGAAAACAGAAATTGGTACTTAATATTTTCCATTTCCCTTCAACACCTCTGACCCCTTAATAGTATTTGTGATCTTTTTTCTCCTGATTTCTAAATCCCATGAACTCTTATTACAGCAATTAGCCTTCGTGATACTGCAATCAAATTGGTCATCTGCTCAGAACTGGCCTTTTCTCTGCTCCCAAAGGTCTGTGAATGTGGCACAACCCCCTGTCATTAGCAGTATCCGTGCTGTGTGGAGTGGGGCATTTGACAAGAGAGCCAGGCACTTGTGTGCGTAGGGATAAGAAGTTAATTCTTTCCTCAGGCGTGTGACAGTCAACACAGGATTTTGGCTGCATGAGACAATTTACAGCAAAAGTTCAATTATGATACAGTAAGACTAAAGAACCACATGGGAAAGGAAAGTGTGAGTAAACAGCAGAAAGGAGCAAGTAAACACAGAGCAGCAAGTCATTTGCTGTGCCTGACCATGATTGGACCTGCAATAAAATCAAGGATCCGCTGCTATTTTTTCAGTGTGATCTTTAACCTGACTATTTTTGCAGTGCAAAATAGCGTGCTATAGTCATTGCTGCTAGAACAGCCTACCAATTTTTAATTTTCATTTCTTAAAGCCCGTTCATTTATAAAGAAGTTGAGATTGATCAAACCCCTATTTTTTTCATAGAAAAATAAAGATTAAAGCCTGCATATTCACTGCTATGTACAACAGACTAGCAGGGCAACAGTCCGTTTATTCCTAGCAGGGGAATACTATCATCTTTGTCTATGGCAGCTGGTAATGGCTCCTGTCCAGCAGGAGATTAGACCATTTATCCAATCTAATTTGAAAATTCCCCTGTTTCTGATGTCATTCCTACAAAAGAAATAATGCTTGATCAGTTTTCATGGCACAGAGGCTGTTAGTCACTCGCACTGACAAAATACAACTGCTCAAAATCACCCTGGCCGTGAGGCTGACTCGAGCGCTTTGCAAGCAGCCACAGGCAGGATCTGCCTTTCTTGTGACACCTCCTATTGCAAACACAAATCTCTCCGAGTGGCCCCTGGCTTGCCAAAGCTCAGCTGCGGGGTGCCACATGCAACACATGTACATTGACTGCCAAGCAATTCGTTCCTTTCCTAATAACTGCCCTCCAAGGAGCCCTTTGACAGCACTGGAGTACCATGGCCCTGCTATGTGAAATGAGAGGGTTCTGCTCATTCAATACCTGAAACTAAAAAAGAATAAAGACTGACACAGGTAGTGAAGAGGAAAGACAAAGGCATTATCAAATCCCCAGGCCATCCCTACAGGAACCGGCCAAGTAAGACATGCTCAGATCACTCCAGCAAGCAAACAGTTCCCTGTGCTGCAGAGGAAAGTTCCTGCCAATACAACCCAGGGACAAACGCTGTCCAGTACCAGTCTGGCAATCAGTACAGTCCTAAGCAAATCCATCATGGCAATGCAGGGTTTGGAGTGACATGAAGTGGGTACCTGTTCTGCTCAGGGGCAGGATCAGACATGCTCCTACCACTGGTGACAATTCATCTAGGCTGTTCTCACATGCCTCCAACAACAGGAACTCAACAGCCTCCCTGTAGATACGTCAGTGCTTAATTGACCTTATACAGGAGATCTCCTTTACCGCAAGTCAACCTAGTTACTCCTTGCCATCTCCCCAATGGACACAGAGAACAATGGCTGATTCCCCATTTTATAACAGTCTTCAAATGAGCATGAAAAGCCTGCTGTGTCACTGCTCCTCTCTGTTCCTAGCCAAACAAAACCAGCTGCTTCAGCTGTTGCTTCCAGGTCTTGCTCTCCAAGCCCTTACCGTTCTTCTTCTTCCCCTTCAGCCTTTCTCTCCAGCTGCGAACACATGGTACAGGGCCACCCCTAGGCACTACCAGACAGGAGTTACAACCTCCGCTATCTTATATTCCTGCTAATAAATCAGAATTACACATATCTTTGTGCAACACTATTGCATTGCTGACCCTTGGCAGTGAACTATGATACTCTCCTCTTCTGGCATCCTGCTGTCTCACCAGTTATCCCCTGTTTCCTACCTGTGCACTTAATTTCCCCTTTCTAAACATAGTACCTGCTGTTGCCTTTATTGAATTTCATCACATTGATTTGGGGCCTTTCTTCCAATTTATCAAGATCATTTTCAACATAATCATGTCCTGCAAAGTGCCTTGTCTTCCCAAGGGGGCTTCCCTATTCTGTAATTGCAGTTGTTAATGAAAGTATTGATCAAAAGACCAGGACTGACAGCTGGAGGGTCTCGCTTGAAGCATCTTCAGATTTGAACAGCAAACTCTGTATAACTGCTCTTTGAGCACACGGCATGAGCCATTTGAGCAGCCTCTTTACAGTGATTTTATTTAATTCATATTTCTCTGCTTTGTTTATGAGAATGCCACCATGTGAGCCTGGATCAAAAGCTTTAGTCAAGTCAAGACAGATAGAGGTGATAACCTTGACTGCCTCTCCCTTCTTCATGAGGCCCATTTCTCTGAAACAAAAGAAAGAAAATAAATTATACTAGCTTGACAATTTATTCTGGACAAATCCATGTCGGCTTCTCTGAATCACCTTATTATCTAGACATTTACAAATGGTTTTGCCATTTGTTCCAGTGTTTTTCCAGTCATCGAAATTGGTCTGGCTGGTCACTAATTCCCTGAGTTCAATCCTACTATTTTCCTCCAGATCTTTTTTTCACTTCTTTTGGCCTTTGAGGCCCTTCTCCCTTTCCATGGCCATGTTTGTTATACAGGACAGACTGCAGCCTGACACACTGCTGTGCTATCACCCCCACTTTGCAAGTCCCCGTGGCTGGCTGAGGATGCCTCTAGCCTGAGGAAATTATCCAGACACTGGTCTCTGGGCTGTGGTACCCTGTCCATGCCCCTGTCCCTCCTGCATGCAACAACAGTCCCTTTGAGGAAAGCACCTGATTTGTGAACATTAATGAGGTCACCCCTCAGTCTCCTCTTCTGCAAGCTAAAGAGCCCCAGCTCCCTCAGCCTTTCCTCATACGGGAGATGCTCCACTCCCTTCATCATCTTTGTTGCCCTGCACTGGACTCTCTCCAGCAGTTCCCTGTCCTTCTGGAACTGAGGGGCCCAGAACTGGACACAATATTCCAGATGTGGTCTCACCAGGGCAGAGTAGAGGGGCAGGAGAACCTCTCTCAACCTACTGACCACCCCCTTCTAATCCACCCAGGTACCATTGGCCTTCCTGGACACAAGGGCACAGTGCTGGCTCATGGTCATCCTGTTGTCCACCAGGACCCCCAGGTCCCTTTCCCCTGCACTGCTCTCTAATAGGTCATTCCCCAACTTATACTGGAGCCTGGGGTTGTTCCTGCCCAGATGCAGGACTCTACACTTTCCCTTGTTAAATTTCATTAGGTTATTCCCCACCCAACTCTCCAGCCTGTCCAGGTCCCACTGGATGGCAGCACAGCCTTCTGGCGTGTCAGCCACTCCTCCCAGCTTAGTGTCATCAGCAAACTTGCTGATAATACACTCTATTCCCTCCCTTATGAGGAAAGGCTGAGGGAGCTGGGGCTCTTTAGCTTGGAGGAGACTGAGGTGTGACCTCATTAATGTTTATAGATGTATAAAGGGTGAGTGTCACAAGGATGGAGCCAGGCTCTTCTCAGTGACAACCAATGGTAGGACGAGGGATAATGGGTTCAAACTGGAACACAAGAGGTTCCACTTAAATTTGAGAAGAAACTTCTTCTCAGTGAGGGTAACAGAACACTAGAACAGAATGCCCAGGGAGGTTGTGGAGTCTCCTTCTCTGGAGACATTCAAAACCCACCCGGACATGTTCCTGTGTAACCTCATCTGGGTGTTCCTGCTCCGGTGGGGGGATTGGATTGGATGAGCTTTTCAGGTCCTTTCCAATCCCTGACATTCTGTGATTCTCTGAACTTCTTTTGTCAGACATTGCCTCTACAGTATCACAGAAAAGTGTTTTGGGATTGGTAAGAGCAGACTTTATCTGTATCACTGTTCCAGTCTGTTGATGCCAAAGGTATGTGGATATGTGTGAGTCCATTTGCAACAGCAGAGTGATGCCTCTCTTCATCAATACCCCTGCCTCTGAGTCAAGTTACTCAAGAAGATCTGATGATGTGTTAGGGAAGTTCCTTTTCCCATGGTTTCCTGTGGCAGAGACTCAGGCACCAATTCCAGAAATTCTTCTTAAATAATTTATTCACAAGGTGCAGCATAGAGCAGCTTAAGCTGATGCCTCCTGAAGAGGGACCCTCAGTGGAAAAAACCTTGGACAATTATAGCCCCACAACTGAAGCCCCCACTCCCCGCACATCACTCTGGGCCACTTGCAAAATTATAGTCTTAATTCTCCCCATTCTTCATTGGATCTCTTTATTTTCATCAGACAGGCTGTCAATCAAAGCCCTGACCTTCAGTTGCTTTTTTTTTCATCTGCAGCTGGAGAAAAATAAGTTCTTGGCAAGCCAAAACATTATTCTGTTTTGTCTTTTGTTAGACTCTGTTCTGTTCCTTATCTCCAGGGACGCAGCTCCCCTTATCTTCTAGCTTGAAGACTTCGAGGCCTTTTTTTACTTACCAAAGCAAAAAGTTCAAAGGTTCACAGCTTGCAGAAGTTATGCTAGGCAAACTTACTTATGCTAAGTCAATTTTATGTAAGTAGTTTCTAACCAAGTTCTATAAGAAGCAGTATAATAATAGCAATAATTCAATAAACTAAGGCAGTCTATTCCCTAACATGCTGTAAATGGGCTTGCACATAAACCTCTTGCCTCTGCTTAAAATACAGAATGGATGTAGCCTAACAACTCTCTAAAATGCTTGCTAATGATCTGAAATAGCTCTGGCCAGTTCTTTAAGTACTCCAGCGTATGTTTAAGCCGATCTTGCTGATGAGCAAGAACCTGTCTCATCGGAATATTCCTTAGCATGCCCTTTCCCTATTCTGACCTGTGCTTTCATCCTCTTGTCATATTAATCATACTAAGCAGCCAGTCTCAGACACTTATTGTAAGATTTAACAATACGACATCAAATGTTTCATCCTTCTCCATACCACTCAGTATTAGTTGAAAGCTTACTTCAGTAATGAGCCTATATTCTTCATTCCTTTGACTTCTGACATACTTCCCAAATATTTTTCCCTTCTCTTTTATAACCCGGGATAATCATAGCTCATTTTGCACTTTCACTTTGTCTGTGTAAAATTGTCTTTGTGCTTTTCTGTAATACTCAGCTTTAGACACATATCTTTGTTTCTGTGCTTCAAGAGGGTCTTTGTAATTCACTGCCAAGCTGTAGATGCAGCTATACGGGCCCCTCTCAGAACTTGCCATTCTGCCCAGCCCAGTAGCTCAGGGAGGTAACACATCTGGCTCCACAGCTGAACAGGGCCACAGTCTCTTGCAGGAGCCCAGATGTGCATCACGGGAGCACAAGCGCTTCCCAGCCATGCTGGGCTCTCCCCATCACCCTGTTTTCCCCATACCCTGGGTGCACAGGGCTATGGAGGGAGATTCAGACACCTCTCCTTACACTCAGAGTAGCTGAAGACCTTTACTCAAGGCTTCCCACTGGCAAACATCTGCTCCTTGAGCAAGCATGCAAACACAGTGAGGGAATCAGCCCTCAGATTGCTCCAACTGCCTGTCCTGGTGGCAAAGCGCAGACATAAACCCACTGTCAAGCCCATATTTCCCTAATGTCTTTATGCACAAACCTGGACCAAAGCAAAGCACTAGCAAAGCTCTGGGGCTCTCTCAAGGTAGAAGAGCTGAACACATGCTGTGATTTAGCAAGGGCACAAGCTCTCAGGGATGCAGTTTGGCTGCATCCATCACACGGTATAGAGGATACTTTTCCTGTTTCACTGCTATCCTGTTTTTTCATCTGCCTCAGCATCATGCTGAGCGCTCACACTGAAGTGTTGATCTATGATAAGTCACTCCATAGATCATATCATCTGGCGCCAGGCTGGTCTCTCCTGTGCTCTGGTGTGAATATTCTCCTGGACTCCCCTACAGCAGTCTCTGATTTGAGCTAAGAAGCAGTTCTCATTTCTTCCCTCTGTCACCTCCTAATGTGTTTCTTGTTGGTTCCTGCCAGTGACTTTCGGTAAAAAAGCATCCAGAAACATCAAGTCATTACCAGTAAATAAGAAATCTTCCACATTCTCCTCCTGTCAATGATAAATTGCCATTTTTTTTTGTTTATTCCTCTCCCTGTGTAATTTTGCCTCTGCTGTTTGTCCAAGGGATCCACTGCAGTGAAGTCTCCTAGGACAGTCCACTGGCTTTCTGTTTTGCTGTAGCAAATAGTTTATCCCTCCTTGACTGAGACAAAGTAGTGTTTCTATGACAAAGTCCCAAAATGCCTTCCATCGAGCCCATTGCCAGCTATTCCTCATTTGCTGCTTATCATGCACAATGGAGAACATGTAAAGAGGAAGGATGCTCTCCTGCAAGAGTCACAAGAGACCCCCTCAAATTACTAGAAAGCACAGGGTAGTTCATTCACATGCAAAGTAACTCCAGTGTCTGTCTTCATGCAGCCAGAGAGGCAGAGAGGCAGAGGGCAGTGTCTGGAGTCCCCAGTGCTAACTTGGACAACAGCTCAAGTTGTCCTGTGCAGAGGTGGGAAGAAGGCAGACGTGAAGTTTCATTCCTCACCATGGTTAGCTGGGATAAATGCAAAGAGTGAGCTAAATCCAGACAACTGACTTTGACCAGAGGTAACAATGAAGATTTTAAAGAGCTGTGATAACTGAGTACAGGCTGCTTACTCCAAGATTTAGGTCAAGGCAGCACAATCAGCCTCTTTAGCTAAGTCTATACTTGGGGCAGAAGGAGCTCGTGGGTCTTGATCGAACCTCGGCCAGATGATACCACTGTGGCAGGAGAAGATTTGGCTATGCCATAGGTGTGTGTGGGTCTGGGCTTCCTTACCAAGATAAACCTGGTCAGGCAGGAAGGAGCCATGGTAAGACCCAGCTGGTCCTCCCATGAGGTAGACCAGAGCTATGGGGTGGCCAGCGTGCCCATCTTGGAGCCAGGATGGCGAGGTACAGCATACAGTGCTTCTCATGTGAGCATACATGCTCAGCAAAAAAGATTGCGGGGTTGTATCAGAGCTTTTTGTCATTCCCGAGTGGGAAGTAGACAGCATTTCTGCTGTGGAACATCTAGCAAGAATGAAAGATCCCTGACAAAGTAAAAGTTTAGGTCAACGTTACCACAGAAGACATTAGCCCTTGATTTCTCAGAAGCCCTTTGAAAGCCCAGTCCCTGTCCTCATCTACTTTCCTGACCTCTAAACATGGTGCTGGTAAAATAACAGTGGTTGGATGAATCCAGCCAAAACTAAAAAGGAACAGCCATCCTGGAGGAGAGTCAGGCCTGTGGTAAGGGGAGAGCTGGGCTGCCACTGTCGGACTCGAGAGTCTTTGCACATCCAGAAACTTCATGTAGAAAAGCAACCCTCACAGGCTGGGGGACACTAACAATTTCCTGCCACTGCCTGAGACACCCACATGGAGAAAAAGTTTGAGACTCTTTTGAGGGGAATGTGACTTTTTGGGCCAGGAGGCCTGTGCTTGCCTGAAGCCAAAATCAGGTATCCCAGAGAGGTTCATCTGAGCCTGTTTCTTAGACCGCATTTACTGTTTACAAAGAAGAAGGCAGATCCTACAATGAAACACAGATAAGGCAGAAGTATTAAGGCCTTCCTTGTTTCAGTGCCATAGAGAAAGATAAATAGTAACAAGATATTTAACAAAATTAACTTTAAGGAACACAGGCCAGAATGATGAGATAAGAACAGATATATCCAACTCTGCAAGGCCTGATGAAATTCAACCTGGGGTGCTTAAAGGAGCAGCTGAAGCAATCTCCGAATCATTAGCAATTATCTATGAAAACTACAAGACAGGAGAGGTCCTGGAGGGTGGGAACAGGACAAAAATGCCCCCAGGGAACCCAAACCAAAACGTGTCTTGAAGGACAGGTTAAAGGACTGTGGACCAGTCAGCCTAATGCTGAACTTTGAGAGCTGGAACAAAGTATTAAGTCATCCTTACAGATGTAGATGATAAGAAGATAAAGAACAGCGAATATGGGCCTGTCAAGGAAAGATCTTGTCAAACAAAATTCATTTCCTTCCTTAGCAATGGGTCTAAAGGATTAGAGAGAAGGAGCAGATGTGAATTACCTTTAATTTTGCCAGGCTTTTGGCATACCCCTGTGATCTCTTCAGAAGGAAGTTAAGAAAATAAAGTCTAGATGGAATTACTATGAACTGGATGAGTGACTGAAAAACAAATTTACAAGAGTTATAATCACTGATTTCCTGACCACTCGGGAGAACATCTCTAGATGGTTCCCACGAGGGACTGTCCAGGGTCCAGTTCTATTCAATATTTTCATTAGTATGTCGCACAGTGGATTGCGAAATTCACAGAATATTTGCAGATGACACCATTTAAAGACAGAGGATTCTGTTAGGATCAGGACTCAAAGTTATCTTGACAAACTGGAGACATGGTCTGAAAGCAATAAGGTGAAATGTGATAAAGGCAAGTGCAGAGGGACACAGACAGGAGGAGGAAAGCAAATAAATAAGCAGAAATTCGGGGATTTCTGGCTGGGTGGCAGTAGTGCAGAAAAGGACCAGTGGCTGGTGCAGGAATCAGCAAAGTGATACTGCCAGGGAGGTGGGGGAACTACAGAAACCCTTTCCATCTACATTAAGAGATGAGTATCATGTAAGACATAGTAAGTATCGACTCCAGTCCTCCAGTGCCGGTGAAAACAGCTAGGCTGCTCAGTCTCAGTTTGAAGAAAGCACTTCAGGAATGATATCACAACATCTGTGACAGCACGATGGGAAGAAGAGCACACTGTCAAGACCTCTGCCAGTTCTCATTTCTATGATTCATGAAGCATTCCCCAGTTCCAGAAAGGAAAGTTCAGTCTGATTTCAAATTCAATCTCCCCTCTCATGAGTTTACTGCATGTCACGTTCAACCACACTGGGACTGCTTCATTCACTGCAATAAATGAGACTGCTTTGTAGAGCAGACAAGTCTTTTAAGTGTGAGTAAAAGCTGATGAAGAGATATAAATAAAAATTACTTTGATTTACACATATATATATATATATATAAACTTTAAAATAAATTCATTGAAAAGTGTTCCTATCTGGGTTTTCTTTTAAATGCAAATGTTTCAGCTATGACAGTAATCTATAGATAAAGGAACTGCCAAGCAAAGGAAGGTTCTCAGTGCTATTCTGTCCTTTGTAGAAAAATTTGTTGACATTTACTGTAAAACCATGCAACAAGACAGAATGGACCAGCTCAGTGTGCTTACAAAGCAAACTCGCCCCCATAACAGAAGCCATGAAAGAGACAATGTCTGCAAGGACTAACTCTTCCTAAAGGTGAGCCAGTAATATTTAAATCCTTGGCTGTCCTGTTTGCATTAGACAGGAAATGGTTTAGACAGCTGATGAATGTCAAAGTGTTCAAAGATCCCAATGTCTTCCAGTCAGTTTGGGTTTCCTCCATCTCTCTTACATGTTTAATGAGTAAGCCTGACCTAAGGTACTCCCTGCCATCCTACCTGAAGCAGAAGTAGGGATTTACTCAGATATCTCCCAGCGTTACCTACTGTCTTTTTGTGTAATATAGCTTTCCCAATAATAAACATGCCAGTTAGGAGCATCAGGGTGGCTGATCAGCTTGGTAACAGTAAATAGGTACTGAAACAAAGGCAGCCACTTCATCTACAAAGATGTTAGGCAGCATCCAAGGCAGCCAGCTTGGCAGGACCACGTCAGGCCAAGCAAGGATCCAGGAGCAAGAACTCTTCAGTCTGCTGCTATGATAAGCAAAAGCATCTCAAAACACCCTGGAACAGAAGACACAGCACAGCAATGCCTGGGTGCTCCTGGAGCAGCCCCCGACTGTCAGTCACCTGCCTCATGAACTGATGGCTTTGTTCATAGATACCAGCAATGACTTATCAGGTGGAAGACGGTTATTCCTGCCACAGGCAACAGTAGGAACCTCCCATCTGAAAATTTTACAAATACCTTCTCTCATTCTAGCGGCATATGGCTATTTGCAAGCTTTACAACAAGCCTTCTCAGGGTTTTCTCCTCCAAAGCCCTTAAAAACTTTCTGATAGTCAAGGGCAGAGAGTTATTAACAGATTGCACACCAGTAACAAGGACACACTTTAAAATAAACTACCATGTCGTATTCGGTCCCATAAACACTCCTCTTCTGAAAATCACTTCTACAGTTAGATCAAGTGCTCCACCTTGACGGCATCTTCATGGGTCTCACAGCCCAAGATACCAACTCTTGAACACCAATGAACTCAAGGGCTCAAAATCAAGAGACAGAAGCAAAGATGCCCACAACATCAGTGCATTCACTCATCACCCATGAATTTGGGGTGCAGAAAAAGAGCAGCAAAATCTCTCCTACCAAAGAGCACATTTGGTGATACTGAGAGGAACTCAGAACCAAGCTGAGCAGAGAGCACAGCTATGTGACTGCCACTGATGCAGGGCAAAAGCCCAGCCTGGGGCCTGAGCATCACTCATGCTTCAGAGACTCAGATTTATCTAGAGGAAACAGAGCTCAGTTAAAAATAGCACTGGATAAGGCTGGCCCTACTTTCAGTTTGTTTTCTTTCTGCTAGGAATCGAATGCTCTGCTTTGTGCAGCACTTCACCAGGAATCTACTTGCCTATTCCCCTCACAGCACTTCCCACTGAACTTATTAGGCTGGCATGTTAACTGCCGAGGAGTGAGGAGCCAGATATTAGACTCTCACCTGTTTGTCCTGTCAGTAGTCCTGTTCCCATGTCAGACACAGCACGAAGCTGAGAGATAGGTGCCAGAGGCCAGCTAAGCTTAGATGTATTTAACCAACCGCAATTCACAGCTCTTGGTTTCAATTCTGACCACTCATCGAGCAAGATTTCCAATTTACAGACAAAATATGAAGTTCCCGCCTTCATGCACAGGGAAAGCAGACACACACGGCAAGCAGGCTTGCATCCAAATCCCCACGCTGCCTGATGCTGCTAAATCAGAAACAGCATCTGTAATGTGACTGAGTGAAGGTTTCCATCATCACAGGACCAAGTGGGCTTGCAGCAGGGACTGGGAGAGCCCGCCCACCGGTGCTGGGGGTCCTGGATACGCACTGAGCTGTGGCAGCTCACTGTGGCACCAGGGTCATAGAAGGGTGGGCGCTGTGGCCAGCCCTGTCCCCACATCCCCTGTATATCTGACAGACCTTGCTTGTACCTTCCCTGCCCAGCTTGCCTCTGTCTCTGCTCTTATCACTCTTATCTCTACTTCATCGTCTCCAGAGAGGCACTCTTGTTTCACAGGCTATGTCAGTGTCAATAAGATGCATCCAGTCCATACACTTTCTACACCTATTTTGAAGATCCAGCAATCAGCAGTCACATTTCACACGCCTGCAAAGAAATACATTTTTTCCCACTAAGATCCAACATAGTTTCCTGATTCCTATTAAACATTTAGTTAACTTTTTTGACTGTTATATGGCAATAGAACAGGATGCAAAGATCCAAGCAACGAAACAATAGCGTCACAACTTCTCTGCCCTTTTAAACCTCAGGCTAACATTTTCCAACACCTCAAGGCCTTCAGGGACTCTTACATTTTATAAGTGAAGTTTTCTCCACAAAGTAGCACCAGTACAACTAACGGACAAATCAAATTGCTTATACTTTGCTTGCAGATACCAAAAAAGAAATAAACAACCTGAAAATGCACAATAAGATGGTTTGGATCTTAAGTAAGAGGAAGAGCAGGGAGAATAACAACACAGCACTAGAGGAGAATCTATTTAGCAAGCAGCAATGAGAGCAGGAGACTCAGTAAGAGCAGTAAGCTCAGCATCTGTATGAAGTACAGAGGGAAAAGCAGCATCAAAGCAGAAGAAGCTCCTTTTCAGACAAAACTTACAAGGTCTGCAAGGGATGCTTTGCAAGAGAATTTCTAACCCACAAAAATCCATACCCAAGGCACAATTTAAAAATAACCAGCCACAGAAACTGAACCTCCAGAAGGTACAGTCCAATACCATCTGAAAACATTGAAGTAAAAAGATCAGGGATTTTGTTCATTATTGTCAAAGATACTTAGGAAGAAGCATTTGGACACTTACCTTGCCTAACGTTGAAGTGGCTCAAAAAGTGTCCAAAAGGTTTTGAAAAAGGTACAAACACGCTGTGTAAGATTTTATCCAGCATTTCTGCCACAGCAGCGTCTCGCGCTTTCCACCACCTCCACCATGCCTAAATGAGCCCACAGTACCCGGATGGACTTTGGTGGCTCGGGAGAGCCTTTCCAAAAAACAGCAGAACCTCACTGTGTGAGAGACAAGATTTTTTCCAGCAGGGCTGTGACTCTGCAGTGATCTCTCGCAGTGACTAAGAACAACCAGAAAGCTGCTGATCTTGACCCCGGTTTCTAGAGCAAGCACATGCTAAACCTTCCCAAGCGCAGCCCTTCCTGCCCACTCTTCCCTCCAAGAGAGGACAAGGAAGCAAACACATGACAGATGTTTGTTGGTCACTAAATGCCTCACGGTGCTGTAGTGTGGAGTATCGTGTCTGGTCCTCAGCACAGCTGCTGCTGCAACAGCCTGTTAGTGGACACAGAGCTCGGTGCAGGGAGCAGGACTGCAGCGGAGGACTGCTCCAACAAGGAAGCCTTTGACAGATTGAGGTATCTGGACACCAAAGGCACCCTGGCTGGCCCATGGATGCTCTTCCCACTCTTCTGTGTTTCTATGCATGCACTGAGTGACTGAAGCGACCTCTCTGGTGAGGACACAGTGGCCTTCTTTATTCTTGGGACATCAGAGGTTAATTGCCCTGCTTACACTGGGCCAGGGAGGCAAGGCAGAGCTGGTAGCAAGAGGAAAGTAGGAGAAATCTGGGGATGGAGAAGAAGGTCCCTGGTAGACATCGCACTGACCCAGTATGAGAGATGGAGATGGTTTGTGTTACCATAGAGATTTTGTGCTAAATGACCTTTACCATCAGGTTTCTGGTCTATTATCCCTTCAGGTTACATTCTCCCACTTGCCAGCTGATGGTCCTCATCCCCATCTTGGGTTCAGCTTCCTCGGTTTCAGGCCTCTGTTGTTCTCCTTTCTTCTCCAAATTTCTGTTTTCTCAGGAATTATTCCCTAACAGTATCCTTGCAGAGTCGAATGAGCTTTTTCCACTGAACTACCCCTAGCAAACACCTATTTTGTGACCCTTAGCAATGAAGGCAACAGGAAGGGTCTTGAGCCTGTTCTGAGACAGCTGATCTTTATTCTGACCTTGATAGCAACCTTCTGTCTTTTCTTTTTCTTTATTTCCTTTGCATCAAACCCTTTGTTTGCCTGAAGCCAAAGGAATAAAATATTATGTGAAGCAGTAACATCTCAGAGGCAATGCAAGCTGCAAAATCTGTTTGTCTGACTGCAGATGACAGATTTAGGAGACTGGCCGTCATCAGAAATGAAACAATGTGCTGGTGTGACAGTGGATGATGAACAAAATGCTTTTTCTTCTCCTAAGTGCAGTGAATACAATCGGCTTCCTGGAAAGGCCATTTTTTGTGGAGCTGTGCCCAGCAGAGTGGGGTGGAAAAGAGCAGGTCATGCTGACCTTAAAGTGATTCCATAACTGAACTCATTTAGTCCCATCAGCAAAACAAGATCACAGTGTAGACTTATTGAAGGACTTAGATTTGAACATAGAAAGAAGAGATGGAGAAGGGACCACACAATTACGGGAGAGACTCCAGCAAGCAAGTCTCAGGTGTGATTTATCTGGTTTACATTTGAGATGAGACTTCCACAAGCCCTACTGGGAAACTATTTGGCAAGCTGAGATTCCTTCTAGTTTCCTTTGCCAGTTTGCAGACTATTACTGTCCTGCCTTGTCTTTTTTGTCCTAACCCTGAGCGTTACATTTAACCTGAATGGCATTTAGTGAAGAATTAGCTAGCAGTGGCCAGCCCTTTTTCCTCCCATGCATTAATATAAGGCAGAAAATAATTATTTGAGGATGCCATCTGAAGCTCCATGGTATCAGCTCCTCGGGGAGGCCAGATCAGCTTCAGTAAACTAACAATGAACCAAGTTGCTTTTCAAACCAGTGATCTCTCCATAGCAATTCCAAACCATGCTGTGCACAGGGGCAAGCCTGCCACAGCTGAGATTTGCTCTAAGCACAGCCAAACGAAATGTTCCTTTTGCAGATCCTAGGGTCAAAACTCTGCAGTGGGAATTTAGTCAGTAAATCTGATGGTAAGTAACTACAAAAATATATATTTCCAAAAGGTTTGCAGCAGCATTGGCTCTGTACTAGTCCCAGCAACAAGCAGAAATAAAATTCTTTTGGTTTGATGTGAAAGTGAGCTAGAAGCAGACAGTGGAAACAAATCTGTTGAATAAGATGTGTTTTAGGAGGGAGATTGAACAGCAGAAACAAACACTGACACAGCAGATAGGTTCAGTTATCGATCCCTGTCTCTGAACTGCCCCAGCTTCCAAATACTTCAGATCCAAAATATTTACTATATCCCAGTGGTGAAAGGTAATAAATAAATAAAAAAAAACGCACTCTTCCCTGCTGTAAATAAACTCTAATCATCATATTTTTAAAAAATGAGAGAGAAAGTAAGAAAAAAGCTGAAAGGCTGGCAAAGGGAGGAGCTCTATGCTGAGAGACCCTTCCCAACAGCACTTCCCTTCTCCACAGAGCAGACTGGTCTTGTGGGCGCTGGGTACCAAGGTCTAGTCAACTTTCCCCACTTTGGCCACCCTCATTAACACCCAGAGCCAAGCCCTGGGACTGAGCCACTGGCTCAAACAGACACCATGCCCAGGGACTTGCTTTCTAGCAGTGTTTGCTGCTGGAGATGATGGGAGTGTGAGGATTTTGCTGATTATCAGCAGCATTATTTTGATTAAAGTGGGGTTTAGCTTAACGCCATGTAGGCTTTCACCTAGCAGAATATGACAGGTTTGACACAGTTTCCCAGGAGCTGACTCCTTTTAAGTTGGTATTTGCAGCCAAAGGCTGAATTCACTGACCTGGCAGACCATTTCTAGTCCTGCGTTCCTGTAGTACTTGGGGTTTTGGTGATTGTATTAGCCACATCACACTGCACTAATATACATTCACATGTCCGTGTAGGTGTTTATTCATTTCTGGCTTTGGCTCTCAAGCAATTGATAGAAAATAATTAAAAATGCATAATTTAAAACAAGCCAGAATTTTCCATAATTTACAGTGCAGTAGGACTCAAAATACAGAACATAATTGCCAAATCTATAAGAAGCCATTGCTATGCTCTTTAAAAATATGAGGAGCAGTATCAGGCAGACAACCTCATTCTTAGGTAACAGAATTATAAATTTTATATTATTTTATTTTGCTCTTAATAATGGGTTATGTTACATCAGCTTTGTTTTACGCAAACTTTCTGAGATATTACTAAGTCACTGAAGATGAAATGGCACAATAAAAGAGCTGTCAGCCTGCTTTACTCACTTCTCATTTTGCTTCCATTGTGAAAGGGCTGTATTGTTTCAAAAGGAAGGAGCCAGGCAGTCCAGAGAACAAAGGCTCCTAATTGTTCAGAAGAACTTTGCTACTTTTCTAATTGGTCTTCAAAGTCACGGGCTAGCAGACTCTATAGAAGCGAGGGCTGCACAGGACAGTCTGACAAAGACCAGGCTTCAGACTGGTTGAGGTGCTGCTGGGGGAGAATAGAGCATCTTTGAACTAAATCTGAGAAAGAAGGGATAACTTACTAGAACTATTTAATGCCGAATGAGGAATAAGAATTCAGTGTCTCAACCTAACAGTCCTCCATGTCCCTTTTCCTCCCACCCAATGGAGAGAAATAGTTTTCTAAGCCTTTTGGCTGATACAGACAAATGCCTACAGTAAAGATATTTCCAGCAATTCCCAATTGCTCACTAGTTTTGCAGCAAATCAAAAACTGTAAAGTTTACTAAAAATATTGGTACTTCATTGCAGAAGAAAACTAAGAATAATGATTTCCAGCAGTCAGCCTTTGGAAATCAAACAAGCAGGAACTGGAGGCTATTCATACCTACATCTATCCATATTTATGAGGTAGTTTCTCTCATTTTCAGAGCTACCTCCTTAGAGTGTGTGATGATTTTTTTCGCCTCTGAGCCACGCTGCTGCCAAGTGGTACACATAAATCTACCTCTGAAAACACCGTACAGATGGCTTCTACTGCCGAATGTACCTGCTTCTGGTCTGTAGCAATGAGGCCACTAAAAACATCCCTTAAGCGCACTCTGTCCTTCTCAGTATCATTGGGGATTCTGGCATCTGCAGCATGCAGTAGCGACTGCTGACCTCCCATAGCATGCCACAGCAAGGCCATGAACATCTGCACACAGAAGTTACTATTTTGTCAGGCTATTTCACTAGAAGTTTAAACGACAGTGGGAGAAGCTGCCTCTGTGTGTGTGTGTGTGCCTGGCACACCGTATTATGATAACAACCCATGGCTGGGTAACATGTTAACTTGTAAAAAGAGCTAAAGATGTCTGCTAGAGGAAAAGCTTTGGACAGACAAGCAAATACAAAATTCAGGTCTTCTCTGAAATGTTACATTTGCATAACCTCTCTGTTTACAGCAAGCACCAGTCTTGCTCTTGGCATATTCCACATTCATCTGCAGTCCCATCAGGATCCCTTGATTTCTTGGACTTTTATTGGAAGATGCAACAAGAAGGAGCCATCGCTGGGGGACAATCCATGCATGGCTTGTGCCAAAGTACAAGGAACGCTGGCAGCGTGCCTAGAGGTACGAATGCGTCAGGCAGCCTACATCAGGTGACAGCAACAGTTAACGGCTGCAATACCTGTAGCCCTGGATAGCAAAAAATACTCACCCCTGCACCTCTATAGGCTCATACAGACCATGTTGAAATACGCGCCGTCACACTTTCACTGCTATAAATGAGATAAGAAGTGCATGTACCTTCCAGTGCACCAATCTTAATTCAGATTACACATACACATAACTATAAAGTTAGCTGGATGTAGCAACATATTCACCCCAGTCCTTCACAATGTCATCCATCCAGTGACTCTTTGTCACAGATACTGGAGTGGTATTACTTTAAGAGCATTGCTTGCATATCACAGTTCCTAACTCACCAGAACACTTCAAGGTCAAACACAAGGTAGTGTGTCTTGAATCCCAGTGGCAGACATTCCACAGGCAGCTGCCCCTGGGCTTATTGTGCCCAACAAAGCTCTCTTTTAGGGCTGATATATGTGTTTTACACACTGCTCATCACTTGTTGTCCTGTGATTTTGTATTCAGAATGTAAATAGCATTGCAGGCTGATGTATACAGAGCAGATCAGTTCCTCCCCAAACAGAAGCAATTTATAATAATGAAAACTAAGGAGAAATAATTGTTTATAGGGAACTTCTGCTGACATGTTTAGTTTCTGTTGAGGACCAAGGATTCATGTAATTGCTTCACCTTTCTGCATATTTCAAAATTAGCTTGAAATACAACTTAACAATCAATCGCTAACACATGTATTAAACCAGCACCTTTCCCCATACAGCACTTTTCCTGCTTTTCCCAAACTCAGCCCAATTAAAAGTGCAGTTAGAGGAGAGAAAAAGCACCCTTACCTGCCACACTGGCTCCGTGTGCTTTCCTGACTTGGCATTACTCTTGTAGCTGGGCTGGGAGGTTGCCTTCTTCAGGTTGTAGATGGCCACATTGCCGTCATAGAAGCCCACTGCCACGAGGTAGGGGTAGTCATTGTGGAAGTCCAGGCACATGATGCCACTCTCAGTCCTGAAGATATACTCTGGGAAGGAGGGGTTCTTCATGGTGTAGAGCAGGAGCATGCCTTTGCCTTGCTTCATGAAGTTATCTAAATAAGGAGATGATTTGCTGTTAAATCAGTTTTCAAGATCCTCTTGTCTTGAGACATACAATCTGGCAGCACTCACGTATGTCTAAAAACAACCGCAAGGCAAAGTCTTGTGGGAAGGACATCAGTCATGGGACCAAATGGTTATGTTGATGTGACTACGTCTGTACATCCTCCATTGATACATCATCTCCAGGATATGGGGACAATGTGCTTATGCAGATAAACTACATGAGCCTTGGAGGAAAGAAGAATCTTGTGGACACTTCTTTCTCTGGACTCAGGTGTCACTAACATTGCAGACATGCAGGGAGACAACAAAGAATAGAGGCATTTCAGTTTCTGTATTGGCAACATTTGATATTACAGCCTCCATTGTTTCTTCAAAGAAAAGCATTTCATTGAAATATCTGTAAAGCACCATATCCACTGCCATTATACATAACTGTACAATGCAAAAGTCACTACAGCTTTATTTTCTGCTTATGTCCAACACATCTACTTATTTGGCACAGAGGCTCTTTTTTTGCCAAGGTTTTCCTCTTTTTTTTTTTTCTATTTACTTTCACCTTTTCTTTGTGCTGCCTGAAATTAGCTCTCCCTATTCTCAATAGGACTTTTTTTTTAATGTCCTGACTGTCTTTGCAATTCTCAGGTTTCTGCTCATCTAAAAAAACATTTCCAAATTCTTTTAAAGAGGAAGAAAATCTGTTGATGCAGATAAGCTCTCCAGAAGCAAAGAAGGAGCTTTCCTAATCTATGAAAACAATGTTCTCTCTGAGACTATCCTAACCATCTCTCCCAGTGCTTTTTCTGACTGTCAAATGCCCTCAGGCACACAGTATATAGGAAACAAATTTACTCATTTATCCACTCTATGTCCTGTTTCCAGAACAGTCACCTCCTTTTAAAAGTGCTTCCTACCCTTCCTAACATTTTGAACAGCCTGTAGGAAAAGGACTTGGTAAATGTGTACCCCAGTGATAACACTAACTTCACAGAACTCTCCTGGGCAGCAAGCTGATCCCAAATCATTACGCAGGTACAGACGTTGCTTACCTCAAATTTATCAGGGCCACATAGAGAACATCCAAATAACCAGTAAAGAAACTCTCACATCAACAAAACTATTACTGCTGCTTTCTATTTGGATTGTGGAAATATTCTGTTTTCACAGGTCTCTCTCTACACTGGGGCCAGGCAGGGAAAATGGCTTCTTTATTTTACAGAAAGGTGAGATTCCAATACTGGCATTACTTTAAACAATTAATATTTTCACCGTATGTTTTTTTGGAAGACGGGGAAGCTTACTCCTAGAATTCTGGCTGAAAATGAAGTGAACTAGCTTTGTCCGTCAGAGATTTGCCCGGTCCTTTGAATTCACAGAATTGTCTTTGTTCTTAGCCAAGTAATGTCATTGAATTGAGGTCCAGCCATGACAAGAATGAATCTCTCCTCAGCAGCAGAAACAGTTGGGGAAGCTGCAGAGATGACCTACCAGGAATGACTCACAGCAGAATGGACTGTGAAGTCAAATCTTTTAGATAGCCTTTGAACTCAACCTGTTGCGTGCTCTTATTACTCCTGGAGTGTGATGACCAGCCAGTATTTCCGAAAAGTCTGCAGTGCACATTCATTTTCTATCTGTCAGAAAGCTGTTCCCCACACCTCTTGCAGAGAGGAGACACCTGTTCAGAGGGTGATTCAGCCACCGAAGATTTGAACAGGGTTTTGGAGGTGCTTCTCTCTCCACTGGTCTGGCCATATTACAGCCACATTCCTCAATCAGGGATGATGGAGAAGGCCTCTATTGGATAAAATAACTGTGTAGCTTCAGCAAGTCCACCTGGAGGCCAGCCTGGCAGGGGTAAAGCAAGGTCTTGGGAAGAAGCTCTGGCAGGGCAATACACGGGATTCAGTTTGCATATTAACGCATCCAAACACAGGTCTACGTGTGGCTGACTGTCTGTGCACTCAGAGTTTAATCAGCAGAGATCAGTAGAGATCAATCAATCCACTTCACTGAGTGTAGAAAACTCACCTTAAAGAATATCCTTATATTAGGTCTGCTGATTTACTTTTGCTCCACTGACTGTAATGGCCAGCCCTCCACTGACTGTTAAACCCATTTTAATCTGAGAGCTGAAGCCTACTCATCGCCTCCTTTATGTTATGAAATATCACAGACATAGGTTAAATCACAGATGTGTGAATAGTGCATGTAAGTCTGGATAATACGATTGCTAAAGTACAGCCTATTTCTGATGAAAGGCAAAGTGATGAGAATAATCCACAATTAACACTGAAGCATGGCACATAAATCCCAGTAAAACAATAGCCTTCTGAGAGCAGGCACATAAATTAATTGCAACGAAAGATGAATTCTCACCCAGACTACTAAACCGTAACATACCAAGATGTTTTTTAATAAATGAAAAAAAAGGGCATATTTCATTAGTGATATTCAATGTTCCAGAATGACAAGGATAGAGCAGACCCACAGCAGCATATCTATCTGTGTTAAGCTTTGAAGCATGGCCTTTTCAAGAGAAAGAATTGCGGTTTTCAGTAAAAATTAGCAGAGCACTGCCGTGTGCCCCAAATCCTGTGCAGTCTGTCCCTCAGGATGCAGGGAGCTTACTGGAACAAGGTCAGAAGACCACAGAGCACGTAGCAAAGCAGAGGGTGCAGACCCGAGAGCTGAGAACTGGAGATGAAAGCAGCAGCTTCAGACCTGAGACAGCTGCTCTTCACCCAATGGGTGCACCAGCCTGCACCGAAGAGCAGAGAGTATCTGCCCCACACAGACCCACAAAAGTGCAAACTGGCTCTTCTTCTGAGATACAAGGGCTGGAGATACTAGAGACATCAGTCTGTTATTCTGACAATCAGTGCCATCAGGAATTATTCTTCTAGTTTACAGGAGGACACAGAGCAGCACAGCAAGAAGAGGAGAGTGAACTTGCTGTAATGAGAAAGAGCATCCTCGGTGTTTCACAGAGTGGAGGTTAAATTTCAGACCCTGACATGTAATAAGTGTATGTGGGAAAAGAAGTTTTGCTAATGAAAGATGCAAATAGCATGATTACTGGTCTTCACCTGGAGAACTGAACCTGTAAGCATCACATGCAATCAGAAATAGCTTTCAAACCAACTGTTATCGCAGTCTAAAATATTCACCTGCATCTGTGTTTAAAGCTGAACAGATTCAACCCAAACCCTTTTCAGAAAAATACTAATTTAGTGACCACAAAGTACCTCAGAATGTCATTGTGGTGTCACCAAATAGTTCATGCAAAACAAAAATCTGAAAAGCATCTAAATCTTTGTTTTGATGCTTTACTAAGTGTCTGTTTTACCAGATTTTTCATTTATAATTTCCCTAGCTAAATTTAAAAGAATCAGCAAATGTTCAATATCAGATCAAAATATTTTGTTTCCTGGACAGATATTTTTTATTTGCATCCTTCTCTTTTGGTTCACTAAAAACCCCATGAGACATGCATGGTTTTCTCTCATTTCCTCCAAAATGCTTAGTGGCTGAACCAGAAAGCTTAACACAACACTACCCTCAAGTTAAAAACTACCATGCTTGGGTTAAATCCTGCATTCACATAGTAAATCTCAGTGTGGGGACTCTCCATAGTGACGAGTCAAACTACATGTTTTTACTACAACAGAAGCCAGTGCTTTCTTATGTGATAAACTGACAAATTACCTTCTCTTAGGAGGATTTAAAACCCAAAACACTGTAGCCTTATATCTTAGATCCTGTGATACATGGCTTTCTATAAATCAAGTCTGCCAGCTCTCTCACTGATACGGTTTGAACCAAGAAATTGCTGTGCTAAAAGAAACCACGGCTGCTTAAAATTGGTCCTTTCTCCTCCAAAAGACCATCTAAAAAAAGAAGCAAGATGGAGAAGCACAATTGTGAGCAGCTGCTTGTTTCTGAGCATCACAGCTGCACAAGCACATCTACTCTCCTTGCCTAGATATGCCCATGATTTGACAAGCTTACTGGCTGGGGCTCTATCCTTTAGGCTTGAAATTCTGAGAAGCCAAGGGAAGGGGATGGCTGTGCTTTACACTCAGTTAGGCGATCTCCTCTGGGGAGAAGAGATCTGTTTCAAAGACAAAAATTTTGGTAACCAAAGAAATGGCTCAGCTGTTCACTTGCCTTTCAGATATTTAAAGCATAGAGTATAAAAAAGGTTATCTGCAGGCCAGCAAATTTATCCAAGCAAATTATTATCATTACACACGTCTACAAAACCTCGAGCACAGCTGAAGAATTTGCCGGTGCTACAGCCTGCATGGCATAGACAGATCACAGAATCATAGAATCAAATTATAGAATGGTTTGGGTTTGAAGGGACTTTAAAGATCATCTAGTTCAAACCCCTCTGCTATGGGCAGGGACACCTTTCACTAGACCAGGTTGCTCAGAGCCCCATCCAGCCTGGCCTTGGATGTCTTCAGGGATGGGGCATCAACCACCTCTCTGGGCAGCTGTGCCAAGGCCTCCCCACCCTCATAGGGAAAAATTTCTTCCTTACATCTAATATAAATCTACCCTCTTTAGTTTAAAGCCATTACCTTTTTTCCTGTCACTACAAGCATTCGTAAGAAGTCCCTCTCTAGCTTTCTTGTAGGTCCCCTGTAGGTATTTCAAGGTGTCCTCCAAGCCTTCTCTTCTCCATGCTGAACAACCCCAACTCTCTCAGCCTGTCCTCACAGCAGAGCTGTTCCAGCCCTCTGATCATTTCTGTGGCTCCTCTGGCCCCTCTCCAACAGGTCCATGTGTGTCCTGTGCTGAGGGCTCCAGAGCTGGACACAGGACTCCAGGTGGGGTCTCACCAGAGCAAGCAGAGGGGCAGAATCACCTCCCTCCACCTGTTGGACACGCTGCTTGTGATGCAGCCCAAGATACAATTGGCTTCTGGGCTGCAAGTGCACATTGCCAGCTCATGTTGAGTTTCTTGTCAATGAACACCCCCACATCTCCTCAGGGCTGCTCTCAGCAGATGACTGAGCCAGTCACAAATTAATGAATCCACAACATTTTTTTTTCCTATCAGTGAGCAAAACCTGTGCAGCATGGCACTGAGCACAGACTCATCTAACCCGCCGAGAAACATGCCGGGTGAGCTTGTGCTGCTTCAGCAAGACTCTCTCCTGGCTTATTTAAATAGCTCTGCCAACTTCACACTTTGCCGCTGTGGCAGAATGGGTGTGCAATAGGAGAGGAAATGGCTGGCACTTTGAGATTCACTGTATGCCAATAGCCCAGAAAAAATCAGGAAAGAATACTTCTTTCCAAGGAGCTCAAGGTTTGGGCAATGTGCTGAATGTGTTTGCAAAGGCTCTGGAGGAGTACAAATAACAACTGGAAGTTTTACAGCACTTCAGGGTGCTTTAAGCCTGTATCTGCAGCACTCCTTGTTACAGCCAAGGGAATGAGAAAGGGCAGTGGAGGGGACTGCCAAAGACACTACAGCTATCTGAAAGAACAGGGAGCAGACCTGGGACTTCACAGGGCTCTGCTGAAGGCAGCCCCACCCCAGGATCCCTGCGACATTTAAACTGAGATCTCTGATGCCCATTCTGTTCCTACTCCTTAAAATGCCCAGAAGTACTTGAGTATACTTGCTGTGTTGATACACGCCCTGACCACTTACGGATCTGGCTGTGAAGCACACTGTGGGCAGGGAAAAGACTAACCCTGCACTTTCAAAACAGTCCCTTCCCAGAAAAGAAAGTGTTTTGAGAATTCATTGCCTTGTAGCTCAAGGCCAGAAAGCCTGGCATCTTCTGTTTCACAGCTCACAAATGTTACTGGTATACCCTGGTTTGAGCCTGATAACTTGTTTTTGGCTAGTACACGCATACTTCATCTGAAGATCTGAAGAGACAGAGAAGCCACTGTTTCATTTTGCAGTTTGTTTCAAGGTATAATTGCTTTGAGTGATTGAAAAGCTGCACATAATTCCTTATTTGACTTCCCACTGATAATTCTTACTATGCTATCTTGAACGGATTAAGGACTTCTTTCATATCTGCTGCTTTCTCTTCATTAGGGCACTTTAGAACTGACCACTAGTCACATTTCAGCATATTTTTTATAAAGTTCACAGCCTGAAGTAGAAAATCCTGTTTATTTTCACCAGCCCTGCTCAGCTAAAAGCCGTGAGACAACAAGAGCTTTGCCACACCAGTCAAAGGTGCTGCCTTCACAGCTGCAAACAGCCCCTTCTCGGCAGACACGGGGAAGAGCAGAATATTAAAAAATTTTCCACAGATATGTGGAGAACATCACATGGGCTTGTAATAGGGCCAAAAAACCCACCCCTTGCAGTCCAAATTTCAACTGGATATTGTCCTTTCTCCACCTTTAGAGCACCTTCTCCAACTCTCAAATCAATGCGGCGCTCTTTACTGAACTATCTACAGTTTTTCTGCATGTCTTGAAAAACGTTGGCTCCAGAAACAAATATAATATTCCAGTATCAGTCTCACTAATGCTTAAATCATATCTCTGCTTCCACTCAGGACTCCGTGTTTGCAAGCCAGGATCTTGTTCACCCTCCTTGCCAAGATATCACACTGGGAACTCAAATCTATTGCTTGTCCATAAAAGCTTTTTTTCCCCCCTTTTTAATAGAGTTGCTGCCTTCCAAAACATAGCACTCCTCCTTGTTTAGAGAGGTATAATGTTATATTTGGCTGCATTAAAATGCATTTGGTTTGAATAATTCCAGCTCACTACAAGATTAATCGCTCTGTATGACAGCCCTGTTCTCAGCATGATTTACAACTCCACCTGCCTTTTCATCAGTCACACATTTCATCTGCTGTGAGTTTATATTTCCATCCAGAGGACCAACGAAAACAATGCCTTGCTCCAGGGCCGCTGCAGATCCCAAAGCACCCCCTCCAAGATACTGTTGCAGATGATAACTCTGCTGGCATTTATTTTCTGATATTTGTCAGTGGAATCTGAAGCCCCTTGTTGAGACCACCTGCGCTGGGCTGAACTCAGCAAGCCCAGGGAAATACATGCTCTCTGGTTAGCACCATTAACATGGCAAGATCTGCAGGGTTAGGGTTAGGGTTTAGGGTTAGGGTTAGGGTTTTAGGGTTAGGGTTTTAGGGTTAGGGTTTTAGGGTTAGGGTTATTAGGGTTAGGGTTAGCAGGGTTAGCACCATTAACATGGTTAGCACCATTAACATGGCAATATCTTCAGGCTCTGAGCAAGCCCGTCAGTGCAGTAGAGGGAAATCATAGATCATTTTGGTTTATGCTGATTCAGATGTTTGAACGTCAAATTTAACATCCCGCTTGACGCCTTTCACCAGCTGCTGGACTTACGTCTGGTATTCCTGATGCAGTTAATGTTATTAGCTGGGGCTCTGTTTAGGAAGCACAGAACTTGCAGTTTGATACGAGATAGAAGAGGGAAAGGAAAAAAAAAAAAAAGGACAAAAAACCCACCAGAATTTCTAAGTCTTTTGGATGTTTTAGAAAAGACAAAATTGACAGATGACGAGGCTCGCTATAATTTATAAATGTCCGGAGGCTGTGTCACAGTCCTAGTAGCTGCTGCGAGTCCTGCATATGTCAGAGGCAAGACACACACCTCAGAAACATGGATAGATACAAACAGCCGTTAAGAAAATGAGCTGTCAGGTATGTTTGCATCTCACTGTAAAATTCAGCCTGGCAAAGTAATACAAGAGAGACCACAGTCAACTGGGCCAACAAAAACAAGAGATTTAGGAAACGCCTGGAACAATGAACTGTTTATCATTGCATGTGAGAGCAAAGGCTCAGAAGCAGATAAAAATAGGGGAGAACAGGATGAGAAGACGTAGCTCCTTCCTGAAAACAGCAGGAGGATCTGGCTTGCAGCTCAGCTCTCCCCTGGTTCACATAAGGTGAGCACTGAAAAAAAGAGAAGGAATATGTGCCTGGGCTGAGATTGCAACACTGTAGGTAAAACCAGAGTTTCCTCATTCCGATCAGACAAGGTTTTGCATTATAGGTCTAGCAGGCACTACAATTAATTTTTTAAATTTTCTTCTTTAAATAAGATAATCATAAGGTCTTAGTTTTACAGTGTAAATAGTAATTGTGCAATGGCCCATATGTTATGAACACTTACACCCTGAAGATAGTCAAGGAAATGAGAAAAAAGTCTGTATCTTTCCCTTGTACTATAAAGGTACAAGACTGGCAACAGGGAGATTTGTAATCCAGACCCTGCTGTGCCAAGACCAGCTAATGTGGTCTTAGTCGATATTTTTCACAAGACTTCCAAGGATACACATCACAAATGAAGCAGGAAAGGAGTGACTAATAGGGGCTATAAAAGTTCCATATATCAATAATATCAAAAGCAGCACTCCTGTTGTTTTCAGGAATGCATTTATGGTTGACCTGCAGCTAGACGGACCAACAATTTCACACAGCTCGCTCCTATAGCACCTCAGAAACCAGGGAACGGAGGGCACTTCCCAGCTCCAAAACCCAGGAGAAAACGCTTATCTCCACAGAGAACTCGAGCTGGGAAGCTGTACAAGTGCTAATCCTACCATTACACATTGGCAGTTGGCACAAGCAGCTGAACTCTTGCTTCTGCCTCCCTTGTTTTGGTCAGCTTAACCTGCAATCTTGATAGCGTTTCACTATTTAGTACCCAAGGCTCTATTTCCTCTCTCCCTGTTCTAAAAAACTGGCATGCCTGTTAACATTTGCAACCAACTAAATATTTAAGAGTGCCATCATGTGGCCAAGTGGGGGGCTTCCAGGAGGCACACATTCAGAAATCCCCAGCATCATGCAACAAATGGATATCTATAAATGTGCTGCCTTTGGATAATCACACCAGCCTGCTGTTACTGCAAACAAGCCAGGCTGCCAGCATCTCAGTATTCCTGACCTGAAGAGCTCTGAAGGGGAGGCACACACTCCAGGAGACACTTATGTATTCCATAATTAAACAACAGAAATGTTAGAGCTTTATGATGGTGCTGTGGCCTCTTGAAAGCTGACAGCTCCCTGATGAGAGATGGACATGTACAGCCCAGACCATGGAGGAGGCGATTAGAAATGATACTGCAGCTCAGATAACTTTTTGAAGGCGTTTGGCAGAAGACACAGATTTGATTGAGGAGCGAAGATGAAGCAGAGTTATACACACAGGTCAACCTGCAGTCAATTTTGCACAGGAATGTAGTTCAAGAAACAATGAATATTAAGAGGAGCCATTACAATTCAGACACCTGCATCTACCCCTTTTTCAGCAGTGGTTAACATAAAACACTAGGGAAGTGTCTAAAAACAGGGCATAAAAACAGGGATATTTTTTTCTATAATACTGTCTAGGCCCCTGCTAATATGTGGTTAAGCATCTCCCAGGTCTCTATCAGTCCTTTTCCCATTCCCCTGTGCAGACAGCTACCGACCATTAAATCTGGACAGTATCTTTCAGCATTCCTCTTTGTACAAGGCTGGAATACACACCAGATATTCAGTTCTTCTGACAGTAATATTGTTTGTTTGGTTTTGTTTGGGTTAGTTTGTTGGTTTGGTTTGGTTTGGTTTGGTTTGGTTTGGTTTGGTTTTAGCACATGAAATACTGTGCATCTCAAGCAGATATGTGAAACACATGACTGGTGGTTTGTATACGTGGGTTTTAAGAGCTACTAAAAGTAGATTTCAGAGAAAAACTGTATAGCTTTCTAAAAAAACATGAATGAAAACAAAAGTAACTTTTAAATTTATTAGTCTCAAATAAAGCTAGTTTGCAGTATTTATGGTAATAAAGCAATAGCTTTCAATCCTTTTATCGGACAACAAAGGCAGGAGAAAAAAAAAAGGCAGTTATTGCAAGAGGAGAGAGGATCCTTCAGAGTGAAATTTCGAAAGAGTGACTGGCTGTTACAAGGGAATGGAACTGGTCCAAAAGGCTCACATAAAGCACCAAGTATCTATGCAAACCACGGAGCAATTTGGCTCGCGCTTATGTATGATGGATAAAGGATGAAAAGGAAAGAAAAGAGTCACAGAATAGCTGTAGTTGGAAGGCACTTCTGGAGACTATCTAATCCAATTCCCCCTGCTTAAAGTGGTGTCAGCTAGAGCATGGTGCCCAGGACTGTGTTGAGTGAGGTTTTTAATATCTCCAAGGAGATACCTCCAGAGCCTCTCTAGCCTGTGGAGACACTGTTCCATTGCTCAACCACCCTCACAGTAAAGAAGTTCTATTTTATGTTTAAAGGGACTTTATCTCAGTTCATGTTCATTGTCTTTCTCCTTTGATTTGATACCACTGAGAAGAGTCAGTCTCTGTTTCTGTTATGCCCTCTCACCAGGTATTTAGACACACATGAAAAAACTTCCATCCTTCTCTAGTGACATCCACCTTCATAAACTCCCATCTCTGAGAAGCCTACCACTACGTAAACCAAACCAAACTACAAGTCTGGCCAACACCACTGATTCACTGTGGGAATTAGAGGGGAGTTTAGCTCCCCATTATCTCCTGTTCCTACAGGCCAGGCTGCTGCTGGTCAGTCTAGTTTCCCTCCAGCATCTCTGCAGTAGAAGAAGCAGCCTGGGACTGCACAGCTTTGTGCTGTATGAGCATCACTCTCCTGCCCTTTGTGAACCAAGGTGGGGAAGACTGCACACGGGCACTTCCTCTGTACATGAAGGGACTGCATCTGGCCCTGGGCAAGATAAAGTTGAACTGCCTGGGGAACTGGTCACAGAAAAACACTCAAAGACTTCAAAGAGAAAATGCCATGTTACAATGTGAAAAACAGTGTTTTGCCTGGGTGATCCTGTTCTTCTGAGCACAGCCTTACAGCTTGGACACACACAGAGCACCAAGGGCGCCCAGGAAGCCTGAGCTGAACATCTCCAACCTTCAAAATCCTTGGTACCCACAGTCTGGCATCCACAGTATCAGCATATTGAGAACCTACTGTGTTGGATTCTCTTTTAAGAACTCAACAAATAATAAAAAAGCTGATACAACTGTCCCTCTGTGGAGGTCTCCTGTGCACTGCTGGAAACCACTTCATCAGGCACCCTTTGATGGGAGGAGGTGGAGAATGCAAATGAATCCCAGTCAGCTCTCTTATATCTGGAGGAACCTGATCAGAATAACTCAGGGCTGAAGGAGCTGGCAATAGCTCTTGGAACAACAACTGCTGCCTTTCTTTTATAGCAGGTGAGACACTTCCCAACAGCAGTCACTTGCTAAGATTTAGCAATGATCTAAATCCAGTGTGATAACGTTGAAAAATCAAGGATGCCTAGATCACCCAGTCCTACACACAGAGTAAACCTCAAGTTCTCATTCTCCTTATCTTATAGCCAGGAAAACAGAAGTGTAGAGGAGTTGCTGAAGACACAACTCAAAGCTAGTTACATGATTCACCATTTAGATTCCACACTGATTCAAAGATTTAAGCATCCCTGTAATTTTTTCCTGCCTTCTCTAGTTCACTTCATCCCACATACCCTAAAACTCACTTTTATTCTCTTTTATGTATATTACAGAAAAGTTATACCCTTGACAACAAAATGTGCAGCACTCAGAATAATTTTTAAAAACCCCAAGCCAAACTACACAAAAAACCCCAAAAAACAACAAACAAACAAAAAAACCCACCACGGAACATGCAGATTTTTTTAACTATTCTGGTGTTAGAAGTTTCTAAAAACTGAAAACTTGGTCTGCATTTATTCTTCAATGGCCAGAAATTTTAATGTGTTCCTGATGGAATCTTAACTTGAAGTGTCCTATACTACGAGTCAGTGGAGGTTAACATCCAGATATCCCTGGGTATATTTGGACAGTTTGGCAGCACAGCAAATATTACCAAGCATGAAGCGGAGAATTGAAAACTATAATTGAGTTCCCCACATAGGGATTGGCAGAGAAAAATGTTATACTGAAGAATCTGTGGTTTTGTTTTGCAGCAGCAAAGACCCAGAGGTAAGCTAAGAAGAGTTTTTACTTCAAGTTTCAACTCTAATGAAAACAGTATATTAGATAGATTTCCTTCAGGTTTTTACCGATCCACTCTTTTGAAAAATGGTGCTCACTCATCTCCAGAACAAAAGACAGAAAAGTATTTGAAGCAAAAGTCTTTAATGGGGCCTTATACAATTTCTTTGTACCATTCTGCCCCAGGAATACTGATAAGCTATCTAACTTCAGGAGCTTACAAAGTAACTTACCTATTGCTAGAACTAATGATGGAATGAGCCCAACGCAGATTTACAAATTCTAAAGCCAAAGGAGATCGTTGTGATGAATAAATCCTGTATTTGTCCCTGTGCTTAATTATTTCTACCATTAAAAATTCAATTTATTTCCAGCTTTCGAAGATCCCCGAATTCTACTTCCAGTTACTAGATTGTCCTAGATGAAAAGTAAGATGAAAGAGTTCTGTTCCGTAAGATATCTACTTCCTTTCCCTTCAAGTAATTGACAGGCAGTAATCAAATCACTGCTTAAACTTCTCCTTAATAAGCTAAGTTGAGCTGTTTAAGTATTTCACTGTAAGGCAGAGTTTCCAAACATAAGTCATACTGTGCCTCATCTCTGAACCTTTTCCAATTTTAATATCCATTTTGAAGACTGAACTGTTAATAGCCAGATACAACATTCCAGGAAAGGTCTCACCAGCATCATACACAGAAGTAGCACTTCCAACCTCATATATACTTCCATATATACTTCCAACTTCTAGTATACAGCATCCCATCTCAGACCCCCTAAGATACACGTCTGCAACTGCTCTTCCCGATTTAGATAGAAGTCTTCTTTCTCAGAGTATATATCAAGATAGCAGAATATTTTCAAGTCCAGTTTCATGACTGACACAAAACAATCTGATTGTGGGCTGCGGCTAAAAATGCTGATCTCTCTTTCCCTCTGCTGTTCTTCCTTCCCTCCTTTGTGTTCTAGCTGCAGTGACCCTGTGCTTGCTGATATGGCTAAAAAAACCCAAACATTTAAAATGGCATGGTCAACTTATGGTAGTGATGGTGATATTGCATGCATATAACTCTCAATCTATGTAACTAGCCATTCTTAAATTAAATCTAAGGAGGACTAGGTCTCAAAGCTGCCCAGTGACCCAGCTCTCTGACTGGATAATAGCCAGCAAAGACAGACAGCTGACTTAGCAACCTACCTGCTCTTTGCGTGAGCAAGGGTTGGTTGGGACAAGTTAGGGGCTCTCCAATACAGAATGATGGTGTGATGGCACTAATTGGGAGAAGCAGCACTCTGGGTTTAATAACCACTATGTAAAAAATGCCTCTAGAGTCACTGCTCATCTATAGGAATTGCTGGAATAGACCTTTACATTTCTGGGACTGCCCCACGGGATCTGAGATGAATGCAACTCTGGGTACATGTTGCTTTCTGTGAGTCCCTTGGTTTGACTTTTTCATCAATAAGAATGGAAGCAGCATTGCCTGATCTCATTTGGTAGGACATGGACAATCAAGGCAGAAAGGACCTCAGACACCACAGCAATGGATACCTTTTAAGTAACTAAAACAGGCAGCCCAGTCACTGTGGAAGAGCCCCCACATCACATCTACTGGCTTTGCAGTCAGGCTAAACAACAAATGGATAAATGCAGCACGGGGCTGGAGGGCAAGGGCAGCTAGAAACTAGTTCTGCTGGGAGAACTGCAATACAGGTTATACAACCCATAAGTATTTCTACTTTAACCCTTCCTGCAAGCCATGCTTGGCCTGGAGGAGTGTCACATCTTCTCAATAGTTTGTTAGTTCTTTATGTTCCATAACAGCTTGATGGCATAGGTGGAGTAGAAAGGGCTTCAAATGAATAGTAGAAAGCTGACCTGTGGTATTTGGAGCAGGGGTATAGAGAGAAGACAGCAAGGAAGGTGAGCTCCTGTGCTCCTGAGCACCGCTTCACAGTCTGTAGTTATCTGGTAGATTCACCCACTAGCGTTGCTTCAGACAAATGAATAAAACCAGCTGATGAATGAAAGCAACATGTAGCAACAGGCTACAGTGCTTGGCAGGAGTATTGCTGTTTTCATTTCTGTGCTTTCATATCAGTTCTTCCTCCACAAAGCATCTAATCAGCAGATGCTGTACAGCAGAAAATTAATGGTTTCCTTCAGAGAGCTGCCTCATGATGCCAGAGACCACAGCGAGATTGTTTGTAAATATTTGATTAGAGAAAGCAAGTAAAACTGGCATGAAAACATGTAAGAATTAACGCTGTGCCACTATCCAACAGCGATATTTATAGTACAGAGGTGATGCCAGCCAACACTAACACATATGGTACTACGCCAAACACCTTCACGGAGATTCTGCCCATACAAAGCCAGCATTCCCACAGATCCAATCTGTAAACAGCTGATTGTCAGGAGCTGATATAGCTTCCAGGGGATACATTGGGTGTCCTGTTCTGCTCTGTTTCTGCACAGAATGCAAGAGGGAAGGTGCAGGAGCATCCTCAGAGCCTTTGTGCATGCCCTCAGTCCTCTCCTCGATTGGCTCGGGGTGGGAATGAGCCCCGTTAGCACTTAGTGGCCTTCAAAAATCTCCCAACCAGGAGCAAAATACCCAACTGGTCATTAACCCAACATGTTTTTCTGGGAATGTTTTCATGCAACTGAACTCTATCCTGGGGTTGTGTTCCCCTGCAGGCCCCTCTGTCCAGAGAGAGGGATATAGGTAGGAAACAGTCTGTGATGAGCTGCAAGACTCTCTGCATGCACATCTGCATAATAAAAGGTCCCTGCTGCCACAAGGCAGCACGGCCACAGGAAAGGAGATTCTCCTCCAGGAGGCACATGTCCTTGCTCACCCACCTGGCCGAAGTTGGAAATCCCACATCTGATTTCCAGTCCAACCTCTTGTTCTTTTACCTCCGAATTTCAGATTTGGAGATGTACAAACCCTCTTGCAAAGGGAGTCAGGTGCACGCTTACAGGTTTTTTCTCCAGCAAGTGAGCCTGACAATGACAGGCTGCTTAAGAAGAGACAGTGTCCTCATCCTCTTGAGCTTTAATATACTGGTCTTTGAAGTGTCATACATCTGTGAGAAGCCATTAGGCAGAATTAAGTCTGTTCTGATATAGAGAAACTGTTCCTAGAGTCCCATCCCAGCATGATTTTATGTCATTCTTTAAGTTCATACCTTGACTTTTGTATAAAACCAACACTGCAAAAGCCAAAAATTAACATAAAAGTGGTGTACTAACGTACAGTTCCTTCCAATAAACAAGGAAAAACCTTATGTTGCAATGCAGAAGGCAGACATTATGAAATACCTTCCCCCTGAAAACAGTGAGCTGATTCTGATCTTGTTTATGTGAACAGAAATTAGATATAACTCCATGTCCACACACACTGGTAAACCTAGGCATGAAATCAGAATACAAGCTAGCAGTATTTTAGACATTTTAGATATTGCCTGTTTGCCCTCTCCTAGCCAAAGCAGAAAATACCAGTAAGGTGCGGTAATCATCCCGAATGACAGAAAGCTTTCACTGCTCAGTTATCTCAGCCATTACATGTGGTTTTCAGGATTCCTGCTCTGCAGCTGTTGGCCCAAGCTGACAATTTGTTTTTCTACTTTAGCTGAAAGTCACATTCCCTCCTTCCTTTTATCTAATTGTTCAGTTATGTAAATATATGTGTTAAGTAAAAAAAAAATGTGCTTTATCGATAGTGTAAATGGCACCCAGTGAGGCTTAGAAAAAAATGGGCAATTCAGGAAATAAGAGAATTCAAATTGGGAAAACAATAGCTTGTTAAAATGTTAATCAGTTGGTGGTCAATGTAGAACATGGCCCCAGCTGACTGTCATTTGTAAATTAATTTAGATTTCCTTTAGGTGGCACCTACCTTGAAAGTCCAGCTGAAGTAATTTATACGCTGTAGCAGAACTAAAGAAACAGCATTACAGTCTTAGTATTCAGTCTGAGACCACATACTGTCAGCTGTAATACCATATGCAAGAAATGGCAAGAATTTGTTTCAAAGAAGAAAAGGAAACTGCAATTTTCAGAGCATGCTGTGAAGTCTGGAAGGATTAGAAGCTGTCAGAGACACTGCGGTACAAGAGGGAAGAAGCTAAGCTCAGATGCTTTTAAAGTATGGGAGATCCCAGTGGGGCTTGGGGTTTGATTGGAAATCTTGAAAATCTTTTTGCAAATCTGAAAATGCAGTTCAAACTTTCCTTTGGAAAACTTAATTCATTCTTCTCAGTGGGAATCTAAATTTGAAACATACTGTTAAAAAAGAAATCATAAATAGTTCAGCCACAACAGCAATCTAATAATTATGGATAAACTCAGGTGCTTTAAATGAAGAAAATGAACAGCAAGAAGCATCAAACTAGCAAGGCTGGAACAGACCCATGACTCACCAGTTATTTCCTATTGTATTCCAAGAAGCTGTGACCTGGTCTCAAAAGACGTGTGAAATGGCAAAAGTTGCAAGCCGTTAGATCTGCACAGCCATGGACCCATTGCGATCACACCCAGATCACAGAAGTCCATTTACTTGGGAACTACTGCCTCTACCACCACGAGGGGACACTGCTTAGAGAGCTGTGCAAGTCATCCTATGGACAGGAGCCACAACAGGGCCGGCATTTCCTTCAAGTTTATCAGGAGTGCTACAATAGCAGGAAGGTTTATTTTCCAAGCCTCAGCTTCATTATTTAAACACAAGTTCTGCTTCTGCTTTGTTTCAGAACAAAACATAGCTAGCCCTCATGGTAATAATGGAAAATTTTAAAACACCAAACATATTCCACCCTGAAAGCACAGGAGGCAAATAAAATGAAGTCAAGTCTTATCATTTGTAATAAGCTCATGATTTTGAGAGCCTGCCTTGCAATCTCTGAATGATCAGATTGGGCAATACGATAACACCCTCAGGGAAAAATCTCCTAAATACCCGAGAAATTTTCCCAGTTCCTTGAAACATGAACTCCCAATGCTTATTAGTATTACCTTTTCTGCTTCTAGTTCTTCCTGTTTTGACAGTTTCACATGTCAACTAGCTTTCTGCTGAAGACATCATAAGTCCTCATGTTGCATCCAAAACAATTTAAAATACATTCCTTTTATCATAGACAAAGACATATATATTCCAACATCCTGTCTCCATAAATTCTGTCCCACAGGCTGCTTTACTAACCTGTCTTATTTTGCTTTAAGGACATCAAAATAAACAACTATTAGTTATATTAACTAATTAACTTGTTATGCTACTACATACAAATAGAGAGATACTGTGCCTATAGTGGTTTGTAACAAAATTTATTTACACACATGGCCTTGCCTTTAAGGGTGACCATGGTATGCAGTATACCAAGTGGCAGATCAAGTCAGAGAAAGAAGTTACACACAGGAAATTCTCATGCTTTATGCTATGTGTCTTTGTTGATAGCTTCCTGCACTATGTGAGTCCGTGGTTTAGCTGATTCATACTGCTCATGCTGATTCATACAGCAGTGCTGTATAACTTAAATTCTCTGAATAGATTCTCCTACAGTGCCGAGCATTTTGGTGTGGGAGTAACACAGTTCAGAAATAAGGCAATAGAAGTGGGAGCGGGGTTGACGATTAGCCCATCTGGCTAGCGTGGTGTTGACAGTCACACCACTGCTAGTAATATCTATACAGAAGGTCTAATCACAAATTCTGCAGACTTCACATATAGTCATTTATCTTTTCCCCATTTGAGTTAGAGGAGACAGATAATTTCACTTCAGTGCACAGACACAAAAGTTTTGTCACAATATAAAGTAATCTAACACAAACAAACCCATCGGAGCAGCATGTTTGAAGGCACTTAAGCCTTACAGCTGAAAGACATCAAAATTTATTTCAAGCTGGTATATCCAGTACATCTCAGTCACACAGCAACATGCTCACTAAGAATTCCTGCAGCACCTTCCACATTACAATATAGAAACAATTATGTTTTCAAAACCCGCCTGGATGCCTTCCTGCATAACACCATCTAAGTGTTCCTGCTCTGGCAGGGGGATTGGACTAGATGATCTTTTGAGGTCCCTTCCAATTCCTAACGTTCTATGATTCTATAGCAACACTCTTACAAACAAAATCCCCCTCTTTTTCTCCCAGGAAGCTGCTTGCCAAATTAGACTCCACACAGGGATTCACCATTAAAGTGCCTTCTTAGCTTGAAAAACCCTGAATGCAACTGAAAAATGCAGATCACCTGATAATTTCTAACCCTGCTGCAGTTAACTTTAAAAAAAATCACAACAGAATTCTGTACAAATGATTTGTATGATTATCGAGTTTTTCAACAGTAACACTTCACTACAGAGATTGCATTCCTATAATCCTGAAAGACTAACAATGGCTCTATCTTCTTACAAAGGACTTTAAAACTTTTGAGCTTTAATAGTACTGAGCTGATTAACCACAGTAAACTACACATTAGCCAATAAATAAAATTTATGGAGTCAATGGCATTCCTTATCTGAGTGGCTGATTTCACAACCACGTTTGCATCTGAGAAACAGAGGAAATTGAAAGAGCTCTCAGGTCACTGGATCCAGAATTTTTCCTGGCAGGCGAACAAAGCAAATCCATAGCATACCAAACTCTCCCATAAACTAGTATATGTGGCTGCACTAGCCTTAAATAGCTCTTATGGCTCCTTGGCATTATCAGTACTGATATGCTTATGGAGCACTATGGAGGCTAAACAAATCAAATTCAATCACAGACTCACAGAATGGTTGTGGTTGGGAGGGACCTCTGGAGATCATCCAGTCCAACCCACCTGCTAAAAGCAGGTTCACCAGAGCAGATCACACAGGAATGTGTCCAGGCGGGTTTGAATGTTTCTGGAGAAGGAGACTTCACAGCCTCTCTGGGCAGCCTGTTCCAGGGCTCTGGCAACATAAAGTAAAGAAGTTTCTCCTCATACTCAGATGAAACCTCCCATGTTTAAGTCCATGCCCGTTGCCCCTCATCCTCTCGCTGGGCACCACTGAAAGCAGTCTAGTCCCATCCTCTTGACACCCACCCTTCAGATATTTATAAACACTGGTGAGATCCCCACTCAGTCTTCTCCAGGCTGAACAGACCCAGTTCTCTCAGTCTCTCATAAGAAAGATGCTCCAGACCCTTAATCATCATTGTAGCCCACCACTGGACTCCCTGTAGTAGTTCTTGTCCTTCTTAAACTGGAGAGCCCAGAACTGGATGCGGAACTCCAGATGTGGCCTCACCAGGGCAGAGTAGAAGGGGAGGACAACCTCCCTCAATCTGCTGGTCACACTTTTCTTAATGCACCCCAGGTACCATTGGCTTTCTTGGCCACAAGGGCACATTGCTGGCTCATGGTCAATCTACTGTCCACTAGAATTCCCAAGTCCTTCTCTGCAGTGCTACTTTCCAGCAAGTCCACCCCTAACCTGTATTGGTGCCTGGGGTTATTCCTCCCCAGGTGCAGGGCTCTACACTTGCCCTTGTTGAACTTCATCAGGTTCTTCTCTGCCCAGTCCTCCAGCCTGTCCAGGTCTCACTGGATGGCAGAACAGCATTCTGGTTGTCAGCCCTTCCAGTTTCGTATCATTAGCAAACTTGCTGAGGGTGCAATCAGTCTCTTTATCCAGGTTGAACAGGACTGGACCTAATACTGACCCCTGAGGAACCCCACTAACCACAGGTCTCCAACCAGACTTCGCAATTCATTTAGTCTTCCCATGCATGGAGGCTCTGAAATTCCTCTGAATGAAGTGCCAGATAAATCTGATTTATTGTCAGGTAAAATAACTTTACAAAAGTCCCATTCTTCGTGAATCTGCCCATATTAGTGAATCTCATCCTTGAATCCCTAATGCAAAATCAAGACCAGATCTTCTGTCTTGCTCCTGTTATCTCTCAGACAGAACACAAAGCACTCAGATTAGGAAATTTGCTTTGACGCCCCTATCAAGATTTTAGCAATGAAAAATAAAGCAAGCAGAATAAAACCAAGTCCTTTAAAGTACAAGTTAATATGGAAAAATAATTACATTTCTGGTATAAGTAAATACATTACAGCTAAGGAATGTTGGCTGGTGTTTTATCCAGATTTTACTTCGCTATTTATGTACATAAACTTTGTGTTATCAGAGGAACAGAATATGTGCTGGGGTTGGTTGCTGGGATCACTGGCTGCTCCCTAAGAGATGGGACCTGATACCCAAGCATGATAACACAGTAGAGGGGCTTCAACAACCAGGGCTTGTCCCACTGCTCTTGAGGAATAAGGCTGTTGAGGGTGATCAGGGCCACCAGAGCCTGTTACTACCCCAAAGGCCCTGACAATACTTTCACTACTTAGACTAGAGTGTGAGAAGTAGACTTGATTCCAGGAGTCTTGCTAAGGAAAAGTGAAGCTATGATGGTAACATAAACTTAGGTTTTGGAGGGAACAGGAAATGCAAAACTAAACAGCGTTCATCTTATAGAACATGGACATAAGAGCATCTGTATTCCAGAAAATGAGTCTTAAATAGAACATAAAATGATCAGAGGGCTGGAACAGCTCTGCTGGGAGGACAGGCTGAGAGACTTGGAGAAGAGAAGGCTCCGGGGACACCTTGTTGTGGGGACAGACTTTTTAGCAGGGCCTGTTGCAATAGGACAAGGTATGATGGTTTTAAACTAAAGGAGAGGAGATTCAGGCTGGACATGAGGAAGAAATGTTTTACACTGAGGGTGGTGACACACTGGCCCAGGTTGCCCAGAGAGTTGGTTGATGATCCCTGGAGACATCCCAGGCCAGGCTGGATGGGGCCCTGAGCAACCTGATCTGGGTGAAGATGTCCCTGCTCATGGCAGGGGGGCCGAACTAGATGACCTTTCAAGGTTCCTTCCAACCCAAACTACTCTATGATTCTATGCTACTTTTAGGAGAGAGCGTGTAGAACTGTTTCGACTGTCTTCAATATAGGCTGATAATTTTATCTCGGTGAGTCAAGGGGTCTCTCAGTACAGACAGGTGAAAAGTCTTTTAGCAGATTTTCATTATGAGACCATCACCTTCACATCAATGACAAAGAGACCTAACCTATCTCTATTTGGCTTCTGTTGTGCAAATGCTAAAAATAGAATTGCCACAGTAACTTAAATGTAGCTGTTTCCAGGGACAAAGCTAAGAAAGGGAAGGTGTCAGATTGGCTTTATCAAACAGGTAAGACTCTATGGCACACAAAAGTTTAGTCTCCTGTGGATAAAAATGCACTAAATAAACTAACTGGGCTAGACAGAGAGGTAAGTGGCTGGAAGTTAATGGCCTGCAATGCACCAGAGACACAACTGGATGACTGAGCAGTTCCTTTGATCCCCAGGTTTGGTAAAATCTGTTAATTCATTGTTTTCCCCAAACACATCAACAGAGCTCTTTACTTTTTCATGCTTAGCAAAATACTCAAGCAGAAGATGATGTTATGAGTTGATTTAAAATTAAATTAATTCAAAGGTTAAGGCTATGAAAAATTAGGCAAATTACAGAATTTAAATTACAAATCAGTTATTAAGTCACCAACTGAAATTAATCTTTCATATGATTCACTTAATGTATTATACTTATTATATTTACTAACAGAGTTGACAATATAATAGGTACTGTCAATTTCATACTCCCAGAGCCTATATGTGTGGTAAGAGATATTTAGTATTTGGAAAACAGATTTTAAAGTCTTGTAATTTTCAGTGTAATTACGTCTAATTGAGTGCAATTAGTTATCTCAATAAACCAGATATATGATGGCTTAAATTTCTAATGCTAGTACCACTAGGGAGGTTTTTCAAAGACTGTGAGACCATGGAGGAAGACACAGACGTTTTGCAAACAAACTTTAAAGCATCCAACAAGAGGTGATGCCATCAGCAATCTCTAAAAAGGTTAGAAGAGTGATTAAATAGACTCGTGAAGAATGTAAGCTATAAAGAACATAAGATTTTTCTACATTAAATCTTATTTAAATTGAAAAAAAATCATGGCTGCAACAGAGCAAAACTTAGAGACAAATATCACACCTTTACAATTTCCACATTTTAAAATTTCTGGAGGTTAAGAATTTACTACATGCCAAAATTAATTGTTCTCAATTACCCATCTGCTATTAGAAAGCCACACTTCATTGGGCCTGAATTCATGCACTTCCAGCTTTTCTTTGATCTTGTTACATCATTTGTCTGGCAGATTAAAGATCCTTTTGTTACATGATCTGCTTTCCCAATACAGGGAGTTAACAGACCACAAAACAACTACCTAATAAGCTTTTCTTTGACAAGCTGAACAAACAAAATTCCTTCAATTTGTTTCCCAGGTCGGTCGTCCTGTTCTTAGATCATTCTTTCATTCTTTTTTGAACCCTTCCCAGTTTATCACCCTTCTCCTTGGCACGTCACCAGTGGTGAGTATGCCTTTCCAGGGTGGTCATTCCAGCACTAAATAAGAAAGGCTCTTTAAACCTTTCAGTTCCTCTGCAAACCCCCATCTCTACAGACCCAAAGATCTCTGATGCAATAAAGTATTGGAGTTTCATCACAAGCTTTTTTTTTCTTTCAAATCATTGCTCCTCAAGATGGGGTCCCCCACTGTATGGTTGCATGGCTTGAATTTCTCTGAACATACATTTGGACACTGTAAGGCAGAGTCATGCCTTGTTCTGTCCTCAGAGGGATCTAAATCACTCTTTGGTCTCATTTTTCCATTTCTTAGCAGCTCCTAGATATTTATCTCATCAAAACATTTTATCCACAGTGGTTTTCAGTTTATTTGTTCTTCATGGATGGAAACAGCAATTAGCATTAGGCCTAGTTAGTAATGACTTTTGATATGCTTGCCTCAGAGGCATCTGACCACTACATTTTATTTCCTGCCTGTTTTTTTCCCCAGCTGCATCTTTTAATTAATAGAATGGAGAAATGGAAAACTCCTTATAGCTATTAAAAATCACATAGCACAAACAGCATTCAAGAGCAGGCCCATCTCTTCCAGAGTCTTTCTTTTTGATAGTGGGGTTATTCAGTGTCCATGCAAACATTCTTCAACAATTCACAAATAAGACTTACATATTATCTTTTTAATTTTTTTCTCTATGCTTATTCTGTTGATGCTTGTTTTCTGTATGTCATATTCCTTGCACAGAATCACAGAATGTCAGGAATTTGAAGGGACCTCAAAAGCTCATCCAGTCCAATCCCCCCACCGGAGCAGGAACACCCAGATGAGGTTACACAGGAAGGTGTCCAGGTGGGTTTGAAAGTCTGCAGAGTAGGAGACTTCACAACCTCCCTGGGCAGCCTGTTCAGTGTCTGTCACCCTCACCATGAAGAAGTTTCTTCTCAAATTTAAGTGGAACCTCTTGTGTTCCAGTTTGAACCCATTACCCCTTGTCCTATCATTGGCTGTCACCGAGAAGAGCCTGGCTCCATCCTCCTGACACTCACCCTTTATATATCTGTATACATTAATGAGGTCACCCCTCAGCCTCCCCTTCTATAAGCTAAAGAGACCCAGCTCCCTCAGCCTTTCCTCATAAGGGAGATGCTCCACTTCCTTTGCAACTTTGCATATTACTTAGTGGGGCTTCAGTCTGCCTGATTTAACAGATATAATAATTAAAATCAACAGCAACTAAGTAAATATTATGTTTTAATTCTGTGATTGTATCTTTTTTTCCTCAACATAAATTTACTACTGATAGTTAGATATCATTAACTATTGTATCAACTAACATTAATAACTGGCAAAACCAACATTTGCAAAAGGTGACAGTCTTTCAGCTTACAGTACAAATAACCAAAATGTCTATAAACACTACACTCACAGCTGAAAGGAAGTATTCAGGCACCATGTTGTCACAACACAGTTCTCAAAACTGTTACCAAAAAGTCAGAATGAACCCTCTGGATCTTCCACCATTGAAGAAGTATTTAATTTTATCAATTTCACATCAGTGCTGGGCATGTGGCTCTGAACCGGCACAGAGGCATTTTCCAAAGCTGGGATCTGTTATAGCATTTTAGTATTTTATACAAAGGTAGGCCAAATAGCAAATTGAATCAAGACTGTAATATGAACTTCTCTTTGAGGTGTGTGGGACACATGAATCTGTACCAGACTTTTGTGGTATTGCTCTGCTCCCAGAATTATTCTAAGCCTGTTCTGGGAACTTGATTTAAATATATAAACATCTCCAAAGCCACCTGGAAGAGACTTTCTGTAAGTTCGTTCAGAGACTTCAATTTGTTAGGTAGTATTCAATGCACTTACTGCTTTTACTTAAAGCTCTCCAGTCATTTGTCAGAAAATACCCAATTTAATAGCAGATTGTTACATAAATCCAGTCCAGACTAATTCCCACATGCTGCATCACAGCCTTTAAGTATACCACTGCAGAGAAGAAGATTACCCACAAAACCCCATCTTGTACAGATTCTAACACTGACTCTCCTTAAACACATATAATATACTGTTAAATCAGAGTTTTCAGGCTTTTAGGGTTCTCCTTCTCGAACACACACTTCTGTCCTTGTCTGCCTACCATCATTTCTATTTTCTATGACTTTCTAACATATTTCTGAGTTTCAGAGAGCTAGGATCCATAGCCTCTAATTTCCATAATTTGGCTGAGATCTCATAGAAAACTTGAAGGATTTATCTACATTTCAAGATCAGATAAAGCATTATAGTTTCTAACAAGCAGTTAATATGAATTAATGATCACAGACCTTATCTGTATGCAGTGAGATTCTTTCAGCATGGGAACCACAGTCCTGCTGAATTGTTTTCCCTATTACTTAGATCCCCAGACCTATGGAGAGGGTAAATGTCTTGTCAAAGCTGCCATCCCTCTTGTCAGGATGACTGATGAAATAACTGTGCTAACAAGAATATATCTGTGTATTCATTTGGCATTCAGTTAAGTACGTAATAATATTTGATTTAAAAACTTATATGACATGGAATTAGCAGAGCACACACTAGCTGGATTAAAAACTGACTCACTGCCAGATCCTAAAGTAGAGCTGTAAACAGAAAGAGAAATAAACAGAGATGGTTTCTAGGGCAGATTCCCAGGCATCAGTTCTTAGTCCAGCACCAGTTAATACTTCTCATTTGATTAAACAATGATATAAAATGTCTGCTGAGAGAGCCTGAAGAAGATATGACAGTGGGTAGTGTGTATAAAAGAGAACAGGTGAGTATGCCTGGTTATGGCATTTGCACTCAAGAAGAAAGCGGCTAGATTGGAGAAAGGTTAGGCAAAGTCCACTGAAATAACACAGCAGATGGAAAACATATCTTGAGTACAGCCTGATGAGTTCAGCCTAAAGAAGAGAAAAATGAGATGTGTCTTCTTCAATGCATATGGGCACTTACACCACTTTGGGAGAAGGGACTTCCTGGAAAGGCTTTTTAAGCTTGCTGCCAAGAGAATAATGAGTTCCAATGGCTGAAAATGTAAGACAAATTCAACCTTGAAATGAAATACCATTTACCACAGGGCAGACCAATTCAAAGTTAGAACAGTACAGCAAGGGAGATGAAAGACTCACCATCAGATGGAGTTTGGCAACAAAACTGAGCATCCTTCTAAAACATAAGCTCTGACCCAACTTTTAAGAAAAATCCTTCAGCCAGCACATGAAGGCAGAATGGGATCAAGCCCTGTTGTCCATTACTTTCTTTCTTAACTCCAAGAAGAATACTACCCTCCCCACACTCAGAACATCTACAGGTTTGCCTTAGGAGAGTTATGATCACAGCTACTGCTTCAATGCTTTGATTGCTCTTCTGTCAGGATCAGGAATAAATGTTATCCTGATAGATAACTCAGCTTCAAGATTTGCACCTTCTGCAAGTTTACCTTAATCAACTGTCCATAGCTGAAAAGAAGGCACTTGGGAGTACAGGGCACAATTCTGTAGTGGTATAATAAGTCCCTTCTCAGGTGTGGCACAAGCATCTTTCTTGCATGCTCAGGATCAGTATCTGTCCCAACTCAGGTTGCCGAGAGTTTAATGTTTCAATGTCTCTTTACAGCATCATGAGGTAAGAACAACCTTCTGAAAGTGTCAGAGCACAGGGTGCCTAATAAATTTCCTTCCCTTGGAAGAATCTACATATGGGGTACTTTGGCGTCTCCTGTCAGAAGAGGGCTTGCAGGCCCTGATCCTGATAGGAGATTTCAACCACCTGGACAACTGCTGGAAAAGCAGCACAGCGAACTGCAAGCAGTCCAGGAAACTACTGGAGTGTGTTGAAGTAACTTCCTAGTACAGGTGATGGAGAGCCCAACGAGAGGAGAGGAACTGCCAGATCTCTTATTCACTAGTGCCGAAGAACTTACTGGAGGGTCAGCAGCAGACGATCTAGTCATGCCGCCCAGTTCACAGAGTTCAAAAGGCAGAGGAAGTACTGACCACCATAGGAGATCAGGTTTGAGACCATATAAGGAACCTGAATGTGCAGAAGTCTGTGGGACCTGATGAGATGCATCCAAGGGTCCGGAGGGAACTGGCAGATGAAGTTGCTAAGCCACTATCTATCATATTTGAAAAGTTGTGGCAGGCTGGTGAAGTTCCCAGTGACTAGAAAAGGAAAAACATAACCTCAATTTTTAAAAAGGGATAAAAGAAAGACCTAGGGAACTACAGGCTGGTGAGTCTCACTTCTGAGCAAATCCTTCCAGAAACTACAGGCTGAGGAACATAGCAACACCGAGGTGATTTGTGACAGCAAACATGGCTTCACTAAGGGCAAATCGTGCCTGACAAATATGGTGGCCTTGCATGATGGGGCTACAGCATTGGTTGATAAGGAAAGAGCAACTGATGTCATCTATCCAGACTGTGCAGAAGCATTTGATGCTTCCCTGCACAACTTCCTTGTCACTAAAACATAGAGACATGTAACTGATGGATGGACAACTTGGTGGATAAGGAATTGGCTGGATGGTCACACTCCACGCTGCGGTCAACTACTCGATAACCAGGTAGAGACCAGTGATGAGTGGTGCTCCTCAGGGGTCCTTATTGGGACCAGTATCTCTGTCAAAGACATGGACAGTGGGATTGAGTGCATCCTCAGCAAGTCTGTAGATGACACCAAGCTGAGTGGTGTGCTTGATAATCTAAAAGGAAGGGATGCCATCCAGAGGGACTTCAATAGGTTGGAGAGGCGGGCTCATGCAAACCTCACGAAGTTCCACAAGACCGAGTGAAAGATCCTGCACCTGGTTTGGAGGAATCCCAAACATGGGTACAGGCTTGGTGATGAATGGGTTGAGAGCAGCCCTGATGAGGACCTGTGGGTACTGACAGACAGAAAACTGAATATGAGCTGGCAACGTGCAGTTGCAGCCCAGAAGGCAAATTGTATCTTGGGCTGCGTCAAAAGAAATGTGGCTAGCAGATTAAGGGAGGTGATTCTGCCCCTCTACTCCGCTCTGGTGAGATCCCACCTGTAGTACTGCATCCAGCTCTGGGATTTTGAGAGGGGAAGGTTCAGATTGGATATTAGGAAACATTTCTTCATAGAAAGGGTTGTCGGGCACTGGAATAGGATGCCCAGGGAAGTAGTGGAGTCACCATCCCTGGAGGTGTTTAAAAGACATGTAGATGAGGCTCTTAGGGACATGCTTTAGTGGTAGAGTTAGATTATGGTTGGACTCAATGTTCTTAAGGGTCTCTTCCAATCAAAATGATTCTATGATTCTATAAGAAAGACATGGAACTGCTCAAGCAGATCCAGAGGAGGGCATGGAGATGAACAAGGGGCTGGAGCACCTCCCACATAAGGACAGGCTGAGACAGTTGGAGTTGTTGAACCTGGAGAAAAAAATGCTCCAGGGGGACCTTATAGCAGCCTTTCAATTACTGAAGAGGGCCTACAGAGAAGATGGGGAGAGACTCTTTATCAGATATTGTAGTGATAGGATGAGGGGTAATGATTTTAAACTGAAAGAGGGTAGATTTAGATTAGATATCAGGAAGAAATTATTTACTATGAGGGTGGTGAGGCACTGAAACAGGCTGCCCAGAGAATTTGTGCATGTCTCCTTCCTGGAAGTGTTCAAGGCCAGGTTGGATGGGGCTTTGAGCAACATGGTCTAGTGGAAGGTGTTCCCTGCCCAGAGCAGGGGGGTTGGAACTAGATGTTCCTTGAGGTTCCTTCTAACACAAATAATTCTATGATTCTACGATTCCTTACTTATACCTCTGAAATTCATATTTGGTAGAGAAATACTTTGCTATAGAACAAAGTATTTGACCTAGAAGAAGTCTTTGCAGCTTGGAACAGGCTGTGTATGTTCCTAAGTGCTGTGTAAGACAGACCTGATCTTAATTTTCGTTAAACCTTTGAAGCAGTGGATTGGGAATTCTCTACTAATCATTTTTTTCCACTATTTGCTTTCTAGACAGAGGGGTCCCAGGCTTCTTGCATAATAAGCGGGAGAGGAAAATGGCAAACCTCAAACCATACTCTCAGTCCCTGTAGGATGACTTTTCACCACTATAAGTGAGCTACATTTGTTACTAGTAATTTTCTTTAGTCTAACCTCTGTTTTAAATGCCTTATCCTGCAAATACTCATCACCAATTAGCATTTGTAGCAATGAATCCTCCTTTCAGCCCTCTGTGCAGGATCAGATCCTGGCCAAGAAGCTGTTTGCAAGGTAAGAGAAGCACATGCCTTGACCATGACAATCTTATTTGACATTCCTATTGCCATCTTGTCTTCACTAGCCTTCCTGAAGGGAATGTTTCTCAGCGTCACTGAGGAGCTAGCTCCTGCAGGAGCTATACTGATCCTTTAGTGCTAAGTGCTCATGGAGCACTGAGGATTAACAGATTCAGTTGACCTCAATAGTGGTGGAATTTCTGAGGGGTGAGACCCTCAGCAGAGAAAGCAATGCCTACAAAGCACAGAGGTGAGTAGGAAGCTGCAGAACCTTGCTGCTAAAGCCACTTGGCTCATTTTCTCCTTCCCTTGTTCCCTCTGAATCACCCTGAGCATGTCTCATTCAGGAATACCCTTATTGCAGTAACCATCCGCCACTCTCAACTAGTGGAGGGCAGTAAATAAAAGACTGTTCATGTTCATTACAGAGGGCATTTGAGAAACGGGAAAATACAAGACTGTCCAGTAAGTTATACCCAGTCTTCTTGTGCTTATCTGTTGCTACATTGCAGGAGAGTCCAACAAGATCTGTCCTGTGGTCTCAATGTTCAACCATGACTCCTCAGCACCAGGGAGCCTCAGGACATCTTTTAAATACCAGCTCATCTCTGTGAAAGCTCTGGCCCAGATTTTACACCAATTTAGTTCAGTCACAGAGTCATAACAACTGTTACTTTGGTCGCAGACACACCAGTAAAAGGACCATGTACTAGTGTTGCCCATGTTGATCTTACACACGAAAGCTAGAGCAGTATAGGCATCTTTGCATGGTCTATTTCTGTCTACATGGTTCCCCATTTCAGACTGATCACTGTGAAGAACTGAGTAGATACCTCAGTCAGATAAGTCAGATCTCCAGCACTTTGGGTGTGAGTCCGTACTCCTCACACATCCTTGTGACCGGCAAGTTACATCCACTGAGTGCAAAGAAACAGTAGGATAAAATACATTTGCCATACAAGTACTGCTTTTCCCTACTCAACTCATGTGCTGACACATGGACCTGCACATAAAAAGCCATCTCTGAAAGCTGTCGGAGGCAAATTTGCTTCTGGAACGTGAACTGAGGTGATTGCTAAGACCTGGGTTTGTATTCATAGTGCTCCCATCAGCAAGGCAGAATACAAGCCCAGCACCCATCACGGCCTCTCTGAACACTGCACTGCAAGCTGTCAGTCTAGACAGGAACCTAGCAAGCTCATTTATGCTAAAACAAACCCAGAAAAATAGCTCCTCCTGATGGGAATAAAAATTAATGCCAGCCAAGGAGCATAGATCTTGGATTGCAAATTACCATGACAATATTTCCTTGTTCAGAAGAGATTGTTTCATGCCAAAGAAACGCCATTAGCATCACAAACCCCATCCAAATAAATCAGTGGTGAAAACTCCAGAAATGGGATACAAAAGAAAGGGAGAGGCTAGGGCCCTTTTTGTAAAGAACTCACCACGCTGAAGTGAAATGCACTCACAGTAAACAAGGGACCTTTTGTTTCAAAAAGTATACTTTGGGCAGTGGGACAAACGTATTACTTGTGTCTTGGCAGTGCTCCCAAATGCATGCTGCACAAAAGACTGGTGATGTAACTATGGCCACCGCAGACCCAAAGATCTGTGTTCCGCTCCTGGCTCTATCCCAGCCCTTGTGTGACTCCAGGATTAGCTGCTCTAGCCCAGATTCATCTCTCCTCTCTTTAGGGATCTAAGAGACAAGCATCTATGCTGAGTGCTGTGCCTAGGCTCACTCTAGAGTCCATGGGGAGAGACCACCCCTTCCACAGGGCTATTTGGCTCCTCTCTTGGCCACTGCAAAATGGGATGAGAATTTTCCTGGATCTTTTGCCCACATAGATGGCAAGTCACTGACTTAGGGTCTGCCTTCCTCTGCATCTGTGTATTGCCCTTGGCAAAACAGACCCTGGCAGAACTAATACTAAGCACAAATACTTCTGCACAAGCCAGAAAGCACACATCAGAGTCTTGCTGAGTATAAGAAGTTAGAACAACTGTCTGAATCGGCTAAGTAGGGAGGTTACCACCCTTGATCTCGCATCTCTCCTGCGGCACTGGGGTGGCAGGGTAGTGGGAAGGCACTGCCCAATCCCTACACTCTCAGAGCACAGGGGATGTGAGCACAATAAGAATTTACTGTGCTGTACAAGGCAAGGAATATCCTGAGCACTTCTCATCATGCTTTATTTTGCAAAGGCTGATCCTAATCTGCTCTTTAGAATAGCTGCTGCCTGCTGAACTAAAGAGATTGTCAGGCCAATTTAAGCTCCTTGGCAAACTAACAGGAACATTTCCAGGGCTCAGATGGAGTGAACTTCAAGAGAAAAATGTCATTTTAAGAGCAAAAGGAAATGTGTCAATATTGCAAGCAGAATGTAATCCTTGGTAGCATAAATGAAGACAATCCATCTGGTTTCATTGTCGGAGCACAGAGAAACACATAAGAATAACTATTTGGAATCACAGCAAAGGTCCCTGTAGCCAAATATCATATCCAAAAAAGTACTGAGTTGCAACTACTTAAATACTCTAAGAACCTCCACAAAGAAAGGTCTGTCCCATTGTATGCACAAAATGATTCCAGCAACTCACAATTACGAACTTGTTGAATCAGAAGGTTTGTCCCTCCAACAGGAAACTGATCATCCATGAACTTATCTAACATCTTTTGAATTCACATGTATCTCTGTCCTCCAGATCACAAAGGAAGGAAGAAAAGTTCCACAATTTCTTTATGTATCATATTATACTGTTTTAAATTTATCTTAGTCCTGCTACTCGATAATTTCATAAGGTCTTCCTCATGCTTTGTTATGTGCAATAATGAGCATTGGACCCCTTTTCACTTTTCCCATGACACTCAGGACTCTACAGATCACACCATGTCCCTCCACCTTGTCTGTTGTAGAAGCCAAAGTTTGTTTATTCTCTCTGATCAAAAGTCATCATATATATTTCTGTTCATCCTTGCTGCCCTGTTCTGGAACTTTTCCAATCCTTGCTTAGCCTAAGACATTCCTCTTCAGAGTTCACAGCCGGAACTGCGCACAGTAACCAAGACATCAGTTTATCATGAATATTGCTTTGTTTTCTTTTTAGTTTTCTATTGTTTTTACTGCTGCTTTACACGTAGTTTTCTACTTTGTTTCCACTGTATCAGAAGTATTGTTTTCTTTTTCTTTAATAGTAATTGTCATCAATTTTTATTTTGCCTTTTTGACTATTGCTGAGCACTATGATGTGTTTGACAAGAAACACATACTTGAATGACTTCAAGATCACTTTCCTGATAACAGTGATTTCCTTGGAGCCCACTGCTTAGCATTTTATCGCCACACTACATTTTCTCAACAATTAATCTGATTAGTCATTTTATCAAAGCTCAGGGCCCTCAGCATCCATTCAAAACAAAATGGTTCCCTTAAAATAAATACCAAATAACCTGCCTTTGCAGTTCAGAATATTCAACATCAGATTCTATCTTTTCAGCACAAAGAACACTACCAAAATATTCACCTGTAATTTGCAAGCACATACAGATTAACTGGAAGGGCTGGTGGGCAAAGATGTAGCTACTGGCAAGGTCCTCTCTTTGGCTCCTCCAGTCTCTGTCCTCCACAAAGAATTCCTACAGTTGAGGTATTTAGGGCAAAAATTTTAGTGCCTAATCATGCTATCTGCAATTCTCAGCCACTGGTTACCTGTAGCACCATGACTGATCCTTATTTCAAGCCTGATGGAAAATTTAGTGCCCTACAGGGGAGTCAGATTTACTAAATAAATAAAATATTAATACTCAGAGAAGAAGGACACCTCTCCTGCTATAGACAGTGGGGAGACTGACTGAATGAAAACACCTAGTCCTTCCCACAAACCTAACGACTGTAGTCTGACTGTTCTGTTTGTCCTCTTCTTGCAGGACGGAGAAGGCTCTGCTGCCTTTGCAATACTGTCATTTTCTCAGCCCCTCTCTGCTTTGTGTCAAAGTTAATGGTAAGATCTGGGGGGACGTCTTCACAAGGAGCAGACGCCCTGGAGATAGGCAGGTGGGGTACTGCTGTGATCTTCACAAGCTCTGAGTAAAAGCCAGAGGAGACTTAAAATAGTTTGGGAATGCAGTCATTCATCTGTATTCCCTTGTTAATTAACAACAACCATCTGATGTAAAGCTGAGGCTTGAAGGTCACTATCACTACATGAAAATGCCAGCAATGTGACTTCAGAGCAACTGCTAACAGCGGAGAGGAGTAGAGTCGTGGTAAGTCCTAGAAGCACATTCTGGGGATCTAAAAAATTTAGTGAGTAGTCTGCTGAGAAAATAACATTGAGGAGCCAACACTACCTGGGCAAGAAAGACCCCAGGAACACTTGTCTCACAACTGATCTCCTCCCTTTGGGTATTTCCCTAGGAAGCAGTGGTCCCTGAGGAGAACTACTCGAATGCAGTGCCCTGTGACAGTCAGTACTGCAGGTAGAGCTAGAAAGTAGAAGAGTGAGAAATCATGGAAGAGAGACTGTTTATTCATGGTTGCATTACTATCCGTCTACACAGGAGTAAAGGGGGAAATGTGAAGACAGGAATTCAGAATACAGCAGTAAGTGTGTCTGTAAGCAGCAAGGGATGCTGAGCAGTAGGAAATGCAAGGTTGTTGATATAGATTCCCACATTGCTAAAAAAAATAAATAGACATATTTGTAAACTGAGCAGGTAGATGGAATGCACACAGCAAAACAACAACAAAAAAGGGAGAAAATATCAGATTGTTAGTTTTCCATTTCTTGAACACGACAGCAGTAGTATTGCATAAAGATTAATATGGACTAACACAGCAACCCCTAAACCTTATGTTCATTGTTACTCAAATTATCCCATGTCCAATCCCAGACCCTATAGCAGGGAAAGTGCCTTTTCACAATATCCTGACCTAATGTGTCCTAATAGAGAGCTTATCCTCTGAAACACCCCTGGAAGGTGTCTCCTAACAAGAAAGCAATGAGTTTACACTTAGAGAAGTATCTCTTCATTAGCTTCTGGCAAAATATAACACATGCGGTCTTTCAGCAATTAGAAGGGCAGGAATGAAGAAATCGGAGCCCACCAAGTAAGATTAAAAGGATTAAGTGGTGCTTTAGAGGCAAGTCCTTCACAAAAGGGAGAGTCAGCACTGTCATAAGCCAAAAACCCTGGTTAATGGTGCATATGCATTTCTGAATGTTTGTGTCATGGAATATAAAAGCCTAATCCCTATCATGAGTTAAATCTCAATTTACTGCCTTTAAATTAGGTGACTCCTTTCCATGAGATGCAATCCATGCCCCAGAGTACTATATTATTTTACCTCAGTGCACTTGTTTAATACGCTAAATCTCTCAATGATTCTTTTGCATTTGTTACTTACAAGAGCCATACCCCACTGCAAACAGGTCCTTGTACTTTGGATTCCTGTAATGAGAAAATATACATAATAAGGCATTTATTATTAATTGTATAGTTCCACAGAAATGCACAGTGTTTCACACATTAACGTCAGAGTCCATTCTCACAGGACGGCATGCAGTCTGAGGGCTTGACCCTTTGAACACATGCACTAGTAAAGTTTGTGCATGAACAATTCTTCCAGATGCAAGATGCATACAAAATACTACATCAGAAGACCCCAGAAGCAGATGAAAAGTATAAAAAGGCCACAGATAGACATGATGTCAATCTCCAGTACTTCTCAACCATTTCATAATAAGGGAAAGTTTACTTTTTAAAAGGAGGTCTTTGAGGAAAGGAAAAAGGCAGAAATGCTCTGCTTTCCATCTTTCAGGGGAAAGAAAACAGGAGCTTCTAAACCACAACAGAATAATATTCAATAAATCTAGTTTCCCTACCTGTTATTAAATAATGGGAGATGCTTTAAGAGACACTTATCAGTTCACAAATTCATGATCATTCCCACAGACCAGGAAAAGAAATCTCCTTCTGACCCACTTGGTTGGTATATTTGTTGAGGTATCCTGACCATGAGCAATTAGCCATCAAGTATGTTTTCTAAAATCCCTTTATTTGGAAAACATCTACCTTCCTCACAACTTCTGCTGTGTGTGGACTGACCCTGTAGGGCTTTCATGAGACAAAGGTCAGTGCTGTTGCTGTCCCTGAGCTCACAGAGCACAACCAGTGGATAACTATTCTGTGAAACGAATGTATGTGAAATTTTTCTAATGAGTGTTTTCTGTCACTTGCTATTCTGAATTGATAAAATAAAACCACTTCTTTTTTCATTTCTCCTTTTTCACTTGAAAATATAACTAGGCATCCTAATGCTCTTGCTCTAACCACTGAATGCACCATCACTGTTAACAATGTGAAAAGAAAAATTAAATTAGAAAAGCTTATCACATAAGGCAATTTGGGATCATTCTTTCAATTTCAGGGCCATCTTTCTGTTATTATTTCCAGAAGACAAGAATAACAGCAGCAAAAACTACCTATATCAGATGCTTTTGCTCCCCAATTTTACATCTAATTCTACTGTTATTTTGTAATTTTTGCACAACTGCATTCTTGATACTCTATTAAAACATCATTACTGCGGTGGCTTGAAAGGACAGAGCAATCCTGCTCTGTCTCTCCATAGATCCTCTTTGGCAAGACACAGATGTGTTCACATTGCCCCACAAATGAATGAGGGGAGGAGCACACAGGAGCACAGGGCAGGAGCTGACCATGCATGTCCCATGCTCAGTGCATGAACTAAGCCAGTTTGGGAAGGATCGAGCATGTTAAAAAGTAGAAGGACTCATTCCGTTTGATGGTGAGTGTTTTTTCCATGGCAATAACATTGCAGAAAAAGAGAGTTGACTTCAAAGTATGAGTGGTCATTTCGGACCGAGCAGGAATAAATATGCAAACATGGACTGCAGGGGAAATACCTACTAAACTGAACTGTGCAAGACCCCGGTATACAAGTAGCACTGCAGTCTGGGCAGCAATTGAATATGTACCGTGCATGAAGGTCTCTTGTCTGGTATCAGTGCCTCTGCATCTTATAGTCTGTGGCAATATCTGTCTGGGACATGCAATGTTTGCCTTTCAACGTTCTGGTACTTTAATGCTCCTGTGTTGATACTTGTCAAAAAAATAGTCACTATCCCTTCTCCTCCTCTGGGCTTTTCAGAATTGATTCCTACAGTATATTGTCCAAAGATATGATATGTCTAATGCAGCTTTCCCAAGAAACAACTCTTCCTTGCTCCGCTAACTGCACTTACTTCAGCCTAGCGCTGCACAGAGCCCGCTGTGCCTTCACCTTTTGCTGAATGGCACAAACTTGCCACATTCAGCTTTACACAAGGTGCTTTGCATCCAGAAGCACCACATATGTCTAGGTGCTGCCAAAGCATCTGATTGTTATTACTCAAAACAGTGTTCCCAGAGAAACCAGCTCCGCCTTGTAAGGTGCCATGACATTCAATTCCACTCCCTCGCCAAGAGTAAGTTTGCAATGATGAGCCTTACCAGGAGATGGCAGTAACTGCAAGTCTACGGGTTTTTTCATACTGGAACTTCCAGAGTGGGAGGAGGGTTCCTTTCTGGTCTCTGAATTCATCCGAGTCATCCTCAAAATATTTAAAATCTAAAACAAAAAAAAAAAAAATCAAGGACAAGATTCCGGTGAATAAACCTAAAATAAATCAGCATAGTCCAGTACCAGAGAAGCTTTAAAAAACACTGTTATCCTCACAGCCTCTGCACAACTCAACTGTTAGTATAAAAACTGTCTCAGTCCTTAAGCCTCAACTCAAAACCAGTACCTAAGTCCAGTAAATGCATTTTACCGAGCACCAAGTCCTCACACAAAAAAAGCCGATGGTCTAAAAGCAGACAAAGAATGAACAAGGTAGCACAGGCTCCGGGTGAGAAGTGACCTCAGGTCACTCCCGGATCTAGATGCAGCCTTTCAGGAGGGAGCTGAGCAGAGATAGCAAAACCCTTGCAAAATAACATCGAGGCTGAGTATGTCAGCATGGCTGGGACCTGTATGCCAGCAAAATGCTGCTCGGCACTGGCTGCTGTCACCAGCACCTGCATCCAGGAGAGAAGTACCTGCTGAGGGACCTAAGTGCTGCAGGGAGGGCAATGCTGACCATGCTGCTGTCTCCAGCCCACGCAGGGCAGGGCTGATGTGACATGCACTTTGCATGCTCACAGTCCGCTGTACTGTTTGCCTGTGTGAGCCAGCAGGTTCCTAGCCCTGGTCATTTCAGCTCTGTTTCTCTAACATTCAGCATTTAAGATACTAGCATGCCATAAGCTAACAAACCAGTTGCTCATGTAAAGGCACTAGCTGTGCCCTAATCTTCCACTGTTTACCTCTGCCTTGACATCTTTTGCTGAAATCCCTGTTTGCTTCCTTTACCACAAGCCAGCTTCCCCAAAGGAGCTGTTGCAATCCTTGCTACAGCTGTGGCCACTCATCTCTAGGAGTTCTGGCTTGAGTCAGAAGCATCTCCCAGCAGGGTCATACCTTGTGCAATGCCATCAAATGTGTTCTGATTCACCATCCGCTCCACTATTTTAGCAGCCTTTGAGATCTTGTTCATTTCATCACTCTGTTGAAAAGAAAAAAAAATTTGAAAAGAAAATGTATTTCTTGTCTATCTACAAGTCCTTCAGACTGTATGTTGTAAGAGCAAGATAAGGACTCAGCAAAACAAGTTGATTCAATGTGAATCACGCTAAGCCATTTTTTACAGAAACGAGTCTCCTTATATACGTAACTATATTCTAATCACGCGTCCACGCTCCAAGCATGGATTCATCAAATGAGTATCGTGGGCTGTCCGTGCTCTGGAGTCTCACTGACGATACGTCCGATGATTCACGCCAGGACCCCGGTGATTGTGGAACGCCCCTCTTTCTCACAGCAGACTCTGCTCTCAGCTCCCAGAAGCAGCCTTGAGATTCCTTTGAGCCAGACTAATTCATCAACAAAGTCTTTATTTACCAAAACCCCCTCCACAGTATGTCACTGAAAAACTTGAGTCCTTTGATCTTGAATACAGAAGAATCTGAAGCTTCTAACACCAGCACCTAATGATAAGGGCACTTGAGTTAAGGCAATGACTTTATGATAAGTTTAGCAAGATGCCATTCCCAGCTGAGCTGCAATAATTTCAGTGTTTGTTCCTGATTCAGCTCCATTGGAAGGTGCTTTTCTCTGAATGCAGTTAGTCTTGTCTTCCTCAGCTCATTCAAGCCACCTCATGATGAGATGTGCTAAAAGCACACATGTAGTCCCACCCCTATCTCACTTGATAACAGTTCATCAGCTTCAGTAATGATATCATACATGCTTGATCAAGCACGAGCATTCTCTCATCCATGCCTGGTGAGCTTTAAGACCTCACCTGTTAAGTAAAGCTCACAGGATTTAGAAATCCTCCAGTCAAACACTAGGTAATTCCAAACTGATGCATTCACAGATCCATAAGCTCATACAATATACAGCCAACGTGCAAAGGGCAGTTTGCTGTCCAGCTCTTGTGGAAATTGTTTTGATACTGTCGAAAAACCCGTCGTCCTGGCCAGGGAACACTACAAGTGGACGAGCCCGCATATGTGAAGGTATGGTGATATACCTACAGGTATGCAAGTATTGGAAATCTTTTAGGGAGTGGTATCTTGCAAGACCAGCAGTCTCTAGGTAACTGTATCAGTAATATCATGTAAGGCTAAGATTGCCTAGTAAATTACGCCAGAAGTGGCAAACTTGGGTATGGATATAGCAAAAATGTGACCAATGGGGAAAAAGTAATTAGGGGCAGGCTGTTGATATAGAAGGAGACAAGGGTGGAGAAAGGGAAAAATCCAGGTGGATGGAAGAAGCAGCAGCATGGACAAATGGAGAAAAGAGAGCACAACAGGGGCTGTTTGATTGCCAGCAGGTGGCTGGTTGTTATGTTTGTCTGACACAGCCTTGTGCCTGATCACCACAGTCTTATAACCATCTTCTTACTAAACTCTCTTCCTAACTATTCTTTGTGTGAATGTGCTCTCTATTCTCTGTATCTGTATGGGTGGTCACCTGCAAAATCCAGATTGGATTAACCACCAAGGAGGACGAGAAGCATGGGTGCCAGCAACTGGAAGGAGAGAGCTTAGAAGTCCCCAGGCTGTGCTGGACCATGAAGATGATGCCAGCACAGCTCTGTGCAATGATGTGACAATGTCATGATGTATGCAAAGTGCTCCAAGAGCACGCTGCTCCATGGACCTGAATCCTCATCTACGACCGCTGCCCCAAATCCCCATCAGTATTCCAAAGTCTTTCATCTTCAAACCCCTGCTAGGGACTGGTGGCTGCCAGCACAGCATGATTTCCCCCACAGTGATGACACTGAAAAGAAACTTGTCATCCTTGACACAGCTCAGAGAGTACCTTGAACATGAAAAGAAAAAGTTAAATGACTTGCCAACACTACACTGGGCAGTCACAGCCAGAACCAAGAACATGACTTCAGATTTTGTGCATCCCAGCTCTCTGCTCCTTTCTTGGGGTCTGCACAGATTCAAGGGGAACTGAGAGTCTTGCTTCAAAGAGCATGAAACCCAAAGCACTATATAAAAAAAAGACAGGACAAAGGAGAAAAACAAAGCAATTCTATAATTTGCAACACTTTTTATAAACCCATAGCTCACCTGCACCTCCAGTAATGCATTCAGTCAGCTTCTCCCATCTCAGAAAGGGTAAAATAGAATTCAGAACTAAGGTCTGAGAAGGGCAACAAGGATGGTCCAAGTCTGGAATAGCTTCTGTACTGGGAAAAACTGGGTAGTCTGAGATTTGCCAGCTGGGAGAATAGATGGTTTGGGACAATATGAGAGAGTTCTATGAAATCCCAAATGGCCCAGGGAAGATGGACAGAGACTGACTGTTCACAGTCTCCTCTCAAAAAGTAGGGGTGTCAAGTGAAGGTAGTGGAAGTCAAGTTCAAAATGAGCAAAAGGAGGTGACTTTTACAGAGGGATGACACATCTGTACACTTTCTTGCCAAAAAGGTGTTGCAGACGCAATAATTTTACGTGGTTTCAAGGAAGACTGAGCAAGTACCTCCATCTATGTGCAAAAGCACAGCAAGCTTAGGAAACGGGTGAAAACAGTTGAAGGTTGAAAGAATACTTGGGACTGGAATATACTCTTGCTGTGCTCTTATCCTTCCTTACACATTCACTTGTGGTTAGAGCCTTGATGCAAATCAGTGTGGCCATTGTCCTGTTCTTCAGGCTTTCCCTTGATCTGTGGGAGGACTTCTTGAGACCAGCACAGAGCATCTACTGTCATGTTCAGAATTTAAGAAGGTGCAAGAAAATATGTTTTTAAACTTTAACATTGTATGATATTCCCTAGATGTTGTGAATTCATAAGTATTAAGAGAAATCGAAGAGGGGGGAAAGAGGATCCTTGAAACACCTCAGGTAGAAAACATTACTCTCAATTGCTGGGATTTCTCTCTTAGCTTTAAGTTGCCATTATTGCTTCTGCCACAATAAGACCTGTCTTTCTCTAAAATACTTCTTAAAAAAAACCACAACAATTCACCTTTGCTAACACTTGTCCAGCAATAATGGGATCATGACTATAAAAACATCATTGGTGCCACCAGCACATTGCTCTGAATAAGCTTAATCAACACTATTGTGTTGAAAGGGTTACAATTTGATTTAGAAAAAAGAGAAAAGCAATGAACGCTTTTCTCTCCAGCATTGTAAAAGTCAGAGTTATGAGGTATAAAGAACAGATCCCCTGCAGTCCTGCTGGTTCGCCAGGTGTGTGAGCAGAGGTGTCTTCCATTTACCTAGCTGGCATGCAAAAATCTCTCTTCCATTTTAACTGGCACTTGTTTCTGGAAGGAGCTGGGGAAGAATGGCAGTGTTGTAACCTACAGACAGGAGCAGGATCGTGGTTCTGATTCTCTTACACACCCAAGGAAACTTGCACTGCGAGCATTCTGAATCTCCAGCCTCAGGCGTCATTCTGGACTGTAGCTCAGAAGACAAACATCACTTTCTGTGTTCTCCAAGATGAATGATAAATCCTGACTCACCTGTTTTTTTTGGCAGTGGAAAGCAAGATTTCTTAAAAAAAAAACCCAAAAAACTGTAAACACAGAAACAATGTATCATTCAATGGATTTTATTTTTTCCTGCAAAGCAGGAAACCTCCAGATTAATTGAAAAATGTTTAAGCCAGCTTTCCTGTTAGGCAGCTATGCTGTTAGCAATGTAGCCATGAATAACCACATTTTTGACATTAAATGGGATCAGAGTAAGTTATTTTCTCATTGGATCCTGTCCTATTTCAGATTTGATTATTCTGTATGTTACCAAAACCTTCAGTGGAAGTCACATGCCTAATTTATCCCTTTTTTTAGAGATCTGTTTGAAACTCTTTTTGTTGTTGTTGTTGTTGTAGGCCAACTCTGGGCTTGCTAGCCAAATGTAATGAGAACTCACCTGCCCACAAATTTGTTTCACTTATTTCTGTGCATAAATTATTTCTACAACAGCAATAATGTTAACTGAATCATATGTAAGATGGATAATGAACTTGTATTTTGAAAATAAATGTCGTGGTCTTGCTCTACTATTCATTAGCAATAATTATTTCACATTTGCCTCTCAGCAGCTGGCCAGTTGCAATGTGTGACTCCAGAAAACTAAGGAATGAAAAGAGGTTTCTGCTGATGTGTAACTGCATATGCACAAGACAAAACCCACCATAAAACCAGTGCAGTAACTACTCGTACCTCTGACAATACATATACTGGGACTAGAACTCCAGGCTTGCAAAGTAAAAAGCACAGTGCAGGGTTGCTGTCACCTGTTGCCTGGCCAACACCTCCGTCCACAGCAAACACCCACTGCAAATCCCATGTAACATCCGCCAGGTTGAACCCTGTCAAGTAGTTATTCATTTCCAGAATTGTACTCATATGATCATTTTCACTGTTTGCTTTTAATTCCGATACGCTGTAAACAGCAGATTGAAGACAAGGGAGTTGGCAACAACTCATCCACTCCTTGGGATGACCAGGAAGAAGCGAAAAATAATGTGAAGGTTAGCTGAATTTGGATTTCAGCTGTTATTCCAAAAATAGCTGGTGGTCATCCAAGAGCTTTTAAATGATAATTATGGCCCTGTGGACTGGGCTATCTCACCATGTCTAATGCTACAGTGGGATAGACAAGTCAGACAGGATCTCACATGATTCAGGAATGCACATTTCTCTGTTAAATACAAATTTTGTTTGGATTTTTTAAGAAACTGTTCAACAACTTCTGCTTCAGACTAGATTAGAAACTGTTCCAGTGCAATAAGTTCCAGTTTTAACATATTCCTAACTGTTTCACATCCTTCTGTATTTCTATCAACACTATCCTCTGCTTTAGTAATTCTTCTTCTATGTTATCTGCTTCAGATTCCCTCTCTACCTTCGCATTACCAGATAAATATGCCCCATTATTTTCAGTCACTTCTTGTATTCAGGCTTTCCGTTTCTCATATTAATTTACATATTATGCAGGTCTGCAATCTATCATCTCTGAGATGGGGTGATCAAAAGAATATAACCCCATACTACTCCAGATAAGGTACCACCCCACCTTACATAACAGAAATAATATTTCTTTGCTATCCCTCACACAATGTATTCCAGCAATGTACTTGAATTCTCATAGCCACATCACAACTCACCAACAGATACACTCATGTTTCTCCATCATTCCAAACTGTAAGCCCTCACTTTATCATTTTTTTTTTTAAATACTCCAAAATGCAGTCTTCCTCTCCACTGGTCCCTCCCAATCTGTACTAATAACAGCTTTTCTGGTTTATCTTATCATTTCCCAAAGGCACTATAGCAATCTCTTTACAGAATTTCAGCTAGATTAACTTTACTATACTTTTCTTGTTAAAGGGAATCACAGCTTTTTTCTTATCAAAGAAAGAGAGATGAGATTCTTTTGACACAGCCTACCTTCGGTAAACATGTGCTATTTTATTCAATTTCATATTTACTCCCAAATTCTCTATTCTTTCTATCTATGTTAATTCTATTGCCTCATATAGTGTTAAGCGTCAGACTAACGGAACTATTTTTACCCCTTTTACATATAACATACCCTTGTTATACTCCAGTTACATAGTTCCACCCCTCTTTTGATAGATTCATTAAAAATCCCTAACAGCAGACTTGTGATTTCATGCCTTCTCATCTCAGCTTGAGAGAAGCTGCTTTTATCTACTTAACTGCATCCTGCTCTTTGCATTTTGCTTCTACCTGAGACACTGTCATTTCTACACTCGTGCAACAACATGAGGGTCATACTGGATCAAACCAAGAGTATCCCTGGGCCACAATCCTCCCTGTAACCAGAGCCATAAGCAAATGGCTCAGGAACAGTAAGAACAGGACAAGCAGATACAACACTTCTGCCTAGTTCTCTTCGCTTCCAATTATTTTCAGCTCAGAAAATTTCATATCATTCCTCTTTGGTATTCTGTGTTCTCCACGTTCTGTTTGTTGCCTTTATTGAAAACTGAGGAAAAGTTTCAAATGCTATATCACAGCTCTTGGGTGTAGCACATCCTCTTCTCTCTAGATCCATTTGAGCTATGGACATATGGGGAGGTTTCCAAGAGTCTCTCATCACAGTCTCAAGTCAAACACTTTCTGTCATTCAGAAAGTATTTTTATTCACTCATATTCTTCTTTATATCATTCTCACCCTTCCTGCTGCTGGAATCTCTGGTTATCTCCATTTCTTTTTCTGCTGGCTGGCTCTCTCTTCTGCTTTGCCAAACAATATCTTCCTTGCTTCTTCTCCTCATTCTTGAGTGCAGTGCATGGCTTCATTCTACTCTTTTTCCCCTAGTGAGGAGCTTCTACTCCACTGTCAAGGCTCCTCTCCTCTCCTCTCCTCTCCTCTCCTCTCCTCTCCTCTCCTCTCCTCTCCTCTCCTCTCCTCTCCTCTCCTCTCCTCTCCTCTCCTCTCCTCTCTTCTCCTCTCTCCTCTCTCCTCTCTCCTCTCTCCTCTCTCCTCTCTCCTCTCTCCTCTCTCCTCTCTCCTCTCTCCTCTCTCCTCTCTCCTCTCTCCTCTCTCCTCTCTCCTCTCTCCTCTCTCCTCCCCTCCTCCATTTGCTTTCTACCCCCCAGCAGCCAGAGGTTGGCAGTTATCACCATCTTTTTCTTCCTAGTCCCTAGCCTGATGGAAACAATGGTGGAAATCAATCACTGCTTCTAGACATTGCATCCTTGATGCGGATCAGCCTGCTTGATATTCCACAGTTCCCCTTCAGCAATGATCAAAGGCAGTGTATCCTCAGAAAGTGTTTAGCAGGGAAAGCTCTGTTTCAATTACCATGTGCAGTCCGAAGTTTGTAACATGTGAGTTGGAAGCTTCACAAAACCCACTTCTTTTGCTGACTTGAGACAAAAAGTACAGAGTCCGATGCCATCAACCTTTAATTTCCATAGACCTACATATGACCAGATGTACTGCCTGTTGTAAGCCTGATTTTAGCCTTGGGTTACTTCAAGCTGCATTTTTCCAATTAATGACTGGAAAATTCAGCAAGGTTTTAATACACTTAAGCTGGTCCACCAGCCACACAGACGGTCTCAATCTGTGACACTGGCTCTCCATAAAGAAGTTTTCCCTTCTCCTTTTTCAGTGTATTTACTTTCTGGCTTCCCTACAAGCTTCCTGGAAGGTGCTAAGAGTGAAAAGCACCAAAGAGAGGGATCATGGGTGCCTGGAGTGCAATTTCCCGTGGCTGTCAATGGAACACGCAGCAGGTCTTTTCCAATATGGTTTTATTGGTAGAATTTTTATGTAGCTTTCATTATCAGCTTTCAGCAGTCCACCCTTTAAGCCCATAATTGTACTGCTAACTTCAGGCTTAATTCTCAAAAACATACTCAGGTGAAAGATTCAGTAGTTTTCTAAAGAATTATTGATTTCAATGGTACAATTCACAGTAAGAAGCCTGTCAGGATGCGTTCCTGGTCTGTTAACTACTATAAGGCATTTGATGGCACAGCTAAACCAGCCATACCCCCTACAGTTGGATCAGCTATGAAAATGCTAAACCTAATTTCAGAATTCAGCTTATATTACACAAATATATCTTAGTTATGTTGATATATCTACACCTATTCTAGCCAAGCTAAGAATTTACTTTCATGTTTCTGCATTACGGTTCTGAGTGCATTTTGCTGCAGTCACTACAGAAATTATTTCAGTTTGCCTTCTAAATAGTTTACCTTAGACTAGGGGAGAAAGAACAACCCACAGTTCTGTATAGATCAAACTCTCATAAACCGTAACAGAAGTGTCCTGTACCTGTTGAAAACATTCTGAAACATGAAGAAAATCTTTCAGGGTTGCATGTATCCTATTCTCAGTGCTTGAAGTGTGATCATATTCTTATGATGGGGATATTGTCACCCTAGGGGAAAAGACTCTGGCATCCCTGCAAAGCACTCCTGTCAGGGATTGGCTCAAGGAGCATGGACATGAGTCCACCAAGCAACTGTACGAGCAGAGCCCATTTTAGTTGACATAAGTAGGCCTTAGTTAGCTTGTCTATTAGGCCGTGGGAAAGGGGGAATGGAAAAGTACTAACTAAGGCAAGGTCAGGATATCCTTGAAGAGATAAGAGTCAGAAGAATGCGGGATGCGCATAGCTAGCTAAACCCAAGTAGGTGGAGCAAGTAAATGTAACCTTTTAGTGCTTTGCCTATTGGATAGAGACAACTATGCATAATTATGGTATTTGGTATAAATGCACGCTATCTCGGGCAATAAAGTTGAATCATGCTTTATCACTCACATTGAGTCGGCCTGCATGTTTTCCTCAGCTGTGTACTCGCACACTCCTAGGCTACACCTGACAGAGCAGCCTGGATTAGGAGTCAGTATCATCCTCACAGCAAGATCACAACACTTGCCTGGAGCTTGGCAGGAGCTGTGGTACCTGCTACTCTGGGAGGCTGCTTCAGCAGTCTCACCATTCACTCTCCTACTCCATAGGACTCAGAGCAGATGGCCTCCTGTTCGGGTGATCACCTCACCAACACCAAGGTATCACCATGCTGTGTAAATACTGACCGTGGCACAGCACCTCAAACGCTGGAGAGAGACACCTACACCATTTTCCAACTGAATGAATAAATGAGGTATCAGAGATCGCCCTACAAATTAGGTCAAGGCTCCCAGAATCAGTATTCAATTTTAAGTATATAGGCTTTAATTTCAATTAATTAACTTCTTTATAAATTATATATTAAATACCATCTATATGCATATAGCTAGAAAATATACAAATTATAATTTTATAACATTATCATTAACAAAATAAAAAATAGTGAAATGTATTTCACTACAGTGCTTTAGTAACATTTTGAAAGAATCCTAAATTTCTTTACCTTTCTGAATTGGAAGATTGTATCTAAAACCACTGCATCACTTAGAATTCTTCAAAAAGTCACACAGTGTTTCTATTTCTTTCATTGTTTTATCCCTCACATGATAATTAAAAATGAGACACAAACATGATAATACGCAGAAAAGAAAGCCATAAATCTCACCTGGAAATCAGGTTTGAAGACAAGATTATGGCTTCACACTGTTTTGTATTCCCATAAAATACAGCAAAATGGAAATCCTGTTTTGGAAATACAGTTCCTAGCGCAAATTAATTCTGGCATTTCTTAGGGTTGCTACTTGCCAACAGAAACAACTAGGTACACGGCCAGCATGACTTGCTAAATTTCACCTGACTTGCCTTACGGTTGCATCCCACTCCGAGCAGGCTTCTTCCAGTGTTATGAAACATACCTGTGAGTCTAGGGAGATTAACTTCCTTCCCTTCTTCTTTGTCTTCTTCTCTTCTTTCTTTGCTACCTGGGCTTTTGGCTTTTCTTTCTCTTTTGACTCTTCCCTTTTCCGAAGCTCCTCTACATAGGCATCATGGATCACCCACTAAGAGACAGACAGAGGCAGGATTTATTAGGACCTTGTTACACTCCAGAAAACAGCCATCTATACCATCACAAAAATGTGATAGTCCTCACAACAGTAACATTGCCACTGGAATTCACTGAAGACAGCTGGCTTCTTGCACAAAAAGCTAAGGATTGAAGCCCAGGATTTGTAAAGCTCGATGGTGCATGTCTTACTTTTTAAGAACACATTACATTCATAACAATATCTTTCCCCAACACTCTTCTTGGTGCTTTGACTGTATGTTTTTGTAGGACTTTCTGTTTGGCCAATTTACCAGTGTTTAATAGGCAGCATGCATTAAACATCTGCTTTGTGACATTTCTTGTGTGCTGTTGGAAAATTAAATTGTAGCTGCATAACACAATTTAAATCTTGGACTCCAGCTCTGCAGCATATGATCAAATGGAAACTGAGATCAGTTTTACATCTTCTGCTATGCCACATGCCAGGAACATCCTACTTGAGTAGAACCAAAAGAAGCAATTTTTCTACTAATTCACTAGTATTGGAGTACTAGTGTCATATCTGAAGCAGGTACACTACTTTCAAAACAAAACAAAAGGAAATCTAATTCTGACATATCATCTTAGGAGAAGGAGTGTGATTCAAACACAAAATATAGAATATTGGAATAAAGAAAGGTGGCAGAAACCTTTAGTAAAAAAACCCTGCATTGTGCTGTAAATTTGCAGGCAGAAATGAGGTGGGAAGATGTTCCAAACATCAGGGAATGGACAAAGAAGATGTGATGAGAAGAGTAAGAGAAGGAGCAGAACACAAAGCTTTGGAAGAGGAAATTATGAGCATAAGGAAGAACAAGAAGGAAAAAAAGGTGAGGAAAAAAATTATGTTAAAATATTATTTTATAACCACTCAAATTTTCAACAGAACAAAAGAAAACAAGGGAAAAACCATTCTTCCCAGTTTTCAAACACTTAATGCAAAATGTTAGCAACAACCTGATTATTTTAAATAGCTCTGTTCTCTCTAATTCCAGTTGTCTCATTGTCAGAAAAAAATGAGAGGGAAGTCCAGCTGAAGGAAGGGAAGGAAGATCACAGGCCAGTTACTGATTTCAAGTTCAGGAACAGACTGGGTTACAGTTTTCATCTTGACAGAAATACCTTCACTCTGTTTCCTATCAGTTTCCTATAACAGCATTTCCAAAGTTGCTGCCATTACCTTACTCTTTCTTCTGGATGTTCCTGTGGTACACTGGTAATAACACTTTTTTTTTAATACCAGCTTGGTACACTGGTTTGAAGCAATACTTGCATCAAACACAAATACATTTTGTAAATATCTGAGGATTAATCCGCAGATTTGGCTAGATTGCCTTTCCAATGAAAGCTATAACATATTTCAAGTGCGAAGTGTCATGCAGAATATTTTCCTTTTACATTTTTAAGAGATGGAGAAAATACTGTATAAGAGTTGTGGAAAATTTCATAATGAATAAACAGGCACATTCCCACTAGATAAAACAGATCTTAGTCTATTGCAAACAGGTTTAAAGCAGGCCTTCCACATTCCTTGTGCTGTACTTCTCACTGGGTTCAGCTTCAGGCTTTAGAAAACTGCTTTCATATACAACTGTCAAGTGACAGATCAATTAAAAGCAGATAAAGACATTTGACCTTAGAAACATAAACCATTAGCAAGTTAATCCAGTAAGGCAGAAAAAAGGGCCACCCTAGTTTGCTCTCAGATTTAAACCAGAGATCAAAGCCACAGTATGGGAGTTCATTCCACTGCAAGGAATGCAAACATAGGGATTTGGGTTTTTTCCTTTCTCTCATTTCATTTTCCTGAATTTACTCTAAAAATAACTTGGAAAATAAAAAGAATATACCTGGTTAATATCGTCTGATAAAGTTTTACAAGGTGTAGGTTCCGACTGACATGCTCTATCCTGAATAAATAAAAAGCATAAAAACATGTAATCTTTGCATTGAAACTCTCTGCAGTGACATAGTCCAGCTGTGAAAACAGCCTTCTCATAGCCAGTAGTTAGAATAATATTGATCTAAGATTAATTCAACATTCAAACGACTCCCAGAACACTGCACAAATATTATTGGTGATCATGCAACTACAAATAGATTTTCTTCCGGACAAAAAGAAGGTTCACAAGACCTTCTGATTTTTTTTCCCAGCATACTTAAAATATTTAATTTCAGTATTTCATTTTGAAGGACTTGAAATTGTTTGTTTCACCTCTATCATTTGAAACATTTTGCTACTGGTTATGGTATCAGTTACGACATTCTACCAAATTTGAAAAGTTTTTACTTATATATTAAAAACCTACATGGGTACAGCAGTCAAAACAAAAGAGTTGAACAGAATGATAACCTATAAACAATTCATTTGATGTTACTGAAATGTTTTTATTACCCGCACATCAACATTCTGAAATAAATGAATATATTTGTGTGAAACTTTCATTTCATTTCATGGAATTTTCTTTGAAAAAACTGTTGTGTCAGGACATTTTTAAGAAGCTGCCTGTAGCATTTCACTAACCTCTGAAATGAAGCAATCTCAGAGGTGGAAGCTGCACAGATTGTGCAGTACACAGCAGCACTTCACAGCTATTTAAGGTCTATAATTCTGTCCAAGGGCAGAATCACACAGAAGCACACAAGCCACTCTCAGTAAAATCAATGGGAAGAAAATATGCAGATCTAGCAACAGAGAAATAACAAATTCCATGGCCTCCGCAGGGATTTTTGAAAGATGCAGAATCTTAGCTCAGACTGCAGTGAGCATCCCACTCTTGGATAAATTCCGCTGAGATCCTCCATCCTTACTAGTGGGCAGAGATTTCCTTTTAGGAAATATTCTTAAATCTCTCCGAGCTCATCAGACGTAAAGGCATTGCATTTTAGGTGCAATAGCTTCAAGAAGGCAGGCAGGCTCTCTGGGGAAGCTGTGTATACTCTAGATTCCAGGGCAGCAAGGAAAACAAGACAATTTTCTTTCTGAAACTTGTACCTCCAATTCAGAAAGCTCTTTTCTGAGCACTCAACTGGGGGCCAGCATCACCGGTACTGCTCAGTCAGGAGGCCCTGTGAAGACACCCTCATTGGGAATTACTGAAGGCCTGTGCTTAACACAAGCATCAATACCTTTATCCTTTTGACACAGGTGCACGTATAACCCTGCTCCATAGGTAAGAATTGAAGTACAAGACCATAAAGAAACTCTCTGCCAAAAGGAAATTGAACTCATGGAGTCCAAGCTCCCAGCTACAACCCTAACCATTGCTCTATACTTTTTTGGATGAGAAAATAGACATTAAAAATGTTATATCCAACTAGACGTTTAATGATTTACAGTAGCACCAAAACTTCTTATAGGCTGTCCAAGAGTCCATGAGGCAAGAATTTTTCTGTCGGCATTTTCATGACACCAAGTGCTTTACCACAGTAAAACACAGGTTTTTGTTTTTGTTTTCTCCCAATAGTATCTACAGAGATAGCAAGAAATAACACAAACATAGATGATCCACATGCCCTCCCAAAGACAAGAACCTCCACATCACCAAAGGAAATGGCAGCATACCCGCACAGGGTATCTGGGTGTCCACGAAGGTCTATCAATGAAGTTGAACTGGTTTGCAAGCTTTCGCTCCTTCACTGCTGGGGGAGGAGGCTCTTCAGCATCTGCTGCCTCAGCTGCTTCTGCTGTTCCTGACTCCTCTGCCTCTCCCTCTCCTGCAGCCTGCAAGAAAATTAAGCAGTGACTCCACCCTGAAAGAAACACACACCTTTTCCTTCTCCAGAAGCACTTCTTAGACTGGTCTGTTTCTGCTGCCCAGTGAAGGAGATTGTAATTGAAGGTTCAATATTAAAGATGGGAATAAGGAGAGTTCTAGCAAACAGAGCAAGGAGATTCTGGATCATTATCTATACAGGAATACAGAAAAACAAGAATTGAAGTTACTTTAAAACAAAGCCCAACATGAGTGAGACAAAATAGGACGACTACCAGACCAGAAGACTGTGCCAGAGTCCCTCTACCCAGTGTTTTTATTTCTTTGTTAGACAGTGGGCTTTATGTGAAACTAGTTTCAACTTGATCCCAAGGCCTGACACTGTGTGGATAAGAACTTCTCATGGCATATTCCTTTCCTGATCAGCCAATTGCCTTTAAATCTGGCTGCTCCTCATTTCAGGCAGTTACGTCTGTTGCTTTTATCCATCCAAATTTTGTTTTTCACCAACTTCTCTTTCAGGGATGGACATGCTGTCCAGGAAGACTCCAGATCTCAGCAAATTACACTCTATCTTGATAAAGACAGACCTGGTGTGTAGGGACCTGTCATCTCCCTACACAGCTTCGCCAGCCCAAAAAACAGCAGGAGGACCCCAGCTGTTCAGTAGAATGTGCAGGGTCTCACCTACAGCAGGGACATCTCAGGTATAAAAGAATCAATCACAGAAGCTTCTCAATAAGCCCATTTTATAAGAAAGTAATTTCAAATCTAATATTAAAAAGAAAATGGACAGCTTTCAGCTGACTATGGAGAATTACCTGAGTATCTTCTGTTCTTTCTTCATCTTTAATCGCTGCTTCTTCAGGTGCAGTAGCAGAAGTCTCAACAGGAGCCTTTTCTGATGATACAAAGGATAAGTGAATAAGTCCAGGATAATAGGACATATTATCCCATATTCTGCAGACCCTTCTGTCTTCTAAAGCATTAATATACAGAGGCATCCTTTTTCTAATGCCATCTCATTAGACAACACAGTAACCAATCCCCAAATTGGAGAGTTATTGTTTCCTCAAAGCCACAAAAGGAGACAATGTTATTACTAGAATGAAACTGCAGTAGCTCTAGCTGGGCTGGAATGAAAAATCTAATTTCAACTCAAATACAACTTCTGAAATCCACTTCTGAACTGAGTAGCTTTGTTTCTGGGTATCCCTTCAGCTCTGGAACTTTCTGCCCTTCAAAAATGGCTGCAATTATGTACAACCCATGAATCAGAGAATCATTGAATCATAGAATCATTTTGGTTGGAAAAGGCCTTTAAGATCATCGAGTCCAGTCATTAACCTAATGCTGCCAAGTCCACTGCTAAACCGTGTCCCTAAGAGCCTCATCTACGTGTCTTTTAAACACCTCCAGGGATGGTGACTCAACCACTTCCCTGGGCAACCTGTTCCAATGTGTGATAACCTCTTCTGCGAAGAAATGTTTCCTAATATCCAATCTAAACTTCCCCTGGCATGATTTGAGGCCATTTCCTCTCATCCTATCACTTGCTACCTGGGAAAACAGCCCAACCCCCTCCATGCTACAACCTCCTTTCAGGTAGTTGCAGACAGTGATAAGGTCTCCCCTCAGCCTCCTTTTCTCCAGGATGAACAGCCCCAGTTCCCTCAGCTGCTCCTCATCACACTTGTGCTCCAGATCCCTCAACAGCTTTGTTGCCCTTCTCTGAACTCTCTCCAGCACCTCAATGTCTTTCTTGTAGTGAGAGGTCCAACACTGAATGCAGGATTTGAGGTGTGGCCTCACCAGTGCCCAGTACAGAGGAACGATCACTGCCCTGGGCCTGCTGGCCACACTAGTTCTCACAGAATCATAGAATCACAGAATGTCCTGATTTGGAAGGGACCCACAAGGCTCATCGGGTCCAACTCCTGTCCCTGCATATGACAGCCCCACAGTTCACACCATGTGTCTGAGGGTGCTGTCCAGTCTCTTCTTGAACACTGTCAGGCTTGGGGCTGTGACACCTCCCTGCTGTACCTACAGAAGAGCCTGTTCCAGTGTCCACCACCCTCTGGGTGAAGAACCTTTTCCAAATAGCTCTGAAAATTTCAGTGTTAGTGTTCACATGGCTCAAAAAGCATGCACCATTTTCTACACTGTGGCAAACATCTGGCTGATTTTTTTTTCTGGTTTTGTTTCAAAATAGGAGCTGTTCAGCTCTACGTTGATGAAGTGTGATCATTCCCTCATGTTGAAAAAGTGGTACCAGTGCCTACCTGAAAATTATCTTAGTTTCAGATAATATACCTACCTGCTGCAGTAGTTAGTTTGAGACTCTGCCGTCTGCCTTCATCTGAATCTTTGGGTATCAGATTTCCATTCAAAGAGAAGTGAATGGCCATTTGATCCACATGGCTTATTGGCTTGTACAGTCCATCCTACAAAGAGGAAAAAAACCCAACAAAATCAGTGTGAAAAAAAATATTTTAAACCAGAAATACTGTGTAGCCAAAACTGCTAAAGCTAAGACGATCCATAGTGATAAATATATGGTAGTTATTGGCATATTTACACTGAATTTCTTCCAGCAGGTATTTATATATCAGGATACTGAGAGCCACAAATTAGAAATACAAATAAAAGAAACAAGAACATGAAACTCCTAGTTCTCCACAACCACCACAGCAAGTGAGTTTAAATACAGTTCTAGTGTACCTCTGCTACACAGCACTCCCTAAGGGATTCTCACATCTTCTTGTGCTGAGATGTCTGAATGAGTTGCAGTACCTACAGAAGAGCAGCACCATATGCAGAGAGCAGCTCTGATCTGGAGACAGTATAGGCTCCTAGAAATGTGTCCAGGTTATAAGCACTTTAGTAATTCAGATATTTGATGCTAGCTTGATTGGCACTTGCTTGTGGACCACAATACAGTGCAGGCATGCACCTAGGCTCAAACCGTGCATTAAGATTTTGAGCTGCACTTCAAGGCAATCAGAAGCCACTGCAGACCACAGAGGCTTCAATGGTTTCTCCTTAAAAATATGACTGCTTTCTGTACCAATCACAGTACAGCATCAAGCCCATTTCAGTCACTGTGGAGGATTTGAAGATACGGATCACTCATCGCCTGTTTCTGTCCCATAAACAGGGAAAACAACAACTCCAAAGAGAAGAGAAAGTGACCTTATTTGCTTCCACAAGACTGACTTCCTTTCTCTGGTGATCTCATGTAATGGTTGGTCAAACTAGTTGCAGTAGCACAGAGATGAGGCAGGCTCAGGAATTTTTCACCTGGTTGTCCGTTCCCTATCTAAGGTTGGGGACAATCCAATGCCAGAGCCAGAGAAGCTGTCCTCATGTCCTTTCTTTCAGGGGGTGTAACCCTTCCAAGGGAGGAGTGGGAGGCAAAGCCATCATCCCACTCTCCCCCTGCAGCAGCCTGTGTTACTACCTGTATGTGCAAGGAGGAGAATGCTGCTCCAGGGAAAGGCAGCGTATGCTCTGCACTCAGAAATGTGAAGGTGTGACTCTTGGATGTTCCCTAGCAGTCTTTGATGCACCCTCCCCTGCTCACTCCTACACATCACGAACAGAGCTCCTGTCAGTGATTTCACAAAGCACATTTCTGAGCTCTCTTATAATTCAAACAACAATCTTGATGTGAGGATACTGAGGCATAACTATCTTACAGACTGAGTAAGGATTGCCTTTTGTCCTCTAACCACCACAGAATAGAAGAAGTTACTTCCTGAAACTAGCAGCACTAATTATATGTTCACTGCAAGATCTTGATGAGTAATTGTTATATCCTACTTCTGAATAAATATGACAACGATTTTAGACTTGTACTCTCTGCAAAAACCCTTAAGGAACCATTGGCAGTAAATATGTAAAAAGATGAAGTCACATTAAAAGGAAATTTATCTGGTTAAGATGAAGTCACATTAAAAGGAAACTTACCTGGTTATAAATAAAAGGAAAACACTATGCCAGTTAATTGCAAAAAATCCCATCCTGGTTCTACAGGTCATGCCACACTTACTTTAAAGCTGTATCTGATGATATTCTGGGGAGCCTGGGGATTATTAGCTGTCAGGACACGTGTGATTTCCTCTTTCAATTCCTTTGGAATGGAAACAAAATAGTATCATAATAAAACTCCACTGTTATTGCGATGTACAGCATACAAAAATTTATACTCAGTTCTATTCAGTTTGCTCCAGATACTTTGTGTGCCGCTGATGCCTCCACAACAACAACCCATGGAGCCAAGCTAGCTCAGGGTGGAACAGTCATCTCACTTCCAACCATAGTATTTCAATGGTCTTACTTGAATTCTTTGGCTAATATGTTAATTCTTGTCTAAGCTATGGTAGCACTTGAAAAATGCTAGCTGCATTCTATGGGACAAGAAAGACAATCTGTGTCTTGAAGCATATACTGTCCAAAACATGAGTACACAATAAGCTCAGTAGCAGTGCTTCCAGGATCGTCCACTGAGAACAAAAACCAGCACTGGTGTCAACTGTTTTCACTACCTGAGTGAGGGGAAGTATGTACATCTTCCCTTTGAGAGCTACTTGGAGAACAGGGAGTAATGCTAAAGCTTTATGTGGCAATGAGAAAAGAGACAACTGCAGCTGGAAGAGTGACCAACTACAGTACTACTGAACCCAAGCCCAGAAGAAATGGCCATAAAACTGCAGGACACCTCTCTGTCCTGTGTATCACACACAGGCACCTGAGAAGCTCAGGGTTGACTTTGGTGTCCTCTCCAGCACCATTCAACTCCATGCAATTACACTTCCTTAAGCTCAGAACTGTGTTTCAAAGCATATTCTCCCCATTTTCCTGCTGGAAGCCATTTCAGTTTGTACTGCAGATACTGTACATTAGTAAGTACTGGAGTCTTACTCCAGAATCAGAACAGGCAAGAGGTAGGCTTCAGGTTATGGAGTTTTTTACACATTCCATGACAACTACAGGCACTGTTTTACTCACAGCTTCAGTCAGCTCTAGTTGATCTGGGGGCTTGACTAAAATATTTCCTGCTTCATCTACAACTTCTACCGCTTCAGTGGAGACATCTTCATCCTAGTACAGGAACGGCAAGTCCATTAGCGAACCCAGACTGTGATTGTTTTGCTCCCTCCCAAAGCAGTACTTCTCCAGGCATAGAGCAAGGAGGTAAAAACAGCATCTCCCAATCCATCTGTGCTTTGAGCAGAACAGATAACCTCAAATGGCACGCCCAAATCTGAAGACTTTTGAATGGCTACTCTTGCCAGCAAGAGCTCAGTGGGCTGGAGAAGCTGCTGTCTGAAGATAATTCCTGGCCTGTAACAAAACTGGAGTAACTCTGATAACAAAACTCAAGTAACTCCACTTCAATTTCCCTTTAAAAGTTGGCACTTCTGAATCTTTTGACCACTTAACACCCAAATGACCCACACTTTAGGATTACTCAAAGGGCACAAGTCAAGGACCTGCAATTACTTCTGAAGTGTTATTCTATAAGCTACACTTGGAAATCAGTTCAAAGCTGCAGGGGAGCAGCTCCTGGAGGCATGTGAACTATTTTCTTCCAAAGGCCAGCAGACTGCATTGGGCAAACACAGAGAGCTGCCCTCCTTGGGTTGGGTTTGGGTTTATGTCACTATATGATATCGTTAACAGGAAAAGGAACCTGTGTAGGGATGAATTTCAATTAATAGTTATTACAGACAAAGCGCCAGAACACAAAGTTTCTGATTAAAGCATTTAACTGCTTTGGGAAAAATATCTCCCTCAGTTTGAAATGCATAATGGGTTGATTTAAAATACATCAGTCATTCTTTTAAATACAGTTGTCTCAGGTCATCTAAACTTTACAGCCCTATGGAGCTGCCGATGAGTCCAGGGTGTAAGTGGAGGCTGGTTGCAGGTAGAGACTGGACCCAGCAAGCCCTCGCTATCTGCAGAGCACCACAAAGGTAAAGAGCACAATTCTGTGTAAAAACGTGCAGTGGCTGAAAGTAACAGAGAATTCTGCGTATGCCAGGTACCCAGAGAAAGTCACAGGCTGCAGCCTTTTCTTCTTTCCTCAAGGGAGCCGAAATGAGGCAAGTTGTAAGGACGGTCAGGTGCTCTGATACACAAGAGACTGTGACGGCAGAACAGCTGTCTGTGGTTTAACACTCCTGCTTGTAGGACATTTATCATAAAGAGTGTGACGCCAGTTAGTTCAGTGCTGTTTTCCCTAGTGAAGCAGATTAAAAGTGTTGGGGGTTTAACATTTTTATTTATGGTTTTCATTTAAAGGTAAATAACTTCCCATTTTTAAAGGGTCAAAAGAGGGACATTTAACAAGACTGTGATTTGTCCTAAGAAAGTGAAAAACTGTTTATAACCATGCCCGTTTACAGGCAGGTAAATTATCCTTTTTCTATCTGTGCCAATGGAGCTAAATGAGAGGAAGGTGAATTAAATAAGGATGTTGTGAACACTTATTTGCCCAACAGTAAAAACATTATCATGAGGTTAACAGTCAAAAAGTTAATAGTTTTCTCTAATGCTCGTACCTCTATGTTAACTAAGTGAATATGGGCTACCTTTTGAATTTTCTAAACCACGCAGGCAGTTTTCTCACAGTCAATGTCAGCCTATGTTTTGGAATTTACATCCCAAGTGTTTTGGTTTCAAATTTTCATTTTGCAGTTTACCTATATTGGGCTTTTGTTTCAGCTGCCATTTTTATTCTGACTTGTGAGTGTAACTCCCTTCTCAGTGGAAATCTAGAGAAACCTCTTACTGATAAATCAACTGGAATGTTACCAATTCCATAAAACATGCTGTTGTTCAGACTGAATCCAGTTTGCATCTCATACATACAGAAGAGAACAATATTTTTTAAGATTCATGGAAATGTGGATCTTACCCGTCTTTTATACGCAGGTTTAGCAGGCTTTGGTGGTACTGGCTTTCCTCCTGAAGGTCCACTTTGGCCCTGAAGCAAGAACATATCCAATGTAAACCTTTAAAGCACCTTGTTTCCTAATTTAACCAAACCAGAATAAAAGTTCATTGTATGTATTAATGTTTGCTGCATGGTATGTTTCAAATGCCAAATATATCAGTATTTTGTCTATAAATAATGTGCATGAAAGGTTGTCACTTTCATAATGGTGGTTGAGTTCTCCATCCCTGGCGGTGTTTAAAAGATGTGTAGATGCGGAGCTTAGGACCATGGTTCAGTGGTGGACTTGGCAGTGTTAGGTTAAGGGCTGGACTCAATGCTCCTAAGGGTCTCTTCCAACCTAAATGATTCTGTGATTCAGTAATTCTAATTGAAGATGGTAGTTTATCAGCATGAAGAAACACTATGCCCTATCTTTGTTATTGCCTATCTGAGATTCATACCTACAAAGCCACAAGTGCTAAAAAAACAAAAACCAGTGATGAACAGCTGGGAATTTAACCATTGCCAACCTTCCCAAGCACATTACAGCACACAATTTTTTTATTACGAGCTTTAAGGAAAACAGTGAAATAGTTGTTTACAGGGAGCCTTATAGGGCATTTCTAAGGGAGATTACCCAGAGTTTAAGGAATAACAGACTGGCACCAGTGACATAGCTTTATGGAAATTTTACCGAAAGTGGAAAGAAAACGAAGAGGATCCTTTGAGAAGATGCTGAGGGACAGAGAGGACCAAGAACCCAAAAGACACAGTGAGATCTGATAAAGCAAACAAAGGAAATGTTAGAAACTTTGGCAAGAGCAGTTTCAGGGTGTACCCCAGAAAACATCGAATGGCATGAATGACAAAAGCAGAGTAGTTACTTGGGAAAAGTGTTTGACTTTGTGACAGGAAAGAAGGAGATACTAGAGGAGAAGAGAGAAGGAAAACAAAAGGGTGGTGGAGAAAACTCCCATGGGTTTATTGATTTTCTTTAGAAGAACACTGGGGTGCACCTTCCAGCTCAGATCAAAGGTCCACTGAGCTAAGTATTTCTCTCCATCAGTATTCACAAGAAAATATCTGTGGAGCTTTCTCCAAGGTGCCCTCTCAGCTTCCCACAGGCACTTGAATCAGGAATGCTATCCTTTTTATTTCATATCAGTGGATCTTTTTCCCCACAAAGTTATGCTGTCATTCTGGAATCCATGAGCATTTTTAGCATGCACAACTTCCGCTGCAAGGACTCCCATGGCACAACTACATGGAAATGCCAAGTACCACCACTTCCTTTTTAAGTCTGCCACTTACAACCTTCATCTCGTTTTACTGAAAAACCCAGCTTTATGAAATTATCTGTTGTTTATCCCCCTTTCCCTGTCTCTTATGAACACACTAAGGAACACAAGTCTCTACAGAGATTCCTAGACTTCTTATGATTCCCCTTCATTATAAAAATTAAATATTCACTTCTACAATCTGCTTCCTATGAATCAGACAATTAAGTAGACATAACAACGTTGATCCAGTATCCCTGATTCTGGTTTCTAAAGCTCCGCTACTTGTTAAAACTTTACAATAAAAATGCAGAAAATAAATCTTTTCAGAGGAGAACAAACTGTAGCAGAGATGTGATGCTGCAGCTTTCAGTGTTGTTTCCCTTTGTAAAGCTAAACTATCTAAAATTGCTGCTACTAACAAGGCGTCAGGGATTATTTTTATTCCAGAAGATACATACTAAAAGTGATGAAAAATGAGCAGACCGATGCATTTCCACGCTTAGAAAATGTGCCTCACTTTGAAATACAAATAGTTATGACTCAGGTGGGAAAAATAAAGAGTTATGACATTTCCTTTGTAATCCCACAGTGAGCTGGTAGCAGAGCAGAGAGCGCAGGAGCCCCAGTGTCACAACCACTGCTCAGATCCCTGGATTACACAGCTGGCCTGTCTCCCCACTGTGATGGCTTGGCAATGGGCAACAGAGCATACTGTCCTACAAGGACCATGCTACATGTGAATTAGATGTGATTTAAGCAACAAAATTTAAAGCACATTTTCAGAGCTGAATTTTGTTCAGATCCAAATCAAAATCAAACTCTTAAACATGAAACTAAGCATACTTACTACTATGCTTTGTAAATGAGTCTATAAAAGCATTTATTCAGCAGCAAAAGCATTTACAAGACAATCTGAGAGTAATTGGTTTTGGCAGTTGCACACATTTCAATTAACATAATCTGAAGAGCCACCTGTGAATAAATATCTGCAACTGTATTAAAATCCCAAAGTGACACTGAAAAACAGCTACAGCTGGAGTGCACTGGAAGGAAGCAGCACAAACCCTGCCCTGATCCCCACACCATAAATGGTTTGCAGGGTAGAGTGTGAGCAATTTTCTAATCAACCAGGGGCCCATGGCTAATTTACTTTATATCTTTGTCTTTGTACAGTACCAGTATGGTTTCATGACTGTAACTTAATGATAGAGTACAGGCCTCGTATGATAGAGAGAGCCTGAGGAGACCCAGGATGTGGCATAGAAGAGTACAGGTGATGACAAGAGATGGGGCACAAGTTTGACATTGGAGGCCTCACAGCTGTAAGTATCTCACCACTGGTCAGTCAGAGAAATGCAGACCTGCAGACGGGGTAACTGGAAAAAGCTGCATTTAAGGGTAACAAACCAAACAAAATAACAGCATCTAGCACACTTAGAAAGCATCACATACGGTAAGATCAGGTATAATATGGAACATCAAGACCAATGAAGAAAGAGAAAGATGTGAAAGTGTGTTAGCTAATGTATAAAAGAAATTCCAAGCGAGTCCTAGAGTGAAGAAGAAACCATCAACATAGACACATTATCCTTCCCAAAGAAACCCAGATGGTGACGACTCGCCATAACATCCACACCAACACCACCAATGACAGCAAAATGAAACCATCAACCTTGGGAGCCAGAGAACCAGAGTAAGGGTGAGCACAATACCAGAAAAGGGGGAGTAACTGGCAAGTTGCATGCAACAATTTCAACTGCCTTTTTTTTTTTTGCACAGTAGTACGTATTTTCTGTAATAATTAATCTGGACTGATGACAATACTTAGACTAAAATATCAGTCACACTAACATTACATTCTTTTATATATATACACATATATATATCAGGTGTGCCTCCTCTTTGCCTGTAAACAGTATTTTGAATGTAACAAAGTTTGCAGACTATTTAAAAAACAGAACCAGGCTCTGAAAGTCTCAACTTTGATTCCCATGCATGTCTTTACCCTTTATCAAATGGTAACAGAGAGAACTACATCCAGTTTATGACTGGGAGAGGGTGCTCAAGAGAGGGGCCTCATTGCATCAGCCGATGGGATTTACCACCCTCCTCTGTTTGGCTCATTCCCATGTTACTGCCTGACCCAGCTCTCTGACTGTGGCACCTTGTGTCAGGGCTCCCTGGGAACTAAACATAGTTTAGTTACAGCAGGGAACAAGAACATGATTGGCAGGACAGTTAGAAAATCGCACTTATTACCTCTGGTATTTTGAAGTCAAAGAACTCCATCCGCCCCCTCCAACCTGAACAATTATTCCTTGGGGCTGCTTGGCTGTCACACAGATCCTTGGCCAAGAGCTGCACAGCACAGGCACTGCTACCAAAAGGGGCAAGACGGGAGACAGCATGTGCTGACCGGTGTAGGCCCTGTGCTTTCTTCCCTATGTGCTCCACAAAGACAGGACAGCCATACCTGGAGCAGGGGAATGCAGGTTTGTCTGGCAGTGGTAGCAGGGTTGAGGAAGGTGTTGGTCTTTAGGTCAAAACTCTTGTCTCCTGCCTAGGCAAACCATCCCTCACAGCACAGAGACCTACTTCAACAATAACAGAAGCTGAATATCCTATTTGTTGGACATTCAGGACCCTCACCAGTGAAGGTGAAGGCTGCAACTCTACTTGACTCGACACTCTACAGAAGTCAGTATGAGAAACAGAAGGCAGCCTTTGGGATGTAAGTGTCGTTCCTGCAGGGATGTGCTACAGCAGCCTGTGCTAGCAAAGTGCCTGAGGTGACAGAAAGTTAATCTAATCCCAAAGGTGACACAAACACGAAGAGATGAGAACCTAGTATTTTGGCAACACTCTGCAAAACTATTAGATCTGTTTAAAACTATTGCAAGAAGCAAGGTGGGGAGCAAACATGGGTCATTCGAGAATATTAAACCTTTTAAATCGCCTCCTAATTCAGATAATAGCACAGAGTCTATTGCTGCATCAATTGTTGAATAGTCAGTCCTGACATTTCTTTTTATTGTTGTATCTGTGTTTTGCCTTTTTGCTATTTCTTCTGCAAGCTCCTGCTCACTGTAAGTCTTTCCAAAGCCAGCATACTGTCTTTCTTCATACCTTTCCCTAAAAATTCTCTCTGCCACATTATCTGTGAAGAATCCTCAACAGCACCCAGGTAGTGATTGTCCTGCTACCACAGCTAAGAATCATGGCCATTGCTTCCTCATTGTTTTTACTGTATCAAAGTGTTATCCATAAATTATTACATTATTTAAGATGTAACCACTTTGCTCCAACAGCTATTTCTTTGTTCCACATCACACAGTGTTTGTACAACAGGGATGAGGTCACAAATGCATCCACAATACAAATAAAAAACGAACTATAACTATGAATCAACGTAATGATCATACATTTGCTAGCAAGATGCTCACAACAACAACTGGTGTTCATACACATCTCTAAAATTCAAGCATTTTTTTGCTGTAACATAACCAGCTACAGAAAAATAGAAAAATTACCAGACTATTATTAGCATCTCAAAGAGAAGCATTCAGAAGTTCGAAAATGCAAGAACTAAGGTTGCTGGGGCAACCTTCAATTCATCCCATTCGGCATAGGCTTTAAGATACACAGCTTAATTCCATAATGACACACTTCGTTTTCTGTAGGTTCCTGCCTCACTTAAGCTCTCCCAGGCTTACAAGCACGGACAGAGTCTGACAGTAAGTTGTTCCTAGTGTTTTGGTCTATGTTGTTCAGCACCTACAGTATTTGTTTTAGTGTATAGCCTGAGACACCCAGTAAAGAACATTTCCATCTAAGCAGCTGCATTTTTTTGGAATTCCTGATAAAGTGAACACGGTCTTGCTATAGAAAGAATCAACATTCTTCCTCAGTCTTCCAAATAAATGGTGCTACTACCTCTGCCTTTAATAATAATTAACAAGAAGAGAAGTGTGAATAATTAAGAAGAATTTATGTTAGGAAAAAAAGACACATTGTTGCTAGGGAACTAAGAAATGGGTAGGAGGCATTAAAAAGTTATAAGGAGTTTCTAACCTCCAGGTCACCATCATAACTTTGATCACCCTGGGGGGTGCTTCACTGCTACAGCAAAAAATAGCAGAGTGAGGACTTAGGCATGCTAAACATGTTTTACTCTGGTGACCATCTTACATTAAATAAATAAATGAACAGGTTATTGTAGTTCCCACAGTGAAAAGACACTAGAAGCCTGTAGTAATCATAATAAATTAAAGATATAGAAAACCCAAGTGAATGTTCTTTTCTGAACATTTCTTCTAGGATGTGTTTACAATAACAGTACCTATAAATTCCTCCCTGGGCCAGACATCGGCTACGCTACAAGATAAACTGACTATTGACTGCTGCAAAGATACAGCAATCCAACAGGATGATACACATGAAGAGAGGAAATAGCTGAAAAGTGAGTCTTCAAATGGCATTTAATTTTCCTTTCCCTTGTCACAGCTCCCTCTAATGCAGACAAGCCATCAGGAGATGCAAACAGCTGCAAAATCAAGTCCTTCAGCAGAAAGTTTTCCTGTTGCTGACCTATCCAACAAGCATTTCTAATTGTATTTTCAGGTAGGATGTTTGGGTTGTCTCCAAATGAAACTCCTCCAAATATTTTTTTAGTTATAAAACAGGAAATTTAAAGTAAGTAGAAACTACAATCTACTTTCCAAAGGGCATTGCTGTAAATGAAAAAGGCACTACCAGGCTGGTATTTAAGAAGAGCTATCCTATTTTTGCATCTCGGAAAGAGGTAGTGGGAGAGCAAGCATCAAAGACATGCAAAGTGTGGTGGAAGTTTTGCCCTCAACACCTTAGTAATGTGTTTTCAGCTTGGCCTGACATGAGGAAAATAAAGAATCATTCTCAACCATCAGTTCAAGCCTTGTCCTTTTTGCTTACTCTATCCACAGTTGTTACTGCTCGCTCTTTTTGTTGGCGATGTGAGAGCCGCTAATTGCTGACCTGAGACTCATTAACTGAATTTATACAAAATAGACAGGACTATCAGTACCTGCTCTCTTGACTGAACAGCAAAAGCACTGAAGCTTTTTCCATGTCCTAGAACAATCATGTCTGGTTCTTTTTTAACAGCTATATTCTATAGCCATACTGCTCAACTATTTCATCCTTCACCGCAGAAAACCTCTGACTTGTCAGTGGCAATGCTGATGGTAAATAAATCATCTTGGTGTCCTAGGAAGCAGAGATGTACTCTCAAGAGCAAGTGTTCATTTAAGAACCGGGCTAAATCTGAATTTGTGACCACAGAAATCCTTCCAGATAAGATGTGTCCATCCCTTAGGTTCAAATCCAAGGCTTGCCTTGATTGATCAAGTAGGAGATGCAATTATGCTACCACATGTGCAGTGCTGCCATCTAGTATGTGGTTCCTCACTATAGCCTTTGCTGGGTGATACATCTTCCTCTACTGTCAGATCAAACTAGCTCACTGCAAGGTGAGGAGACAGACAGACCACTACCCAATAACTTCTTGAGTATTGCGAAATTTCTCCCTGTGCTTAAATCACAAGGTGGGCTGAGCAGATGTGAATTTGCAGATCTGGATTTGCAGATCCAGCCTAAAATACCAAGAAACTCAGAGGCAGGGATGATGCAGTTTGATTACTCTGCAAAGCTGAACTGTCATTTCTTATTAAGCAAATTTTCCAAGGGCTGAAAATCGATTACATGTTAATGAAACACTCATCAGGGCAATGACAAAGCCAGACTATATATTTTTAAGATAATTAAAGAGATATTCCTGCAGCCTTTCTGCTCCCCATGATAGCTGTCACCACAAGATTACAAGGCTGAGCAATCACAGAACACTCCTGCTAAGTTTACTTCATCTTCCTGAGCAGAGACATTATCATCGCCACTTCCCCTGGAGCACAGCACAGAGGTTAGACATGTAATCCGAAAAAAAGGAGAACACAGCTGCTAGTAGGATTCTAAGGGGAAGAGGGAGACCCACTATAAGACCTAAGCTTGACATTTCTGTAAAACTATTTAATAATTCCATGCTAGATTTTTATTCTTTTTTTGAATATTATCAGTCTCCATGGTAAACCACCACTCTGCAGAAGCAGGAGAGAAGCACAGCATGGAAACAAAGCCAAAGGAAGCAAAGTGACTGTTAGACTGCCCCACAGCAAACATCCATTTACACACACTAGGGATACTAATTTAAGAGCTTTTTGCCAATATATTTTATAACCTTTTTTTTGAGAGATACTAAACAGTGTTTATTTTCTGTTCCATGAATGGTTTAATGCAGGCTTAAGAGCCAGTAAGCACCTTAGAAGCCTTTACTGGCACAAAAAATTAAAAGGTGTCTGACTGTTGACAGTGTTTTGGGAGGGAGTCTCTGTTTCTGTTTGACAACTTGCTCAGCAGCAAGGAAGCTGCCTACCTGCCAGCGGGTGCAACACCACAAGTCAAGTGTAACGAGAAAATCCTCACTGTCCAAATTCAGGTGCTTTCTTAACACTGCATAAGTGACCTGTTGCTGACAGTGGGGTTGACCCTAAGTGGTAAGACCAGCCAGTCTGGTTTTGCACGCTGTAAACTCAAGTAAGTGTATGCAATGTCAGTTAATAAACCACAACCAAATCTTGCTTCTCCTTGGGGTGGGTTCAGCCACACGGGTACACAGCAGCACAGGGTCATCTCCACTGCTCACACACTGCTTTTCCTTGAGCTACAAAGCAAAGACATGCAAATCTGGAACAAACAGCTCCAACAGCATACCTGATAACCATGTTTAAAATAACAATCTCAAAATTGTTGGCCAGTTGCTGCTATCACCCATTCTCATGCATTAGACTGACCCCAGGCTAATGGGGTGCTGTTCCCTGCCCTATCCACAACTTTCTGCATGTTACACAGGTCAGTGCTCTTCAAGAATATCCTGCTACAGAGTGTCCTGCCTGCCATACTCAAGACCCCCTTTTCAGTGAGGCTGAGAATCTAATTGTTCTGTTCCCTTCAGTCTGATACAGGGATGTTGGCTTATGCCTTTCCATAATTCTACATCATCCCAAAATGCAGTGCAGCTCCACTGTGCCTGACATATTTCAGACCTGAAATGAAGGATGTAATTGAAGTACAGAGCATATGTAAGTATTATTATTTACAAAGCTGTGCTGGGAACACAAAGATCCAGACACGTACAAGAGCCTAGAAAGGCTTCTAATTAAGGCTCAGATCAAGCCAAATGATTCATCTGGAAGGCCACAGCATTCACCTCTGATGGCCAACCGGCTTTTGACATATTTTCACTCAGGGATACGGAAGATTTCTTTCAAGTTAAAAGAAAAAGGACATCAGGTGGCTGGAGATTGAAGTCATCCAGATGAAGGAAAAAAGACTGAAACAAAGCAAGAAACTTATGTCCAGAAGAGAAGGCAGATATAAGACATGGACAAAAGAAGGGCAGGCAACCACAACCTGTAGGGGAAAAGGAGAAGAAATGAAGAAGAATTGATCACAAAGCACTTGAAGAACACACAGCCATGAAAGCAGAGGATGGGCTGGAACTGACATGCAACAAAAGAGAAGGACCTAGTTCAGGTAACTATCTTGGCTTTGAGAACAATCTCAGGAAGAAAATTTTCACAGTGAGAGTGGCCAGTAATGCAAAACCTAGGAGGCAGAGCAGAACAAAGCAATGCATAAGGAAGAGAGGAAAGAAAGGCACAGGGACAGGTGAAAAGAGGATATTGCTAGAGGAGAATTTGCAGTGAAAGGAACGAGGATGGAAAATCTACAGAAATTATGCGTAGCAGAAAAAGCAGCCTCATCAGCAAGAAGCAGGCTTGTTTCCTGCCCTTCTGCAAACACTGGCAGAGATGAGGGATGTGTGAGGGAGACGTGCAGGAGCTCACCTGCTCATTCTCAAAGGTGGCGTTCTTGTCAAGAACTGGGATCTAAACCTTGACTCACCAGTTTATTTTACAGTGGCCATCAGGGCTCAGTAAATACCAAACCCCAGGCCCTGATTGGGCAGTGAGTAGTGCAAAGGCACAGCTGTCCACTCTCGGCCATCCACTGAGATGTGAGCAATATTGTCAGGAAGGGAAAATGAGGCAAAAGCCTTTGGACTCCAGAGTCAGCTAGTCAACCACACAACTCCTCAACTGCAAGAATATTCTGGTAGATAAAAGGACATGAAGCTGCAATCAGATTTATCAAGCTCAAAGCAAATATAGGAAAGGCAATACAGAACAAGTTAAAATTATTATCTCTTAAGTTATTGTAATGAAAGTTATCTGAAAAGCAAAAAAACCCACCGAAAACTAAGAGTTTATACAGTTTGTGATGTTTGAAGCACTTTAAAATAAAATGAATGCCTTTACAGCACACTAATTACGTCTTTTCAAATAACATGTGAATCAAAGCCTCTCTGTTTCAGAATATTTGAGATAACGGCTACTGAAAATGATTGAAAATATTTATGTGGAAATTCTAAAAATAAAAGAAACCGAAATTCAGAGCAAACATTTCATCCTAGATCTAGTGAGCATCTTTATTATTGGTAATGGGCTTTACAACTTTCGCATAAACGTCTTCATTACCTAGGACTGGATGTAATTTTTTGTTCTGAATTTGCACCCCTTACAAGCTTCAGAAAGCCCTTTGTAACCTGATAATTACTAGCTTTTTTTTAGTAGAAGGATCAGAAATGTCACAGTGATCCTTTCTCTTACTCTTCTCTACTCTAAAGCCCACAAGCCCTCCTACAATGTGTGCAAAACCACTCAGATGGCTTCCACAGACATCATGGACCTTGGGGAAATATTTCAGTATTTCTAGATTTCAGGCTCCAGCCCCTGGTTGCAGGAGCAAGGAGATCTGATGTGGCTCTCCAGAGACAGCTCGCACCTTGCAGGGTTTATTAGCTCCAGCTTCAGGAGTTGCATAGTGCGAGCCTGTACAGCTCTAGTGTGGATAAACCACAGTCCGGAGGAATCACCTGTGGGTAACCAGAGGGGGATGAGATGATCAGCAAGGGTTGCTGTTCCCTTCTTGAAAGAGCTTCTGCTGTCTAGACCTCCTCACAGACCACAGAGGATTGTCCAGGGATCTCAGCTACTGTTTCACAGCTCTGAACTGTCATGAGTCCCTCTTTTTCTTCTTTCCACCTTCCTTCACCAGTTATGAATTTCTGGTATGTGCTCTGGACTGAGGAAGCAGGCTGCTTGTTCTTGGTCACTTCTGAGCCACCTATGCTAACGCTATTCCCCCAGTCCCAAAGATCAAATGCATTGGGATTGACCTAAACCTGTTTTGAAAAAGGTTTTACAGGTCAGCTTCTGCTTTTAAATCAAGCATTTTGATACTCCAGAAGCAGATGAGATCCCAGAATGAACCCTTTCTCCTGCAAGGGGATGTACCCAGACTTGTCCATGCAGAGCCCGCAGGTCTCACAGATACACATCCACCCACACTGCGGCTCCCAGATCAGGGTTGGGGCCACGCAGGTAGTGAGTGAACTCACTTCATTGTCTGAACTGAGAGAAGACCAGAAAGTAAAACAAAAATTAAGTTATAGAAGTTACACCTAGGTATAATTGAAATATTTTTAAAACCTTTTTAAAAACAGAGATTTCAACCTGTCTGTTCCTGTGTTCCTGAAAGATTCTCTGGCAGACTGGGGACATTTCATGTGCATTAAAACCTGCCCTGGAAGGTAAGTATCATATGCTGTAAGGGATGAAATGGCATGATGTAACATCTGAGAACCTTTATAGTCCCACAGAGCTGCAAAAAAACCACAGTGAAACAGTGTGGGGGTGCTGCAGCTTTGGGACACACTCACTTGCCAGAACAGGGTGGCAATGCACAGAGGTGTCACGGAACACAGAGTGTCACTGGGTGTCCCCACACTGTAGCGTGGGGACAGCGTGATGCAACGTGATGACACCACGCAGAAAGTGGTGCCAAGGGGGCTTGTGCTGCATCCCACCGTCCCACCCAGCCCGGCGGGGTTATAGCTCTGTGAGTCACCTGGAGGGAAATTATCTGGGCTATGCATGTGATGCCATATGCGGTGGCGCTGGGAATGTCACCGTGGGCCCGGTGTCACACCAGTGACACCGTGGCACCCACTCCGAGCAGGAGCTGAGGGTGGCGGAGCCAGAACCGGGACACAGCGCGGCGTCTCCTCGTGTCAACTGCCGCCTCCCGCTGCATGAGGCACTGCGGTGACACCTTCGGGGTGACGTCACTGCACCGGTGTTGACGTCACCGTGGCGATGTCAGACAGGAGCGCGGAGCTGCCCTGCTGCGACGCCCGCCCGGGACAGGCCCTTACCTGCCGCTGCTTGTCGCCCGCTTTGGCCGGCATAGCGCTGCCGCAGCGGCTCGCCGCCAGCGGCCGCTTCTCGCCACAGACCGTGCCGGCCAACAGCCTCCCGGAAGTTGACAGTGGCAACCATGGCAACGCGCCGGAAGTGGGGCGAAGCCATCTGGCCGCAGAACGCCGCCGGCCCCGGTCATTCCCACCCCCCCACACGCCACCCCCGAGAAGTGCTCTCGCTCCCCCCGAGGGAGGGAATGGTACGCCCCAGGGGCGGCGGGCGGGGACGCGAGGAACGGAGCATCCGGGCCCCGGGATTACTGACAGCAAGCCCCGCCCCGCTTCATGAATATGCAAACGAGGGGCGGGGCGGTGTCGGCCGGACCCGGAAGCGGCGCGGCTGAGTCACCCCGGCGGCAGCGGCGGCGGTGATGAGGCAGCAGCCGCGGCGGGCGGCCGTGTCGTCGTCCTTCGGTGCCTGACAAGCCTCCTGGCGCCCGCCCTTCTCCCCTCCCGTTCCGCATCGCCTCGCCTCGCCTCGCCTCGCCTCGCCTGCCGCGCCCCAGCCCCGCCGCCACCATGATGGAGGAGATAGACCGGTTCCAGGTGCCCGCCGTGCGCGCCGAGATGCAGCCGCTGGTGAGGGGCGGGCGGGCGGGGCCGCGCTGTCCCCGGGAACCGCCGCCTCACCGGGGCTGAAGGAAGGATGGGAGGGGAGGGCGCGGGTGTTGGTGCTGCGGGGGCGGCGGCGCTGAGGGCAGCCCGCGCGCCGCGACCGTTATGTAACGGCCGTTCCCTCCGCGCCGCCGCCATCCCCGCCGCGCCCGGGGCCGTGCCCGACGGCGGCTGCTGTGTCATCTCGGGACGGCCCCGGTCACGACTGCCCGTCCTCCCCGCCTCCCTCCCCCGTCCACCTCGATCTGCCCCGGCATCTGCTCGGGCGCCGCCGGTAACAACGGCAGAAGCCGCCGGTGGGGAGGGCGCGGACGGGCGGCAGCGGCTCCGCTCCTTCCTCGCTGGGAACGGCGCTTGTGCAGAAGGCGGCGGCCCGAAGCATCCCGGGTGTTTCCCGCCGCCTCGGCCGGTGGGCTCTAGCGCCGGGCACGGGAGAGCCCCGGGGGCGGGTGGGGAGCGGCGGTGGGAGCGGGGAGCCCGGCCGGGGAAGGACGGGCAGCTGGAGGCGCCGAGGACTGGTGGGGTTTTAGCTGACTTTCTCAAAATAACGTGAGATCTGGGGGAAAGAATGAAGCGGTGTTTGTGCGCAGCCCGGTCCGGTGCTCCCCAGGGGCGGGGGTGCGAGATGTATGTGTCTGTTGTGAAGCTGCGAGGCGTTTCTGAGGTTGGTTTTATAGCCGTTGTTGTCAGAGCAAAGCTGCTGTTAGATGCTTATTGTGTGGAAAGTCCAGGTGTTTTGCAAAGAAACATCTCTGCCAAATTAGTTTTGCTCACATAAAATTCTTTATATAAAACCCAGCAATCTGTGAGGTTTTCATTTACCGCTCTCCCCCCTTCACCATGTCAGGGCATGTGTTTTTCACATCAAGATTTTTTTTTTTTCACTTCATAAACACAATTACACTCAATTAACAAGCTCTGAAGAGGTTGACATAATCATTACGCTACTACATGGAACCCTGGAGAATCTGTGCAGAACAGAAAGTCTGCAGGTTTGTGGGTCTTTGCCGATGTGTAAGTGTGCAGGTAGAGCGGTCCTGGGCATTGGTAACTTATGAAATCACACTTATGAAGAAAGGCCAGGCTGGCCAGCAGCCATGGGAGGTGCTAGACCATCACCAAGTAGTCCAAGACTTCTTAGGAGCATGTAACTGCTTTGCTTTGATGCTACAGGCTTGCTGGTGTGGTGTCGAGCCCCAGCTGCATGCTGCAGAAGACTAGGTCCATTTCTATTGTCCATGTGGGAGAGGTTCCCTTGTGTGTTCCTCTCCTGTTGTCCTCGCTCTCCCCTTGAAGCTGTGTTACATGCAACCTGGGACCTGTTGAAATACAGTTTACCTTGGGATTAAAGTGAAAGCTGGATAACGGGCTGACTCACTCAAGATGTTGATTCCCTTTGGCAGCTGCAGTAAGTAAATTCCATCTCACCATCTGATGGTGTGAGATGAGGATATGAAATGTTTGTAGAGGTGGACAGAACTTTAATGGAATACTTGCACAAATCCTTTTTTCAGCAGGTGGGGACGGGTTATTGGCAGGTTCATGTTAGCACTGAAAGTACTACTGAGATTTCCAGTATATCAAACTGTATGTTATCTAGAGTTTATGTGCCAGTCCCTGGGTTCTTCTTGTAGCCAGTGTTTGTAAAAAGCTGGAGAACAAAATAATTGTCTTGTGAACAGAAGGATTCTCTGCAAATGTCTACATAGACTCACATTACCCCTCAGTGACAAGAAAAACACTTTCCTTATGGTGGAAGTGTTGAGATATTACGAAAATATTTTTATCTTGTTTTTTTGTTGTTTGGCTTTTTTAGCCTCTAAGTTTTGTCGTGGGGCAGAAAACTGTCCATACAAGCTGATGTGGACTTGTTGCATGCCTTACTTGTGTTTGTCTTTATCAAGCAGAGGCAGCAGATGTGGCAAGGCTGGCCTCCTTTATTAATGTTGTTGAGGGCAGTGGGCATACTAGTAAGATTAGCGAATTTGGAAAAGCTGTTGGCAGACAGAAAATACTCCGAAGTACTTTTTAGAAACCCGATGATAATAGTGGAGGAATGGAATTGGCACAGGTATGCTTGCATGGACATGGAGTGAGCAGAACCCAGAGGTTGTCCAGTCCAACCCTCCTGTCTCAGGACCGTAAATTTTGCAGCAGTGATAATAAGCTTAGGAAGCAGGTTTCCTTCCCTTCATCAGCAGCTAAGAATTTGGGTATTTTCACAAAGGGCTTTAACAGTTGCATTAAAATAATACTCAGAACCTGTTCAGATGTTTTTTAATTAATGGATCTCATAGTGAAACCTTGTGTATGTGCAGAGTTGTTGCTGTGACTGGGTGTGTAGGACTCTCCTTGTGCCTGGCAATGCTGGCGTCAGGCTCAGAAGTGAGACAGAACAAGACTGGTACAGCATTTCCAGTGGCTTCCTCTGCCTTGTAGCTCCTGATCTGTACTGTGTAAATGGGGCCTGGGAGCTTGCAAGAACCCTTGCAGTTCAGAAGCCAGCAGGGGTTTATCATACTAGTTTGTTTGAGTGGCACAGTTCTGCCTAATACTGCTGCTTTGTTCTGTTAGTGTTACCATTTGTCCCTTCTCTCTCCTACCCATCCTATACTTTAAATTACAGAATAACCTTAGCATCTCAGGACTTCTAATTTCTTCCTCCCAGTGTAAAAGCTTTCAGTTTTACGTGGTCTCAGGGGGAGATAGGACTGACAGTCTTTTCCACATCCGAAGGCCTGAGGTAGAGGTTTGTTTTCCAGGTGGGACCTAAGAGCCATTGTGAACTGCCACTGAAGCTGTTAACAAAAAAAATGTTGTGAAACATGATCCCCTGCTGAAAGCAAATAGAGAAGGGAAGGTCCCTTGCACGATGTGAAGTGCATGCACTATAAGAAATGCTTTTTCATCCTGTTGAGGCTGGAGGGTGTCATAGGAGAGCACTGTTCCCTCCTGAGTCTGGCCAGTATCTGGCAATGTGAGCAGGGTCCTGAAGTGAGGTTTATGAAGTTAGCCTGTGCTCAAAAATCCTTAAAACCTTTGTGTTGTGGACCAGCATGAATGCTTCTGAATGTCTTGTTCATCTACACAGATAAAGTGTCATAGCTTTTGATGTCTTCATGCTGAACAGGGTAACTGCTGGTGATCTGCGTAGAAACCATCTGACACGCAGACCTGCTGATCTGCTAATGTTCAAAATTAGGAGATAGGTATGGCTGTTAAATGCTAAAAGGAAGCCATTTTTAGAAAGTAGTCTGAAGCCTTTCTGAGCCCCTTAGCCTCCAAACCTGCCACTGATTCTGGCACTATTGATCAGCTGTCTGCCAGAGATGAGAGCACACCAATGTTTGGCGTCCGCTGAGTGTACATCCTGACAATGACCTGTGTTGTATTTACTGAGCTGAAACAGAGAACCTGACATATCCATGACTCAACTGTGTCTGGTGAGGGAACCTTCTGTCTTTGCCAGCGTTGTCCAGCCAAGGGCTGTCTTGGTGTCTCATTGCAAGGCTAAAGGCAGCACCTAACCAGTACAGACTGGAGCTGTGGGGAGTACTTATTGCTCTGACAAGGCCTTCCAGGGCTGGTTGCTGCAAGTTTCACTCTGCTAATAACAAGTCAGATAAGAGTTGTGCTGCAGAGCCAAGAACATTTGGTCTGCAGGCTGCACTTAAGCCAGCTCTGCCATGTGTCATCTCCTACCCTTTGCATAGAATGCAGTGATGTAAAGTTAAGAAGGTGAGTGATCATTTCCTCCTCTCTCCAGCCTGTTTGGATAAGCGTTGCTGAGTCAAGTAAGTTGTCTGGACTCTACTCAACCTCTACAAACATGTTATGAGAACTGCTGTGTTCTGATACACAGACCAAAGGAAGGGTTCAGCACAGGACTGAATCTGAGGGAGTTGCTGTAGGCAGGTGCATACGATTGCATAAAGACCCTAGGTCTGTATACAAACTACACCCTGGTTAAATGCTGGCAGGTTATAGGGTGGCATGAGGCTCAGTGTTTCACATGTTTGTGAGACACGTTACTCTGCATATTTTGGTATTGTGACACAATGCTGTACATGTTTATCGTGGAAGGGAAGAAAGGCTGCTAACTGACGTTTGGTCACATTCAGGTAGCACCTTTCCATGAGAATGGGATCATCCGTTCTGATTCTCATTTCCTATCTTGTATTCCGGTGGCTCTTGGCTTCTGTCTCAAAAATGCCTGCCTCTTCAAATCAATACAAATTAACTTACAAGGGGTTTTGTTTGTTCCTAATGCTTAGTATCATGTCTTTCCTATCAACATGATGCAAGCTGACTTGTGGGAGCTCTGTTCTGTTTAGTTTCTATTTAATTTCTGATTTGGCTTGTCATGATCTTTCTGCACTCACAGAAAGGGCTCTCTTCTTTAGCTGCTGGGTGGTGTGTTAGTTTCAGATAAAGTCAATTCCCAGCATTGCAGGAATGCATGGTGTGATGAAGCCTGAAATTCACAATTTCTGGAACACTCATAGCTGGTAGATAACTATATTGGCTGATGGGGTTGGTATTTGATGTATTAACTTCCAACCAAGCAGTTTTTCCCAGTCTGTTGTTGGTCGTACGTTGTTGTAATGATTTGTGTTAGTTTGTTTTCTCTAAGTTTTTTTTGTCAGAAAGGTTTCCTGACATACAATTCTCACTACAAATGTAAATATTAAAGGGAGAGAGAGAGATGAAGAGATACTTGCACAGTGAGGACGCTGCATGGAAAAATAATTAAAATACTTTTTGAAACAGGATTGAGGAAGCCTGTAATCATATGTAGACCCATCTTTTCTTCAGTATTGGAGCCTCGCTACATGCTATCTCTGTGATTTACAAGTCTGTATTTTGTGTTGTTAGTTAAATTCTTTCAAAATCCTTAGTATTTTTGTTAAAAAGAAATGTACTGAGCATGATGCAGTAGGGTTGTATCTTGAATTCTGCTGGCACATGAAACCCTCCTGAGCATGTATCTCTAGCATACACAACTCACTGACCGGTGTATGATGGCAAACTGACAGATGACGGTGCTGGATCACACACTGCTGCCCGCTGATGCAGGCAGCTTCTATTCATAGCACAAAAACTGAAGTAAAGTAGAAGTGCTCTTGCCCACATGCCACCAGTACGACTTTTCCTAAGAAAAGGCATCTGTCAAAGTGCAGGAGCTTCAGAGGAGCTTTGCCATGAACTCCTGAGGCTTTGTTTTGCTTTCTGAAAGCGGCAGCTGGAATGCAGTATTTCAGTTTCCCAGTTCTCAGCTCGTGTGAAAAATAGGAGCTCTTCCCAGAGAAATTGGGGTGGTGGTTCGTATATCTCGTTATAAAGCATGGTGGCCTGGCTGGTTCTACGCGGATGTTTGCCAGGCTGTTGGGACCTCAGGCTGGTAGCTCTAGTTGTGGTGACAGCCAGCCTGGGGATTTTGCTCAGCCATGCTGTTGGCTTTTTAGCTGAAATGCCAAATCTGCACTAGTCCTGGAGGTGTAAAATTTCTAGAAACTGTGAAGATACAGAGGATGCATTTCTGTACAGCTTTTTTTTTTAACATTAGAGGAACAGAAAAGAAAAAAATAGGTTATTTACTGGATACTTAGTTTTAAAAAAATGAGCTATGATTTTAGTCAGCAGACAGCATGAATGCTCAGCATGCGTATGAAATGTGCATTCTTTATTTTTGGAAAATATCGACTTTCTCATCCCGGGCAAGATGTGCTGTTTGTTAAGATCTCTTTGTTTTGTTTACATCCCTAAAATGGGGAAAAAAATGAAAATAGGAAAACAAAATTAACTAAGAAGGAAAAAGAAAGGTTATACCTGTAGGGCTTAGTAATAGTACATTAATAGAACATTAGGTCTCTAGTGAAGATACACAAGAAACTCATCTTTCTAGAAGGAAAAGCTTCTAAAATGAAAATGTCATCCCTATGTATATTCATTATAATGTAGCCTAGGGGTTACACAGCTATATGTTTTGTAAATGCCTACAGTACAGGAGATTTGTAATGTTGCAGTACTATGGGTTCTGAAATAGAACTGTTTCAAGTACTGCTGCTTTTAGTTACACAGCCTGCTTTGATGTGCTGTGGGGTCATCTGTAGCACTAGTCTAAATATTACCTCCCTGAATACTTCAGTTCATTGGGGTTCTGTCCTGTCCGCTCCCTGTCCTCCCTCAGGTCTTTGGTGCAGAGATACAGGAGCATTTTTATTACAACCGCAGGCCAGGCTGAAGCTCCAGCAGTGACCCAGCACAGGCTCCCGAATGGTGATGGTGAGGGATGCGGCTCCTGCAGCTAGAGGATGACCTGTGAGGACATGGGAGGACATTCTGGTTGGGACTCTCTCTGCAGGCACAAAGTTTCTTATTCTTCTTTGTACAAGTTCTGATTATGGTTTTTCTGTCAGTCATGTTCGAAGTATTTATTGAGTGAAGAAAGGTGTGTAAAAAGGGGCACTGAACCTTGTGAAGAATTAAGCCTGCACCTCTTGGGATTCTTCCATGACTCCCAGGAGCCTGTCATATGTAGCTTCATATTTATATATACTCAGACACCAATTTCTGCTACTGATCTAGCTGTATTCTCTCTCTGCCAGTAGGTAGTGACAGGTCAATAAGTTGGACAAGATGAGCAAAATGCCAGGGTGAGAGAGGAGAATAACACATGCCTTTAATTCCATGAGCCTTCGTTCAAAGAGAACCCTTACCAATGGGGCTGTAAGGCATAGGTCGCCTCTCTGGAGTTACATCTTTGCTATGAAATTGAAGGCAGAACTTGATGAGAAAAGAGGAAGAGACTCCATCACTGGTTTGATCTGTGGGACAGGGGTTTAAGGGGGGAGCTGGCTAATAATGGCAGGACTGGGAGTCAGTCAGTCACGATGGTGTGCCTTGCTTTTTCCAGACGTTTTAGCACCTTGGTTGGAGTAGCTGGCTTTTGGATTCTGTGCAGTTCAATTATCCGTCACTTTCTCGCCTGTAGAAAGCAAATATGTCAGTTCCAACTCAAATCCTACGTAGTCAGTCTTTGACTGTCATTCTTCTTTCTGAGGTTTAAAGAGTAATCTTGTGCAAGGGATTGGGGTCCATTTTGTAGTATGCAGTAGAAAGCAAGCATTTTCTTCTCTGGTTTGATTCTGAGGATAGTGAGTTGGAGTGAGTGAAACTGTAGGTGGAAATTTTCTTCAGTTTTGAAGAGCACCTGTTGGGGAATCTGCTCAGCTTTTGGACACATCTGTCACTGTTTCACAGGACAGCAAGGTTTATCACTTTGGGGAAACTTCTTTGGGAAGAAATGCTCTCTTAAATACATGCAGACTGTGCTGGCTGTATCAAAACTGTGTTTAATAAGCGAGTTGCGAAGTTGTCTTAGTTATGGACTGTGAAAAGTTTGTTGTTTACAATAGTAAAGCTGAAGGTAGCACACACTTGTGTGCTGCCTCTCCTGATGAGAAGAGTGTTAGCTCTGTAGCGATGGATAAGACCTTATGTCCTACATAGGAGGGAAAAGGGAGGGTATTATTTGTTATGTCTTAAAAAGCTATTCCAGCTGTACTGGCAAGCTAATGAAGATGGAGCCTCTGCCCGTGAACAGGTTACTTTGCTAGGACGTATTTAAATTTTTCCTGAGCTTAGTAAATTCTACTGCATAGCTGTGGCTTAGTTACAGCTGTTGGCAAGTTGTCTGTCCGGAGTTAGTGGAGAAAGCAGTCAACAAAGGTTAGTATAGGTCAAGCCATCAAATAACTAGCCACCAAACAACTCCTGTAGCCCAGCACCACCTGCTTGCGGGAGCACACTGCTCAGGCCCCGTGTGCAGTGCTGAAGCAGGTAGAGCTAGTCTCATCATTGGTCTGCAATCTCTTTCCCCACGTGATTCCCAAACCTTGCTTTCAGAACAGACTTTGGTAGAGCTCTTCTGTTGGACTGTTTCTTTCTGTGTTCAGGACCATGAGACATGAATCCATCCTCCTTGGGTGTGGTACAGTGTTTTTCCGCATGTTTGTCTGACACTGTTTTTCCTCAAATTCCTTTCAGTGTCCTTCCTGAACTAAGATCCATTAATATGAGCAGCTGACCTTCTGGGTTCTGCAGCAGCCTAATAAATCCTGTAGACAGTCTCTTTTCCTAAGAAGCCAAGCACAGCAGCAGTCTTCGTAGTTTCTCCCTGTCTTGAGTGTTTTACTGATTGCATGAGAATGTAGGTTAGTAATTGACTACACTTGTACTCAAACTGTTTATTTAGGTTATGTCTTCTTTCGGGTTTTTGTTTGTATGTGGCCTCTGGTGAAAACAAATCTTGGTTCATGTCTCAATGTTAGAGATGCTGATGCTGCTAATTAGTTTCTTCCCCTTCAAGTGTATTTGGGATGTAGTAGTGTCTGTTCACTAAGTTTGCCACAGGCATTGGAAGAGCCTTTGAGCTGAGGTGAGTTAGCCTGGTTGGTGGTAGCCTCTCCTGCTTCTTGTTTTCAAAAAGATCTCTAACAGTTGGCCAGTAGAAGGCCTTTTTTCCCAGTGGACCAGGTATACTTAGCTTCCTTAAATTCAGTTATTTTTGTGTCTTCATTAACTCTTCATTTCACTCCTACACACAGTTGTGTAAGGTAACTTGAGATTTCTGTGTTTGTGTGTGCATGTCTGCGATCATGTTCTTAGATTTAGGGTACTGTGGCTTCCTTTCTTCCCTGAAAGTGAGAAGGTACTGCAGTCCTTCCAGAAAGGCACACTGGCAGTGCAATGCAGTATTTAAAAGGACTTGTTGGTTAGACCCATGTTTGTTAAATCAGAAGGGATTAATTTATGCTTGCCTAAGCTCTTTTGTTAATATTTTTTAAGTCATGCCACCAGACAGTGAACTGTGTTGGTTTGGCTCTTTGGTTGATGTACCAGCAGTACAGCAGACTAATGAGGGAGAGGATAAGGGAAGCAGGTGAGACTTCCCGTGGTTTAAGCCAAGCTAGTTCTAGGAGAGCAACTTCTTGGAGCATGTCAGAGCATTCAGGTCTATATCTGTTAGAGATGAGGAGGTAAGGAGATTCAAATCCAGTCTTGATCAGCCTCCCCAGTTCTACTGAAGTGCTAGTTGAGTTTCTGACTTGAATGATTATTGCTGTCTTGCTCTGAAGTGTTGTGAGATGTTCTTTAGGGTCACCATATCTTAAAAAATAAAAAAAATCATGGAGAGAGGTACCAGATTCAGTAAACCTAGTCTGATCCTTGAAGTGTTCTTGATATTGAGAAACTGTTAAACAAACCAGTTGTGCAGGAACATGGTGGTGGTGCTCATTTATTCAGAGAATGTTTGAATCCCATTGAAGTAGAGTATTTCCTTAAGTCAATTACTAATGTTTGTGGCCACAGTTAGGAAACTCTGGGTAGAAAGGATTTCACCTGTAGTGGTTAATGCAGTAGAGGAATTTACTTTAAAAGTCATGGAGCTTTTCCTCATTGGTAGTGACTTGACATTGGGGCTTAACCTTTGACCACAAAACAAGTTTTAGATTCAGATTAGTTGTTGCAAGTAGCTTGAGGTGTTGTAAAAGACAGATTTCAAAATTTCTGCAGTCTGCAGAACCTGAACATCCAAGGAGCTGTCTGAGCAGACTGACCTGAGAAAATAGAGGGAGAGATGTCTGCATTGCGTGGGGTGCATGTTGTTAATTGAAGAGAGAAAACAAATAAGAGTGTTCCTAGCCAGAGATGGCATTGTAAAGCTTTTGTCTGGCAGAATCTTGTGACTGATGCTTCTAAAAAACAATGTGCTGCTTTGTAAGAAAGTGTGATTTATTCAGATTTTTTTTTTTTTTCTTCCCAACCACATGCATGTGATGCAAATGGAAAATACATTGTCTCTCATGACCAGAGCAGATGTGCCAGTTGAACACCACCAAGATTTTGAGCTTCTGCAGGCACCACTCCGTCAGTTGAGGTATGGAAAAGGGGTGATCTCACTGGCGAAACAAAACTAGTAAAGGTTCACCCTTACAAGCCTGGCTTTTGTAGCTTGGAGCAGAGAGTCTCAGGTCTATGGAACAATGTCCAGTGCTCCTGTGTCCATACAGGGACCAGCCTGGTTGGCACAGCCTTCCCTCTGCAGCAGCACCTCCAGTTCCACACATCTGTGGGACAGCTTTGTTCCAGTCACAAAATAGATTTAACGTAATTACAGCCTGAGCCGTTAAAATGCTGTAGTGTCTTTTTAGTTGTAGCATCGAGCACTAATGATTGCAAATGTGGATTTATTTTGAAAGCACAAGGAAATGCACAATACCTGAACCTTGGTTCTCGTAGCAGCTGGCTGTAGAATATACATGGACTAAGACAAAGCTGTGCATGATTTCCTTTGAGACAAGCTGGTGGGGTACGTGAACAGAATGGGGATGAAAATGTTTAACAGGGCTTTTGCAGGATCCGTGTGATATGGAAGCAGCAGGAAAAGCTTTTTTTCTAAGCTTAGAATTCTTAAACTTAAAAGAATTTTGCAATAAAATTGTAGTGTAGTCCAGAGAAAGACTTAACTGTTCCTCTTTTCCCCCACCAACGTCTTTCAGGTCTGTGGGTCTGTCTAGATCTCTATAATCTTAGTTTGCCTTTGTATAGAGGGAAAAAAAAAAAGTGAATAGCAATCCTGAGAATAGTTGTAGGAACAGCATGTTCACAGGCTTTGAAGATGGAGGTCACCTGGCCCACTGGAGCATGTAAAAGCTGCACTTCACATGGGGTTGTTGGCAGTTGATAAGCTTAGGAGAAACTGCTAGCTAGTGATTAAATTTTTGTAAATCTGTACATGTCACAAGTTGGATTTAGATCCCAGTTTTGATCACCGCACCAGGATTAAGGGGAATGGGTATGCTAAAGGCCTTAGAGGAAGTCCAACTCTTCTTCAAAATGTGTTGTAACACATCTGTACAGAGATTTAACGGGCAGGCATTGCCACTTCAGGATGCTAATACAAAACCTGAAGATCTAGTCTAAAATTCTGCAAAGCACTTGTGATTCCTCTGCTGCTCCAATGGAGGAAAAAGTCATCTTGCTTTTAGTCTTCATCTGTTCCAGCTTTTAGTGTTCATCTGTCTGAGCCAAACCCTTCAGTGCATGTTCTTTGGACAGCATGTCCCAATTGTGAAAATAACTGAGATGATCCGTGCTATACACGCAAGAATTACTACATAGAGATTATCTGGTTATGAGAATGCTTCGTTTGCATTATGTAGCTATAAAGAATTTGTAATCCGTGCTTTCTTCAGCAAAAAGTTTCTTCTTTCTGCAGTGGGAAATGTCAGATATGAGCTTTTGTTAACACTAAGGTTCTGTATTTCAAAAGATTCATCTCTGAATTTGGGGGTAAATTTCTTTGAGACCAACTCAGAAAAAAAAAAAAGTTTGTCCCATGAGGTTAATTGGTTTATTAAATCTAGAGGTGCTTCTGTATTGACTTTGAGGTGTGAAGTTGGCAGTGCTTGCCTCTTGGTTTGTGGCAGTAGACTGTGCTCAGTTTGACAACTGGAGATGCGTGAATTAGGTGCACACTTAACGTCTTATCAGTGCCTGGGACCCTTGTTCAGTTTGACTATGAGATGGAGCAAGGATGTGTGTGTGTGTGTTACCAAGACACCAGGTCTCTTTTCAACTCTGATCTGGAAACTGGTAGCCCATGATACAGACTCTAACAGTGCCAAAATTGCTCCTTGCTTGTCTAAACAATTAGCCCTTGAAGCAGTAGTTGGTACTATGTGCTTTTATAGGGGTGCTGAATTGGGGACCTGGTGACTAATATCCTAGCACCTGGTTGGAGAAGTACAAGGTGCTTCTGCAACTGTAAGAGGTGTATGTGATGCTGTTTTATTTAATTTCCTCATCTATTTGTGATTCTGTGTTATGACCAAGAAGTTTCGCTTTTTCTTGCTAAGCCATGGCAGTTTGGCAGTGGCTTTGGTGCTGACTGACCACTGACAATGCTGTAAAAAGTAGAAAAATGCAATGTTAAGTCTTTAGGCTTCTCAGTTTCTAAGCACACATCTGGCTGTGATGTTATTCTAGTGTTGCAGTTTCACTTGATTACACAAGGTCCTGACAACTCTTGTGAATCTTAATTCGTTTGGGGATCAAAACCTTCATTTTGGTTTCTGAATTTTCTTTTTTGGAAGATTAGAATTACAGGAATATGTTGTATGCTTTTTTAATAGATACTTAGGAATTCAAGAAGTGTTGATGCATTTTTGTTGTCCCTTTCCAGGCCCGTGGATTTTTGGTTTGAGAGATTTTTCAGATGGCTACTGAGGTCTGTCTTGCTTTGTTAATTAGTAACAGGGAGAAAGCTCGATGCTTTTACAACAGGTATCTTGCATTGGTATGGCGGTTGGTAGATTATTGCAGAAGAACCTGCCGAGGCAGTCCTATGAAATACCACTCCAAGCTTGACCTTCTGAAGTGTATTAGACTCTTGCTGAGATTTTATTCCCTTGATATTGCAGACTTGTTCTTTTGGCTTAGCGAGGCTAAAGAACTTGTTCTTATTAGTATGAAGCTGTACTTCAGCCTGTGATCTTAATAGATAAACATGACAAATCCTTTAGCTTTTCAAGGTTGAAGTCAATTCATCCTTTTTATTATGCAAAGATAGAAGTGCTCTTCCTTGGTCATTACCGGGGCATGGGACTTAATTTTGTTGATTACCAATAATTATTAAAAAAACCCTTCATCTTAACTGGTAAATCATACAAAATTCAACAGCCATTGCTTCCAAATGAGTGTTTTAGTAATTGCAGTAGTCCTCATTCTGCCTTTTCTTTTGGAATAACTACCACAATGTGTCCAAATAGTAGGTTTTGGATGGACATATACCTGCTCTTCAAAGACAAGGCTGCTTCCCTCACAGGTTGTAGTGCTACACATTCTGTATTGCAGTGAATAGTGAGTGCCTTCATGGATCTCTCACTGCCACCAGAATCCTCTCAACTTTGATAATAATGTTACACATGTGGAAATGTCATGCTCCACTCAGTGTGCTGATAGCCATGTCAATTGCCATTTTGCTGAGTCAGAGTTTTCAAAAGCTGGCTGTTGTCTTTCCTTGAGTTTCCAGGTACATTTTGCTGTACTTGTCAGCGTGACCTTCAGTTAATAGCTCAAGTGCCCACACACAGCCAAAACCTATTGTAAGTAAACACTGTTGGGATTTGAGTTTCACTCTGGATCAACTGGTGCAAGCAGCTCTTGGATGGTGAGCGCTCTAAACCAGAGCTGCATGGTTAGTTTTCTGTAAGGTCCTGCAAATATGTGATCTGTACATCTGCCACCATTTGAAAGAGGTGATTGCACTGTGGTCACTTTGGGTACGGGTGGGATGTGCGATCCCCTCCACAAGGCAAGAGGCACCTAACAGATATGGTTAATATGGGGTAAAAACTATTAACCCTCTCCTAAATGGTGTCAGCTGTTCAGGTTACAGACTTGCTAAAGGCTAGTGCGATCAGATGGATGTCTTCAGAAGTTATTTTAAAACTATTTACTTTTGTATTGCAGAAACTTTTTTTAAATCTGGAAATATCAAATCTTAGAGAAATTGTTGCTGAATTTTACCAGTTTATTTAGCAGTTCTGTCTTTGCTGTTTCCACTTGCTAGGATTTACAGATGTCTTGATGGTTCCTCTACAGTAGGATGGAGAAAAGGCTAATAAACCACTGGGGTTTATTAAAAATTTTTGTACTGCTTGCTGAAGTGTAGTAAGTGGTTCTGTAAATCTGTTCAATCTGGCATAGCACCTGGAAGGAAAACTACCAACCACGTGCAGTGAATGTCTCACACTAATTACTGTTCCCTGACTAGGTTTGCTGCTCTGAAGCTCACCTGGGTTTGTACCAGGAAGGAGCAGAAACTTCATTTATGGCAGAGAGATGTGTTGAGCAATGAGTGTACGTCAAAAAGCTTTAAAATGAAAGCAAAGGTGTCTTCTGGGTTGAAAGGGTTGATCCCTGAGATCTCAGCACCAATGATGGGGGGAGAGAGAGCACAACACCTTAATGTTACCCCATGGTGTGCCTCCAGGTTGCTGATGCTCTGTTGTTGCTTTTCTCTGCTGCAGGTGTTGGGCTGTTTTCAGACCTGGCTGAAATGCAGCATGGTTTTCAGTTTCACAAAGATTGTGGACACTTGATAAAGGCTGTGTGTCTCCCAATGTACAGAAAACATATATCAGTCTCCTTACATAACCTTTAAAAACCCAAATGAAACAAAAAAAAATGAAGCCACTTGGAAGGGCTACATGCTTGAGGACATTGTACCTCTGAGTCAGTAGGTGGGAAGCATTTTACTTGTTACTGAGACTGGTCTCTGTCTTGCATTGCTAGATCATCCTCTCAAAGAGCTTAAAAAATGGAGTAACCAGAGGGGCCATCAGTGTGACTGATGCCTCAGGGATAGACTAGCTATTGGAAATCTCCCTTAAAACTGTAAAGGAGGACACTACAGACCAACTAGTGGCAGATTTTTGCAGGGCCATAAGTAGGATGGCATGTGCTTCAGGCCAGACTGAGGAACTGAAAGGAGGTGTAAGGGGAGAGTGGATTGGAAGGAGGATGCAGGTACAGTCCTGGAAGAAGACTGCTGCTGCAGTAAGTGGTGAGTGTCGTATGAGGAAAGGTTTAACACATTTGAGTTTGTAAGATACGAAGTACCAGTGTCATCCAAGTCCTAAGTCCTTTTTTTTAGCCTTTAAAAAGAAGCATAGAAAAGTGATGGCACCATCAGTGTTGTGCTGATGCATATTTTCCTTTAGCAATACACTAGTGGAAGTAAATCAGTCATTTCAGCCATACTTTCTGAAAGGAGAAAATTAGTATCATCATGCAGAGTTAACTCCAGTAATGGCAATTGGACACTTCATGAAAATGGACAACTTTGAGATTTGAGTGGGAAGTGCTGGTTCAATGTAACAACTCTGTATACCAGCTTCTTTTGCTGAAATGGACCAAAGGTAATAGCTGCTTACGTCTGTTCCGCAGGAGCTCTGTAAAAATGATGGCTCAAAATCAGATTTTATTTTGAAGTTGAGTGCCATGGTTCTTAACAGATTGCTATGATGGTGTAAATGCTGCTGCACAATTAAAATTAATCTGTGTCAGTATCAGTCTTATTGTCTTACCTTGTCATAGTTGCAGCTCCAGACACAATTGCACATCATTAGTAGGCAGAATCCGTATGTAAATGAAACATGCTGCAGTTGGATGCTGGAGACTGCAACACCTCCAAGGGCTCTAATCAAATTTGGTGAACTCTGTGGGAAAGTTACTGTGTGAATGCAAGGTAACATACTCTGCCAGTCTCTAAGTATTTGCCCTTGCAGGGACTTGTACCAGCTGTACAGAGCTGTGTTTATGAACCATCAAGGCTAGTTTGCTTTGCTGTTGCAAGCCATGATGCGTTGGTGCTTTCACCAACTATCCTAGCTTTGGTGTCATTTTACGTTATTCTGAAGAACCCTTTTGCTTTTATTGCTTTGTTTTGTTAATAGAGTTCTCTTCTATCTGGTTTTGATACAATTCTACCACTAGTTATTGTGATTTGCTGTTAATGGAAGTTTTTCTTTGAGTTCTTGTCTCTGGTTCTCCTCCCCTCTGCCCCTAAAGTCAAACTGAGAAATAAGAAAGAAAAGAGAAACTTTTACCTTTTTTTTTTTTCCCCCCCCATATCTCAGTAGGTTTATGGAATGAGCAGCATCTTTCCTTGAAATGTGCATTATCACCAAATTGATATGAAGGAATTATAGAGATTCTTACAGCTGCCAGTGGAGGGAAGATTAATCTTACATGTTCCCTTGGGTTGTTGAAGCCCAGTAACTTTACCTGGTAAGAAAGTTGTTCCCTTGATTAGTTCTACTTGAGATGCTGAGCATCAGTCCAGTTTACACTCAGTCTTGGGTACTGGGTGCTGGCTTTGGTACTGCACGAAGATTTCATTGGCCACTAGATGTTTCCCTTCCAGCAGTAACTGTAGGTGCGTAAAATAGTAGAGCTATAAATGTCAGTGCAAGTATCTGAAATGATTGCATGACATTGCTGTGGTAAAACAGAAAGGTTTCATAGGACATTGGCTAGCAGTAATAGCACTTACACTTTTCACTTTAAGGAAAAGCAAGTTGTATACTTAGAGTGCAATGGCCAGTCTTCAGTGACATCCTCAGCATGTGGCTAAGCTCTGTTTACACTGATGTGTAAACTTAGCTGCCTTGCCCCTGATGTGGCATTGCTGCATGGTTCTGTCACTTGTTCCACAGCAAGTTGCATGGTCACAGTCTTGAACGTTACAGCAAAGATGAGTTGGTGGCCATATGTGCCAGGAAAGGTCACAGGACAACAGCCAGCCCTGGTGTCAGGATGTGCCTCCTGCTGCAACTATTGAGCAATTCTTGTGCTAAAGCTTTTGAAAACAAATCTGGGATGCTGGGTTAAAAGTTGCTAGTAAATCACCTAGCAGGGTTTCTTTCTCATCTACAGAGGAGTTGTTCTTTGAAGTCTGTATCTCTTTTTCATAGCTGAGAGGAGGGTTTCTACAGATCTAGCAATGTTTGTGGTGCTGGTCAGACCTTTCCTCGCTGGAACCCAACTGCAGGGTTTGTGAGGGCCAAGCAGGAGCAAGAAGAAAAGCCAGAGTTGTTTGGAGTGCTTTCTTTAAAAGCTTTTCCTAGCTTTCACAGAACGCATCAATGGCTTAATATGACAGATTCTATTCTTAATGCAAACAGCTCCTTCTGGAGTCCTAATGTTATTTAGAAAAAGGGCAAGGGAAATAGCAGCTTTCACAGCTTGGTATGTAGATTGGAGGAATTGAGCTATATTATGGGGGTCAGTGAACAGGAATATGGACTGTTTCACGGTGGCTCTGTTGCAGGCTTGCCATCTGGCTAATTACCCAGTGGGTGGAAGGAGGTGTGTGTGGCGGTTCCTTTGCTACCTGCCGTCTTCTGAAAATTTTGGGTAAGCTGCAGTAGTATTTCAGGGCTTGCAAGGTAAAACCTTCCTGTAAACTGTTGTTTTGCTGTTTTGGTATAGCAGGGACACAGCTGTACAAAGAAATGAAAAGATTGTGGGCCACCCCAAAAGCACACGTATAGGACTTGGTATATAGGCAATGTGTGTCTGATCTATGGCCACTAGCTAAAATTATCATACCTGCTTGTGTCATCTGCTATAAACCCTTTGCCTACATTGCTGTCTGCAGCTGGCAAATTGTTTTCCATCTATCTGGCCTTGTCCTGAAGAAAGATTCTTCTCTGGTTAAGGTAAAAATTGCACCCAAGCTCCATCCCCTGTGGTCTGCTGAACGGAGGAGTTCTAAAAACGAAACAAAATCTTCTCCAAATTGTTTGAATCTATCCTATCTGTGAACTTGTCTCTGCTAAAGAGCTATTGAAAAAGGGATGAACTTGGAAAACTGGTGGTGGAGGATTTCAGGTCTAACAAATATGATTAGAAGGTGGGTACACAGAAACCTCCTGATGAGACAAAAACAGTAAAATTTTCTGGTCAGTGGAAGAGACTTTGTTTCCCAAATTTCCAGGAAAGAGGCTCATGGTCAGGATGAAGTGATATGCCCCATTATTGTGAAAACTTGTGAAAACATTGTCATGTTGATATATTGGTAAAGACCTGCTGTAGCCCTCTTTGGTGGGACACTGGGCTTCTGTGGCCCCTTTTGCCTCTCAAAAGAGCTGTAGGTAAGAAACTAGGTAGTGACTTCTGCTTTCCAGAAGAAGAGTTGGCATACAGTAGAAACGTCAAATGTAAAGTCTTTTCTCTAGAATATATGATCGTGCTTGGTAAGGTTTAAATTTTCCATATGCAGTGTTGATTATCAACCTGATGATTTTGTGATTCTCTACCCTGTTTCCCTGAAAATAAGACAGGGTCTTATGTTAAATTTTGCTCCAAAACGGATTACTTTTTTACATGTGTAGCTGCCTGGACACTATTTAAATTGACTTTTTTAGTGAACTGTAACTAGGGCTTATCTTTGGAGTAGGGCTTATATTTTGAGCATCCTCAAAAATCCTGAGAAAATCATGCTAGGTCTTATTTTCAGGGTAGGTCTTATTTTGGGGGAAACAGGGTACTGCTGTATTTTTACATATTCTCATATATAACAAGCTTTGGATGTTGGAAAAATAGCTCCTGAATCAGATAGTTGTACTTAAATATCAGCTCTGTGTCCTGACAAAAGCTCTCATTGGATGTGCACTCAGTTAATATTGATTAAAATTGCAGTCTCAGTTAGGTAGTCTGGTGATGCTGCCCTTGTGTTGCTATAGGCAACGAACACCTTGTAAACTTACTGAATATTAGACTTATATTTAATGTTTCCATCATCTTTGTGGTAGAATCAAGGTTTCTTTCCATAGATGAAGAGAGCTTTGACAGCGCTGTGAATACACAGAAGCAATGCTAACAAAATCAGGGATTTAGATGTCTGTTCTCAATCGATTTTTAGTGTGTTTCCACTGTGGAACAGGTTTTCTGTTTGAGTCTGTCTTGTCCCTGACCACCCAGGAAGCAAAACACATTGGAACCACACAATGCTCTCTAAGGTTAAAAAAATTAATTTTGAGTTTATACTTCAGCAGTGCCTCTGAGATCCTGGCAGGTCTCCCTTTGGAGGTACTGGCCACCTTTCTGAGAAACCAACAGGGCAGGTGAGAGTGAAACGAAACTAAATTAATAGACTGTTCATATCAGCTTTCTTTTGGAGCTCAACTACTTGTGGCTCTCCTGGAAGTGGTGGTAATTCTCCAATGAAAACAATACAAAATAAAACTAATCCTACACTGGCAATGAAACTGTGCAGGGAACCTTAAGGCTCCTGAGTGCTGGACACTTGTGTTCCACAAACTAATGTGATCTTGCAGCATTAATTTTTGCCCTCATACCCGCTGGTTGTTATCACTGAAGTTGGATGGTTGTCACCAGCAATTGTAGGCTGAAAACATCCTTTTTGGGTATGAGCATGACATCCACATGCCCTGTGCTCTTGGAATAGCCACCACTACTCTTGTTGCTAGAGACAGGATGTTACAAGCTGGCATAATACAGGACCTACCATTCTGATGTGGTTTCACAAGAAGTAAATGAATATGCCTTTACCAGAAATAAAAAATATCTCTATAACAATTTTTGTGCCTTACAACCTAATGATTTGGCTGTGTATTTCAGCTAAGTGCTGTGGGATATAACTAATCTCTTTCATTATGAGTAATGTATCATTTTCTTCTAATGGATTTCTTAAGTCTTTTTAATGGAAAGAACCTCCTGTCCAGTAAGGGGTGGGATATTATGTAGGCAGCCCTTATCTTGGTGATGGCTGTTAAAACCGCATGGGAAAATGTATGGGTATGCAGTATTGCTGTCCGTTTACAGTAACATCTGAGGGTACATCTCTGCTGTAACCACATCAACAGCTACAGCATAATGGAGAGATGCCTGAATTAATGTTAAGCTAAGTGTCGCTGTCCACGTATCCCAGCATGGAGCCCAGCTAGACTGCAAGGTCTGTCCCAAAAGGTGGGTAATTTATCCTGCAGTGAGCTTTATGCTTTTCTGGTGAAAATATACCTCAGGTAACTTGCTGAAAGCTAAGTGGAGTTTTGTTTCATCTGCACTGCAGTAACTTAGGTAGTAGGGAGTCCTTCAGAGCACTGATATTTTATTTTGGGTTTTTTTTATCCACATGGAAGAGGTTTGCCTCTAAGATATGCAAGACTGCCTAAGAGTCATGCAGAGGTTGTATTGCCTCTTGGTTACGTGTCTTCACTTACTAGAATATTCAAGCTGCTTCCATTGAGGCTACTTGTAGAGAGTGTGTCTGGAGGGAGATTTTTTTGATGTTCACTTATTTTACTTTAGTTCTGTTGGTCCTAAAGTGTGTTTTTTCTAAGTAACTCTGCAGGGGTGGCAATGTGGAAAGCTGGGTACGAGTGTCTTGTCTTAAAAAAATAAGGGAGTAAACTTGCTTTCTCTTAACAGTCTCTTGCTGAACTACACTGCAATTAAATTGCCAGTCAATCTCTAAGCTCTACAGAATATTGTGTGGAGTTGCATGTCTGTCTGGTTTGTGCAAGGCAATGGGTGCAGTCTCTAGAGCTTTTGCAGAGGAACAGGATTGCCAGCAATCCTGCTGTGTTCCCTCCTAAAAAGCTGTCAGGAACGTGTTCTTGGGAGGAAGATTTCTTTTGCATCCTGCAGCTGTTGGAAAAGTGTTTCAGAGCAGGGCAAGCTGTCTGGATTGGCCTCTGATGTTGCTTCTGTTCTTGCTTGAAAGAATTTTTGCTCAGTAAACCTTTTTCAGATAGTTTTGATGATTTCTGTAGGTGACTTCTGTGCTGCTGTGGTGTGCTAGGCTCCGGAGGCAGCTGGAAACCAGTGAAGACCTATGCCATGCTCCTGTGAAAGCCATCAGATAAGAGTTTTAAATTACCTGTATGCCTTGGCTGTGCCTATAGCATAAGTAAATGGATGTGCAAACAAAGACTTTCGTGAAGAGGCCTCCAGATGATTTTGGAGGGCAATGCTTAAAGGAGCAACTACACAGGACTATTTTTTTATAGTAACTATTTGTTTCAGACAGTCTCATCAAATTTACTAAATATGTGAGCTAAAATAGAAGCTTCTGCTAGACCATTGCTGGGTCAGTGTGTTGTGTGGAAAAACATGATGTAAGAAGTTAGTGCCAATCAATTGTAATAATATTGCCGTGCCTTGTTCTGGCATCGAGCTGCTGCGCAGGGTTTTGTCTCTCAAGGGCAAGGAGCCCCAAAGGACTGAACCAGCACATTATCTCCTGAACAATCTGTAAGGCGCTCAGGGCTCTGGACAGGCTCCTTGCCACAGCCCTTTTATTGGCAAACATCCATACAATTGTGCTCAGCAGAGATTTGAGGTTTTCCTGTGCCAGGAGCTGTTTTGGTTGACATTTTTTCTTGATTAAGATGTCAGTATTTTGCATGACACAGTTCTGCGAATCGGCTTGTTTGCTTTCCAAGGTATTACTAAACACACCTTTATTAATCAGTCTTCCTTGCTGCCAGCCATCATGATGCTGTCCCCCCATGTTTCTTAAGACTGCTATTGGGTCAGATCCTACTTTACATACTGTGGCACAGCCAAGTGTGTTTGTGTGCAATTGCAGCTTGGTGTGAGAGCCACTGGGCTTTGTCTGTTCTTGCAAGAGCAGATGATGCAGCTGAGGAAACATGGCTTGTAGTTTCCCAGCAGAAGTTTGTGAGGAGTTTTCTGTGTGACAAGGTGTAGCTGTTGGCAAGGGGGTGTCAGCAGGCACCCACACACAGGACATGGGACCACCTGAGACGTGACACAGGCTGTTGCCCCTATGACAAACTGTAGCAGAGCAGAAGAAAAGAGCTCCTGGAGAACTTAAAAGCAACAACCCATCCATCAGTCCCACACACAGAAGGGGAAGGCACAGGCTTGTTGGGTGTGCAGCGAGATGTGATTTCTACTGTAAAGGCAGCAATTAAGCTGTAATTAGGGAGCGATAGGGCTGAAAACCCTGAAGAATGAAGAAATGCCAGAGGTCAAGTGATGCCAGTGACCTCCAACAAGGCTTCTGATGGGAAGGCATAGCCCTTGGAAGTCACATTTTTTCCAAGTTCAGAATTTCCAGTATTGTGCCTTGGTAGGCACAAACTTGTCACCAAAACCTGGTAGGGTGGGGAGAGTTCTTCCAGGGAATATTAAATATAGCACTTTGTTATATGCCTTTACAGTGTTGGTGTAAGAATCAATGTGTCAGAGAGCAAAAGCCATTACAGCATAAAAACTGCCTTTAGGTTTGATCAACGCCCAGCTGTTTTGGCTGCCATATTTTGAATGGCACTTTTCATAATTCTTGTTAATGGATTAATGGGGAAATAAGTCAGTTAATCACTTAAGGCATTGATAACTGTGGGTTTGGGATACCTGCTTATTTTGCAGTGCACTTCTCAACACCTGCTCGTCAACAGAACAGACTTCAAAGGTGGAGACAGTTGTTTTTCCTACAAATACTGAAGGCTTCACGCTGCTTTTATCACTTCTGTAAATAAACGATACTGCTTTCTGCTCTAGAAGAGAGCAGCATCTAGTTAGGTATATATGTGTGTTGGGTACCAATCTGAAGAAGACACTTTTCCGCACCCTGGAGACAAGTAGTGAGACTTCAGAGATGTCTAGTTAGTTGTCAGCCTGGTCTCTGATACTCTTCATCTTTCCTTCCTTCAAGCAAACACTTATGCAAGTCCTGCGTTAAAGAGACAGTTAAGCAGAGGAACACTCTTACAGCCAAGTTTAAAGAAAGTTTCTTGGAATATTATTACAAAATTATGGAATGTAGTGGTTACTACATGGACTTTTAAAGTTTCAGCTGCTTTCCTGAAAGTCACAGACTCCAAGAGAGGTAAAGCTTTGAGCAGCTGTAAATATCTGTGGCAAGGACCAGGTGGCAGGAGAGTAAATGGGGATGTAATAACACATAATGAAAAGATAGAAAGAGACAGAGGGAGATGCTTGGGAGTGCAGTGGAAGGGATATCATGAAGAGACATGCAGAAACTCTGCTTTGCTGGAAAAATTTGGGTTATGATAATATTGCTCATTGTTATAATCTCAACCTTGTGGTTGTGAATTGGTAACAGGTAATCATATGGAACTTGCCAGGCATTTCACTGGCTAATGTAATTGAATTTGATTTTTAAATATGTAATCAATTATTTTAAAGATTTAAGATAAATATTTATTTCAGAGTCAACCTGTGTGAAAGACGTGTGCTACTGTGTAGATAAAACATTCAGAAGAACACATGATACCAACACTTCACAGTCAAACTAGCAAACTGGAAAAGTCGCTATCTGAATGCTTGGTGCCTAGGTTTGATGTGCAAAGCCCCAGCTTCTTTGGGAATTGTCTCTTTGGGGACATGAAAAAGATTTTCAGGTTATTGAGCTAAACTAGCTGAATAATAATTTCATAGTTGAGAAATCAATTGGGAATGGAAAAATGGAGGAAAGCTGACTTTTCCTCAAGCTGTCAAAGAGGTCTGAGGCAGAGACCTGTTTGTTCTGAAATCTTGTTGGACATGTGGTCAGAAATTCGATCAGTTTTGCAACACATTGATTCAAAATGTGCGTTTATAATCTTAAATGTGCAGTGCTTTTAAGACTTTTCATTGCTTTTTAGAAGCTGGATTTGTGCACTTGACCTCCAATTTATATTAAAATGTAGTTTCAGCGAAAGAGATTTGGGGAGAGATAAATCAGACTAATTTATAATGAGATCATAGACTAGATAAACATAATGATGGGTGATGACTTTTGTATGCAGACTGTTACCAGTAGCAAAAATAGTAACTATGATGAAAGACTAGATTTAGTGTCAAATTGAAAGTTAATGTTATCTGAAAATTGGAAACCAGTCATCAGAGTAAAAACTAGTGTGTAAATGAGAGTTAGTCAATGACTTAAATTTATGTCCCATGCTTACTGATTTTATTTTTAAGTCACTGATATTAATAAGGGCATAAATCGCTTAAACTCATCCTGCTATCCTTATCTTGCAATTCAAGGCAATGCAAACAACCAGTACTGCAAAGGATATACTGCCAGAAGCAAAGATGTGTTGTCCCTTGTGAGTTCTGCCTACCAGGTCATTCTAACCTGGTGAAGCCACCTGTTCCTTAACGCTCTTGTGATTCGTACAGCACAGCCGGATCTCTAATGTTTTGTGAAAGTTTATGGAGCCTTATTTCAACATGTTCAGTTGTTTGAGTTTCTGTTGCTCTCATTAATAAATGTGTATTTGCACTACTTGCTGTTTCGTAAAGCTTATTGCTAGAGACTCAACTGTTCTAATACAGTTGTGCTTTCTCTCGCCATAGAAGGATGTCTTCTCATGAAATGCTGCAAAATGGAGAATAAACCTTCCTTCTAGAAATAGCTGCCTATGAAGTAACAGTCATTATATTGTACAGTGTCTTTATTCAGTAGCTTTGGTCCTAATCTGGATGTGTGAAGTTCATCAGTCCCATTTTACTGCAGTGCTGGGGTAATACAATGGATTTTCTGGGGAGTATGGGGCTTGAAAGTCCTCCTGTTAGCATCACCATAAACACAACACAGCGCACCAAGTGAGACTGAGGGAGAGGGCCACAGTCCTGCACAGGGCAGGCATGTTCCTTCAGGAACCATCTCACGTCTCTCTGGCTCTTAGTGGGTCAACAAATTTTTACCACCAACACTTGCATGATTCAAAGGCTGGTTTGTGTGGGAAGGTGAGATCTTGCTGGGTTTTGTTCTCTGTGAGACTGAGAAACTTTGAAGTGGGTGGGGTACAGAGCAAATGAGGAAAATAAACTTGGCATAAAGATCTGGAACCCTAAACTGGAAAGGATGACTTTGGGTTCCCAAAGTTTCAACTGAAGTGTGGTCCTGACTTGTGGCAGTGTTTTTCTTCCGCGTTTGCTGGCTGGGTTAGCTCTCACCTGGCTTGGTAGCAAGATGCTGTTTTTTATAAGAGCAGCTCAGTCCAGAACTGGATCATCACGTAACATCATCACGTCGCTTCACACATTATCACTTGTGATGGAGGTGTTGCAGGCTAAATCATGCAGTCTCCAGCACTACCAATTGTCCATTTGAAAGATTATGATTGCAAGTCCTTAAACGCGTTCAACCTGCCACTTGTGGATGAGGGAAAGGATCCTGCCACGGGTTCAACTGCACGCTGCTTACCAGGAAAATGTTCCTAGAGAACCTAAGCAGGGTGTGTTTGATCTGGGCCATTGAGATTTGCTAACTGAATTCTGCAATGATATTTTTAGAATTGGTTTCCAAATGTGGAGCCATGCTCTAATTCCTATGCGACACTGGAACACATGTTGTCTGACTCTTACAAATGCCTGAATGGATTTGGAGGAAGCATGTCTGTGTCTAACGAGTCTAACTAGAAATCAAAAATTTGTGTTTTTATGGTTTTGGGTAAGTAGAAAAGGACTTTACATATAGGCTGTGTCTTGATGTATGCAAGATTGAGGGGGATGAGGGAGAGAAGAAAGCTGACCCCGGGAAACCTCTCACTAATTTCCTCCAGTTTTTGAGACATATGCATGAAAGCCCACTGTGTTTCAGTCTTTAAATATTGTTCAAATCTCTAGAGGTAAATGCTATCATGAATTTCATAATCTTGGTTAAAAATGCAGGTGAATGCCCAGAATGCCATTAGTTTGCCCCACTTCTTAGCTGTGTGAGTGCTTCTCTGAAGCACCTCTGTGGCACACAGGAGAATGACAGCGTATTTTCGGCAGCGCATGGAAACACGATGGTGCATCATGAGATAATTATCGACATGCAGACCCTGCCTCCATAACACAGTTTGGTTGCAGAAGGACAGGAGGCATATGTGATGGTGAGTCTGTCCAGTTTCTCCGACATATGTTTTTGTTGGCTGATACAAGCGGTTTTAAAGCTCTTTTCCGAAGATAATTAGAATGCCGTATTTCAGGTTCACTGAAAAACAGCAGTAGTATAGAAGAGACCTAAACAAGTGCCCGCTGTGGGAAGGACAGACAGAATTCAGGCAGGCAGGGATCTGTGTGGCAGCACATGCAAACTGGGTCATGCACTCCTGGCTCTTGCCTGGTTCAAGTGGTGTTTTCTGCTTCATGACAGTGGTGATCTAGGGGGGATATTGGATATTGCAGCGAGTTGGGGAGAGGTTGGTTAAAGAGCAAAATAAATCTTTATGTAACAAAGAGTCATTAGTCTTCCTGGTCAAGGAACAGTCCGTTACATTTTTAGAAGGAAATCAGAAGGGCTGATTTTTTTTTTTTTTTAGAGAAAAAGAACTCTTGCTATGTATCAGTGTACTCTAACGACCGGTAGACTAACAACTTGTAAGGTACAAAGTGTGATAATGAAGGGTGAATTTTGACCACATTGTAAGCACAGCAGCTGGGGTCAGGACTGTGTGGGATGATTCAGAAAGACCCCTATGAGCATCATGTTTTGTTAACTTTCATCTTGGTTTTGGGGCTGTAAGCTTATACCTTCCACCCTATGCTTTGGCTTCCTTGTTCCTGGATCTCTGATGGATCTCCTATTGTCCCCAGTAGCCCAATGTTCCTCTGTATATTGGTTGGAAGTTTTTTTTCTTTTAAATTATAGATTGCGATTTCCTGCAGGCAGAAGATGAAAAAAAAGAAAAAGGCAGTCTAAGCAACAGATTAAATTGCTCTGTGAAAGCCTTAGTTACAACAATGCTGTTTTTTCCCTCTCCCACACAGACTTAGATAGAATTGAAGATGTGTTTAGGAGAGAAACCATTCTGGAGAAATCTGCAGTAGTGATTCAGCCCCTTTAAATGAATTAGCTGTCTATCACATCATAACAAAGTACAGCCACTCAAGTCCCACTGTGCTCTGTTTTCATTAGCAGAATTTCTTTTGCTTGTATGGATTCATATCAAAATCTGAGTCAAAAACTCATTTTTTCTGCATCTCCGATGTTCTGGGGCAAAGTGCAGTGACGATGCCCTTGCACAACGCCATCTGTCACCCAGCGTTGCATGTCCCGCGGAGAGCGGTGCCTTGGCAGCCTTGTTTTGGGAGCAGCCCCTGCTCCGGCCCCTCGCCTGGCACTCTCAGGGACGGGTGCCACCGGCAGCCTACCAGCCAGAGTCACTGCAAACCATCTGCTTTTCACAGCGGTGCTGGGTAGTGATCTCGGCACACTTCACGCCCCGGGAGGTTTGTGCAAACACATTCTCACATGGTGGATAACAAAGAAGTCCTAAATGTTTCCAGCCTGCAGAGTGGCTGTGAAAGCCATAGCCAAAGCAGGGACAGGTCAGATGCAGGTGGCCAGTGGAGATGGTAGTGCTGCGAACTAAAAGGAGTCGCTCCACCACACGTCACTGACAGATTGAGCCCTGGGACGCTGAGCTTTTCTTGCTCAGTCGCTTCTGCAGGGAAGGCAGCTCACTGTGCTGTGCTTGTCACCGTGAAGACAAGCTGTTCTCTCCGCACAGCGCAGGGCATCTCTCCCAGCCCTCTCCTGACTAGCACTGGGCTGCAGCTCTAGCCATGGTTTCGCTGTCCACTAATTGCATGTTTCATTCAATCAGGGAAGGAAGAGTCTTGGTAGATGTGGCTTTTCTCCCATTATCTTAGATTTCAGAGCTGCTCTCTGTAAGGCTGCAGTGCAGGATAGGCTCATCTTTTTCTATTCAGATGGATCTACAAAATGTAAGTCGTCATGATCTGTAAACCCTAATCCTCCTAGGGTCCTTCTTGGTGGCTCTGTGTACCCAGAGCAGGGTAGCATCCTCTGAGCTGGCTGAGGATGGTGAGAAAGCATGGGAGACTGCTGGAGAGAGTCCAGTGCAGAGCCACAAAGATGATTAAGAGAGTGGAACATCTTCTGTCTGAGGAAAGGCTGAGGGAGCTGGGTCTCTTTAGCTTGGAGGAGACTGAGGGGTGATCTCATTGATGTTTATAAATATTTAAAGGGTGAATGTCAGGAGGATGGAGCCAGGCTCTTCTTGGTGACAACCGATGATAGGACAAGGGGTAATGGGTACAAACTGGAACACAGGAGGTTCCACTTAAATTTGAGAAGAAACTTCTTCATGGTGAGGGTAACAGACACTGGCCCAGGCTGCCCAGGGAGGTTGTGGAGTCTCCTTCTCTGCAGACATTCAAACCCGCCTGGACACCTTCCTGTGTAACGTCATCTGGGGGTCCCTGCTCCAGTGGGGGGATGGGACTGGATGATCTTTTGAGATCCCTTCCAATCACTGACATTCTGTGATTCTGTGAAAGGAAAGGGAGATGGGACGCACTGCTTGAGGACAACAAAGCAGATTAATTCTCCCAGAAAACACTTAAACACTATTCTCTGAGATTGCACACCTGTCTGACCTTCAAAAAAGGGTGCAAGCTTCAGGAAACCTGGACACAGATTTTCCATGAGGCAGACAACTATAGTAGGTAGAGTAGCACAGCTGTTTTGGAGCTCATACAGGCTTCAAGAAACATAGCTATGTCCCTGTTATCTCAGACCTGGGACAAAAGGCTGGGGGAGAGGCACTGCAGCCCCATTTAGTCATTACCTGCAGGAAATAAAATATCTGTGTTGGATCTTCTCTTGCTGGAAAGAAGCATTATGTCTTTGAAACGATGTTTTTTGGGTCATGAACAAGAGAGATATTTCCGTTGTGTTTTCCCTCTTCCTTTTTTTCATCTGTCTTTTTCAATAACTGACAGCTGCTAATCAAGCTGTTCCAAAATCAGCAGAGTAAAACACAGCTGGTGCAGTTAAGTTTTACTGCTCACAATCTCTTTCTCCACCCTAACAGAACTAGGCAGAAATATGTTCTCACTGTGGTGCTGGTGGGCAGAGCTGCACAAGTTCTGTCTGCAGGAGAAGGACAGCATTGCATCGCATCGCCTGATGTGCGGATGCAGAAGGGTCAGGGCTTCACTACTTTCACATGGAAAATTTGCTTTTCCAGCAGGTGTGGTCATCTGACTGCTAGGTACCAGGGTTAACCCTATGAAAGGAATTGGCAAATTGACTAGTCAATTTTTTTTAAAATCTAATTGCCCTTGCATTTTGATAATCACTTGGAGCCAGTGACCCTTAAATGACACAAGGCCTTCAAATCACTGTCCTGGACAATAAACACCTTGATGATAGTTTCCAAAAGCAATGATAAACTACTGCTTCAAAAGCTCTTTTAATTATTAAAGCCTTGAGATGAATATACCTTCAGCAGGTTAGATGCTTCCTTCTGACTTTTGCTATATGGGAGCTGACACAAATATGAAAGAAAAAGGAGTCAAATGTATAACAGTAAATCTGCTGGCTGCCTTCTAAACTGGTGACTCCCGTGTGGTGTTTCAGGCTGTTTTCTGATTGGCAAGCTGAGCATGCTGGTCCTAAAAATGTTAATAAGCCTTTTGTAAATGAGTTTTAACTTGTTAATTAAGAATTTCTAGCTCTGGTTATGACCTGCAGGGAAATGTTTAATTGGCTGTTTTCCCTAGCTGGTTAAATGTCTTCTTGCTAGAAAAGAAGATGACAGTATGCTTATGAGGATTCGAATTCCTCAGACCTAGTGTAAGCCAGGATTCCTGTTTGAATGAAACGAGCTACAGATATTTTCACAGGTGACCTCTGCAAGGCAGGTCTCCACTGCGAGCACTCTCTTGCCCGCCTCGTTTTGCTCTTCCCTCAGAGATGGATGTGGCAGGAACATACTCTTCCCTGATGGAGCATGGGCACAGGTTTCCTGTAGAGGTGGCGTCTCCATCCCTGGGGATGTTCAAAAGCTGTCTGGTCCTGATCCTGAGCAGGGGTTTTAGGTGGCTTTGCTTGAGCAGTGGTGTTGGGCCAGATGACCTCCAGAGGTCCCTGCCAACTTCAGCCAGACTGTGGTTCTTCCCAGCCAGAAAAAGGTGGAGGGAGGCTATGCACCCTCAGAGCAGCCGCCAGCCTGTGTTTGGAAGAGGGATGGCCAGCGCTTGGAAGGTGATTCTTGATACTCTCAAATGCGATGAGGATGACTAGAGACTGGACCGAGGCCCATGTTTTGGTTCCACATACGTTGCCAAATGGGATTGCCTACATGTAACCTAGACTTGCTTTCCAGCATCTAAACAATGTTACCCACTATCTGCTAGAAAGTCCATTGAATTACTGGATGCTGTGCTAAATTCCACTTGTTTACTTGTATATAATTTCCCATAAAACTTTGGTTAGTTAGCTTAGACAAACTGTAGACTCATTCAGTGCATCTCACAGTTTCCCTTCTGCAGAAACGCAGCCACTGCTGGGGACAGCAGTACACATTGGGTGTGCGGGATGAAGAAAGGAGGTCCTGCGTGGGCAGATCGTTGCCATCTCAGTTGGCTGGACTCCTCAAGTGGAGAACACTTCCATACCTTGCACAGACATGCTTTCTGCAGTATGGAAGAAGACCTGAAGAATATTTGTATAACAGTAGTTTAAAACCTTTGTCCAATTACATTTTCAAGACAGTGATTCTTCACTGCGCTGCAGCTTCCTTTTTAAGTGCTTGGTTGTGGCTGAGAACAGTCCAAAGCTTGAATTCGTATTTCAGCAGATTGCAGTCAAAATCTGGAAATCAAAGTCATGTCTGTGTACAGCCGTTATTGAGTTTAATGAGAACTGTACATCTGCAACAAATGGAACCCAACTTGTCTTCACCTAATCGCCCATTAAATCCTCCACTGCTAAAATAATCTCAGAAAATTTGAGGTGAATCCCTGGTTGAAAGTACCTGTCTTGTGGCAGTGGCCACATGGAAATGCCTTTTGTAGCACAGCTATGAAGGGTGAAGAAACCCTCTTTCTCTATTCCCATATAAAACTCTTCAGAGAGTTTCATTTGACAGAGCAGCCAAGTGATGGTTTCCACTGTTGCAAACCGCTGCACTGATTCAGACGCATTGAGATGATCAGACAGTGTGAAGAAGTGGGTAGAAAATGGCTGAGGATTGTGTGTGCAAGAAAATCTTCAAAGAAAGTGCTTTTGGAAGAGTGAACAATATTCTGCGTATTAATGTAGATTGGAATTTCCTGCTAGCTGAGAATAATGCAAAGGTCACTCACCAGCTGCAAGCAGACAGCGTGTGGTTGATTCTAAAACTAGTTAATCCCTAGCATTTCTGTTTCTCTTCCCTGCATTTCTTGTTCTTTACCTTAGGCCAGGGAATCTTATTAAAGATACCGCAGGCTTGGAAAAAAATTCATATTTTCTTCTTTTTTTTCCTCTTCTCTGCAGATGTCTGTAAACTAGTGCAGTTGAGATACCTAGGTGTCCAATGCCTGTCATTTTGGCTAGGGTATTATTAGGGCCCTAAAACACTTTGCATAGGCTCAGTGACATGATTTTAACTCTCAAACAGCTTTCCCCATCATCTGGAGTCTGCTAGCACAACCGTGCTGTTGGCGAACATTTTACACTGACTTTTTTGTAAGTCTTCTCTTTTATTTCTTGGGCTCAGAGATAAGCTCTGGGAGAACTTGAATAATGGCCTCAGAAAACTCTCCATTTCTTTTTGCTGATGAGCCGGGAGCTGCTGGCACGATGATGCAGCACCATGGCCAGACTGGAGGTGGGAGAATTGTCGGAGCCTCAGATGGAGAGGAAAACAGCGCTGCAGGCATAAAACTGCCCCTGTGTTAGGTGACAGGCAAGCCAGTGCTAACTCCTGAAGAAAATAACTCTAGCAGGCACCTGTTCTTGCTTTAGGGGATCTTGCAGAAAGGTTTAACCTGACTGCTGTACAAAATAAACTGCTTCAGATCAGAAACACCTATCTTGGGCCATGTGGCTGATCCTTTGCCGCAGAGGTGATTTGTGTGGCAGAGAGGTGGTGTTCTTGAGAAAGACTGGGGCCAGCTGGTAACGCAGGAGGAGCTTGTCACATTCAGCGGAGTTTAAACACTGAGAACCAACTGTGCTGTCTGGATATAATAAACCAAATCCTTCTCTTTGCAAAATTTACTGGGGAGATGCTAGTTAGTGTGATACACATTGCAGGTAATGAATGTATGACCACTCAGTCGCTGTTCTGTGTGTGAGTACTGCATACCTAAGCCTAAGGGGAGATGTAGGCACCTCGGTTCTGTAGGGGGATCTGGCTGCCCTGCACACGCTACTGGTACCTGCTGTGGGTAGAGCTCTGCTGAACCATATGTGAACACAGCAAGGCATGTGGGACATAATTTCATCATGCAGACAGTCATATTACACAAAGAGAGTATTTTATGATAGATATAAGTCTTATTTTTTAAAACCCTTGTGGCTAGGATCTGGAATGCCCTGTACTGCAGGAGGGGAGCTCACAGCACCGTTCTGTGCAAAAGCCCCATGCATCTTTGCTTTTTCTGCAGCCTGCCCATCCACTGCAGCCTGCTGAGTGGGACATGCAGTGTTATGTCTGAAAGCTGCTCGGATCCCTGTGTTAGTGTTGAAATGTGTGAGAATTTTAATCTCTTGTTGAACGTTCCTAATCAACAGAGTTACAGAATTTATCAAATCGTCTAATTCCTAGCTTGCCTCCTTAGGCTAGAGCTAATGTTTCCTCAGGTTGCAAAGTCAGAATTTTCCTTTCTTCTCTGTAATAAATGTAAATAAAGTTTTATGATTCAGGATTTCTCACTTTCAGGTGTAAGAGCCAAGATAACTGACTCCTGTCATCTCTTCAATATTCTGCATGTATAAACAGGTGCCCTGGATAGGCCTCCTAGTAGGAATTGTATACAATACAAATGCAAAGATATATTTTAAACGTTGATTGTATAGAAGCATTTGTGTTCTAATATAGTGGAAGAAGACAACTACATATTAGATGTTACATTCTCTTCTCTCTCGTAATTTTGTTTTGACAGTGATGGGAGTGCTTAACACGGTGGTGGGGCCTGCAGAAGCATGCTGTTGCACTAATGCAAAACTCAAGCAATGCCATTAAAATAAAAGGGTTTTCTTCAGGTTTCTTTGGTGGACTGCGAGCAGAGCATGGTCTGCAATCTTGTGTTGCATCTTAAGCATGCAAATCTCTGTTCTGATGAAAGCTACGAAATAGAAGAGCTATCCGTCAGCCATGCGTCGTGGGCTGGACAGGACAGCATCAGTTATCGGTACAGCTTGTAGCGATGCAGCAGGAACATTTGACAGCCACACAGAACTCCTCAGAAGAGGCGGTGTCCGACCTTGTATTTATGTCCATCTCTGCTTTCCTTTTTTAGTAGATTCCTGACCTCCTTTTTGTGACTGTTTGCGGAGTATTTGTGACACGTGGCCTTAAGGAGGGTTTATCTGTATCACCCATGTCATTCAGGATGCTTGTGGCAGCATCCATAGTGGGCTAACAGGGAAACAGGGAGAGAGAGAGTCTTTAAAAGAGTTGATATATGGTGCTGGCTTGAATTTTCTGGAATGGTGATCATAGCCTTATACATTTTAAAGAAAAAATAACTTGTATTGATACGGGGTGGAAATTACAACAATCAGAAATGCTGGCAGCTCAGCGCTGCTCCTTAGTGTCCAGTTTAGGGGCAACAGTAGAAAAGGGTTATGTCTTTAATAAAGTTAAGGAAAATTCATATTTTCATTCAACCACCTATTTATGATGCTTCTGCTAATCTGAGAACAACTGAATGCAGGCCTTTTAAATTCAAGCTTCTGTTTGGCGTGTCTTCCTTTTCGTGGTTTTTGTAGTCCTCAGGGTGGCAAATGAGCCAGAGAACGGATGTGATGGTAGAAAACCTTTCACGTTTCAACTGCCAGCTCCACTTCAGCAAAGACAATACCCAAGAGTCATTACAATGCAATTGATATTTGGACAGAAGACCATGGATTTTCACAAAGACCAAATTCTGCCATACCAGTGCCCGTATAAAAACGATTAATGAGACATACCTTGTACTAATCTCACTGTTGATCTCACCGAACTGGCTGCAAAGGAAAGCAGTGTTGGCCATCCCCCAGGAGGGTGAGTGTGCTTTTCCCTTACTGGCAATAGATCTGTTTTCACATGTTAACGTGTAATAGGGAGGGACTTCATGGCCCTTCGAAACGGCCTGCCTTGCCCCCTGCAGTGCAGTCACTTTTCCTAGGAGAGGATGGTTGCTGCCAGCAGCACCGAAGGGTCTGGAGTGTTAAACTGTGGCTGTGGAGTGGCTGGTGGAGCATCCTCCACCGTTCCAGTGGGTAGTAGCTGCCAGGTTGCACTGGGATGGTGGCTACCAGTGCACAGCATTGGCGTGTGCCTCTGAAATCTACTGATAAATCTATTCACATCACCTGTGTGTGGAAATGGGGACAGATTTCTGTTGTCACCTTGTGTTTAATGGGCCTCATGGGAATCAAATGCAGAGACTCATCGTCTGTCACCACTCCTATGGGAAAACACTTTGCTTATGAACTCCCAGATACTCTGCTGTCTCAGTTTTATCCAGACCCCTGTGTTGTTTCTCTTTTTCGTGTTTTTTATTGTGTCTGTGAATCACTCTGCTGCTTCTCATAATTTATGTTTACAACACACTGAAGGGTATAATAGGGAACTTATAAACATGATAGGGAGAAGCCACCTGAAATAGCAAGTGTTTGCAATCATAAAGTTACCTTTCTGAGCTGCCTTTCTGAGCTATTTGGTTCTTTATTATACCTTGAACAACCTGAAAATGTACTTGGCTACAATTAGGCTTCTGGATAGAATAGGAGAATTATAAATGAGAACCATGCAGTGGAAAATTACACTATTAGGCTGGAGCAGTCACCCTGATCTTCACAGTTTACAGTGCTGCACATCCTACACGTCCAGGAATATTCTGTGAGTCCATAAAGTTGAGAGGACAGTCTCTTAAAAGCAGAACAGTCTATTTTTTTAAAAAAAATTAAAGTCATTATTACATTCTTGGGTGTTTGTTATTTTTTAACATTCCCAGGATTTTCCACATAAATCCGGTTTAAATAGTAGTTTACCTTTGCCTTACCAAGATCTATTAGGCAACGTTTCTGAAAGGGCTATATTTAATTAGTTTCAGATTTTGCTACCTGCAAGGAAGAAAAAAATACATATGTAGATTTATATACAGGGAAGAATAATAGTAATTGTAATTTAGAGTTTGGGTGTTCCACAGTTGTGCTTGGATTATTAATCCCTTTCCTTATGCAGAGTTGTATCCTGATGGTCCAGGTTTGCTGCTTTATAAAAATGCTTTGCTGACTGCACTAATTAAAGGCTGTGGTGCACACCTTCAGCCATCACTGATTGATCTCATGGAGAAACGAGAGCAGCAGTGTCACAGCTGGCACGGGAAGAAAAGAGCTAAAGCTGCACAGGAGCAGGTAGGCGTTGGGACCACGAGCATCTAGGTTCAACAGAGCAGCGAGCAATTCAGGGCACTCGCTGTCTAAAGCTGTCACGTCCTGGCTCCTGGAAAGAAGTCATCGAGATGGCTGAGATTGACGTCTGGAGCCAGCAGTCTGAACACAGCCCCTTCTTCATCTGCTCTCTGTGCCACAAGCCAAGGGCATTTCAGATGCTGTCAGAGACAGTTTGACTAGGGTCTCCAGTAACTACATTAGCCGGCTTGGGCAGAGGACATTAAAACTGACATCTTGTCCTCCTACAGGATTTGAATAGGTGCCAGTTTGCATAAGACTTGCCCCAGTCATTAAAATAAACAGAAACAGGAGAGGAGCTTTCACTTCACTAAAAGGAAGAGCTCCAGATAAGTGTTTCTTTTGCTGGGGAAGAGGTTGGAGATTCTTCTGCTTCGTTTCTCTAACTTCCACCTCTGTTTGTAGGTAGTATCTGGGTCTTCAATTCTGAATGTATCTGTAGCTTACTTGGGAGTTGTACTTAGCAGACAGAGATCAATACCTTAATACGGTTCTCAAATTATCTGTTACAGGATATCATAGGGGTTAAATGAAATTCCTTGGGTTATAAGGTGTAGAAGACCACTGTTGTATTTTGGGTTGAAGTGATGTGCTTTCCTGTTTTCTCCTGAGAAAGAAAAAGAGTTTGCCAGTGGCGTCTCCCTTCTTTTTTGTTTTTTGTTTTTTTTAATGCGGTACAAAGAAACAGAGTCTCTTTAACTATCTTTGGAAACACACATTTCTTTTTGATTTGTACTTTCTTTTTAATTCGTGGAGAACAGCTGTGGAATTGTTACTCCCACAACATAAGTGAATCTCTTAACAGATGGATCTCACACTGACTGGGACAAAAGCAGCTTCTCCATGCTGGTGTGGCTTGTTTGTTTTTCTTAAATCCTGATATCTTGAGAGGGCTCGACTAAGTCTTTACTGTTTTCATTGCAGTGTAGGTATAGTGTCACTCCAGTAATTCTGCCTTGAAGTCTTGACTCTCTCCCCTCTAAAATGTTTATTTTAAAACAAGGGAACAAAAGTAGTGACACTTTTCTTAAATTTCAGCTGTGGTGCAGCATGTTCAGCTTGAGCGATCTGAATGGAAATGTGAAGTTCCTACAGCTGGAAATGGTTTACAAGGTTCTGCAGTTATGTTAAGGACACTCAGTTTGAAGCTTGAAACTTCCTTCTCTCAATTGCCTCAACTGAGGAAAGTTTATTTAAAAAAAAAAAGAAAAAAAATATTTTGGACCGTGTAGTAGTTTGCATATAAAATACCAGGCTTGCTCAGGTAACATTTAATCTTCTGTTTCTGAAGCAGGGGTGAGTCTTCACATTGCAGGGATGCGTGGATGCTTACTCACCTCACAAACTTGAACAGATGTACGAGTCTCGTGCTATAGAGAGTCTATTTTTTTCACCTGCAGTGTGTTTGTGTATGTGTTTTGAGTATGACACGAGATGCACAAACACCCTCCCTTGGCTGTGCCAGCAGAATTTGTGAATCTGTGTAGACCAGCTGCGGTGGCTTCATGGAGCTGGGTCCTGCCTTTGAGGACCAGCTGATGCAGTCGCAGCCCCAGCAGTAAGCACTGGGCTGGATCATTGGGCTGAGGCCAGTTGTATGAGGTTCAACAAGGCCAAGTGCCAGCTCCCGCACTTGGGTCACAACAACCCCAGGCAGCGCTACAGGCTCGGGGAAGAATGGCTGGAAAGTGCCTGGTGGAAAAGGACCTGGGGGTGCTGGTGACAGTGGCTGAACTTGAGACAACAGTGTGCCCCGGTGGCCAAAAATGGCCAACAGCATCCTGGTTTGTGTCAGGAATAGTGTTTGTCCCCCTGTACTCAGCACTGGTGAGGCTGCGCCTCGAATTCTGTGTTCAGTTTTGGGCCCGTTATCATAAGAGGGGCATTGAAATACTAGAGAGAGTGCAGAGGTGGTGACAAAGCTGTTGAGGGGTCTGGAGCGCAAGTGTGATGAGGAGCAGATGAGGGAACTGGGGCTGTTCATCCTGGAGAAAAGGAGGCTGAGGGGAGACCTTATCACTGTCTGCAACTACCTGAAAGGAGGTTGTAGCATAGAGGGGGTTGGTCTCTTCTCCCAAGTAGCAAGTGGTAAGACAAGAGGAACTGACCTCAAGATGTACCAGGGGAGGTTTAGATTGGATATTGGGAAAAAAATCTTCATGGAAAGGGTTGTCAGGCATTGGAACAGGCTGCCCAGAGAAGTGCCAGAGTTGCCATCCCTGGAGGTGTTTAAAAGGCGTTTAGACAAGATTCTTAGGGACATGGTTTAGTGCTAGAGTTAGGTTAGGTTGTGGTTGGACTCGATGATCCTGAGGGTCTTTTCCAACTGAAATGATTCTATGATTCTATTCTGTGATTCTATGTGTGTGATCCCGGCCGCACTCCATCCCTCCAGCGACTGCAGCAACTGCTCAGGATCCCAGGCTGGTGAGCACCCCAGCATTGAGGAGACCATCAAATGTAGAGGCAGCCTATGCTGGAAGAAGAGGCATTCCCCTCCCATCTTTCAAGGAAAAAAGCAGCGTGCCAGCCCAGGCTGCCAGCTGAGCTGTGCTGTTGTAAGTGGTGGAAGAAAGACAAAAACATGCTGCGAGCAAATGCCACAGTTTGTGTGTGAATGACTTGTCAGCCTGGCAGCTGGTTGCTGTTGAAGGGGGAATGCATCGCATTTGTACTAAGAGGCTGATCTGGATAGCTGAGGTCTTGATTCAAGTCGTTGTCACGGGCTGTTCTGCGTTCACCTGCCTCTATTAGTTCATGCTCTCTATGGGGATGTGACTGGAAAATTATTTTCCAAACTCTTCCTTTTTATTGATCATCTGCAGGTCGAAGTCTCAAGGAGTCACACTGACAGGAGGAGGAGGAGGCCTTCTTTCCAGGGGCTCAGTAAGAAACACCATTAGCCCATTGTTAGTGGGCTGGATTCTTCTCCCATAAGAAAACACCTTCACTGTGATAATTACATCCTGTAAACTATATTAATGGTGTGAGACCTAAGCTACTTATGGAGGCTTTTGGGAAATGATGTTCTTCAGGAGAAGCCATACAATAAACCTGTTAGTAGGAAGTAGAGACAGTAAGGAGTTAAATTGAAGAGTGTGAGAGGAATCCAACTTCACCATCCCTGTTCTCCTTGCAGCTGCGCTTTTGTAAGATACATCTTGGCTCTGTATGAACCACAATACTAGCTCCTGTTCTATTTGGTGTACTTTCATTTCTGGATCTAAAATGTGGCATGTTAATGCAATTGGATACCCACCAGCGCAATAGAAATGTGGAAACATTACTGAAATGTTAATGCAGGATGAGCAGGACTGTCTGAGTTCAAGGTGCTGGGCACGGTTGTAAATGAAAATATGTTTGGCATGGCTCCTGTATAATTAGGATGCCACACATTGTCGCTTTGTGCATGGGTCACCATCAGCACCTCAGGATTATTATGGGCATGATGACAGGAGGCAGCTACCTCCATGATTTGCTTGATGTAAAAGCTGGACCTGAGAACTAGCATCTCAAACTGGAGTTGAGCCATACAGATTGTTTTGGAAACTTCAAAAGCAGTCACAAATTCCCAGAACCCTGCCCCATTACAGCTGGGGGAGTAGTTTTATCTGAAAAGCCCTTGGAGCAGTTGGATTAAATGGCCCTAAACTGTACTGTTTGTGAATTTAATATCCATTTCTGCTCAAAGCAATTCTGCAGGGATTTTACATAGTGTAAGAGCAGAACAATTTAATTTTGCTATGTTGGAGTCTGCTGGCTCTCCTGCAGACAGGAAATAGTTCACAGCTTCTTGATAACTCTGAAATGACTGAGGTGGGAAATTCAAGTGAATTACATTTCCCTGTGTAAGCACAGATTTATATTCAGTGTGGACTATTGCTCTGCTTCAAATGTTTGCAAATACTGCGGAAGTGGAAGCATAAAAAACAGATAGAGGCAGGGTAGATGTGCACCCACTATCCTGTGGTTAAACATAACTCAGTCTTAGCGTCACTCTTCATATATGATATTGATCCTACTGGGTGTGCAAACTAGGCAAAACAGAGATTACAATTAAATCGTTAATCTCTCTGGCACAGATTAACCACTTGAGTTGTTTCTGTTGTTTTCTGGCCGTGACCCTGTTTCAGTGACCCTGTTCTGTTGGGCTCAGGCCACCTCTATGTGCTGTTTCGGGTTCTCCCCACATCTCACCCCTCACTTAAAAGCTGTGGTTCTGCAGGCACTTAGAACGAGCTTTTGCGATGATGTCCAGTTTCTAGATATGATAGATGATTCTTTAGATAGAAAAGAACGCTTTGCGGATAACCTGGGTGCAAGATGGATTTTTACTTCAAGAATTGTAGAGACAGAGAGCAGTTTAAATTGAAATTGTAACCAGTTTAAATTGAAAGCCTCCAAGTTCTGTCAGGTTAGAGCACAGGTCACAGGTTGGGTAGAGGCTGGCTGCTTCACGGGAGGTGAGATGTCCCACCTAGGAATTATTATCTCAACAGGAGACCCTCTTCAAGACTAATGAGCTCCCATTAGTGAGTGAAAATAAAAGGTCTGGGAATAAGGAGTGGAAGAAGGTAAGAGCAAAAGAAGGCACGTGAAAGAGCAAAAAACCCTAAAATAATGTACTGAGGTAGCTGCATTTAGCTTACAGGCTAATCATTATGATTTGTGTTGTTGGTACATCATATGTTTATTCATCTTAATGGTCTCAGACTGCTGCCTCTATTGAAGGTCATTACAACACACTTAGGTATCTTGTGTTTGTACAACACAAGCACCAGCTTAGATAGATGTCTATGCAGTAAAGTATGCTGAAGATATGCCCAGGGGTTAAGCTGTATGTAAATGAGCTTTTGAAAACACAAATTTCAGCTAAAGCATCAGAAGCTCTGAGCTGCGGCACTGGGGGCAGGGACCTAATGAGACTTCTTTAATACAGCTCTAACGCGCACATTAGGTAGTGGTTGGAAAGACAGTCAATCTTTCAAGGTTTAAGCAGCTCTTTTGGAAAGTGCCTTCAATTAACAGCTAATGACAGCCTTTCTTTGGAGATTCTCTCTTTATTTTTTTACCCAGATGATGAGAATCATCACCCAGACAGACTTCAATTTATTTACCGTTTTTTGTTTCATTGGGGGCATCTGGATATTTGAGCCAGTAACGTTCCTGATTTGTGCCTCCCTAAGTCAAGTGTTGAGTTCAACTTCAATCTGTCACTGCTCTGAAAATTTACATTTCAGATAGCTTTTTCTAGCAGCACAGATGTTGCAAACCTTAAATTAATGCAAAAAGCTGCTTCTACCTACAGAAGATGGAACTAATATGTAAGGAAAACAGTATCTCTTTCCTATACCTGTCTTCTTAATGATAATGGCATTTAAAATATCTAAAAAGGGCTGTTTCAGCTAAATATCTTATGTCCACAGGTATTTATAAAGGGGATAAAGAGTTGAAAGTGTTTATATGCCTGCCCTGCAGTGTTAATTGAAAGCTGTGAAGACGAAGAGGTAGAACCAGGCTTAAGGGACCTTTCTTACAGAAACTTTATGTGAACCGTGTCTCCTGTATCTGAATGTATTGCCTAAGCCATCGCTATTAAGCTAAAAGGGTTCACTGGTAATGAGAGGCCTTCTTAATGCTTTTAATGCTTCGTTATTAATCTGTAGGCAACTTACAAATGAAATTGCAACCCTTGCATAAGATCCCATTTTTACGTTTTGTTGACTCTTCTCTAGTCTCCTCCACTTTTCTATACATGCTGTGTACAGCAGAAGAAACAGACGCAAATGTGGGCCTGGCCTCCAAACTTAAAACTGAGAAGGTACTTTAGGGGGAAAGTTGTGCATTTTTTAAATGTGCTTTTTAAAATTGTATTCTGCTCTTCCCCTTGTAATTGCAAGTTCCTTTTATGAGAAAGAAATTGTCAGATGTGACAGATTGGTAGAGAGGCGACCATTTACATCGATCAGGGATGTAGGATGTAACTGAAACATTGAGGAGCTCTGTCTGAATTGCAGTGGTTTGGATAATAAGGCGAAAGGATTAAGTTCCTTAGAAAATAACTGAGCAAAGAGCATGAAGCCATTCACAAGGCGATTCTGGAAAAACATTTTGTTGAAGAAAGAAGATTATAAGATGAAGAAACAAACCTGTATACTGAGATCAATCTTACAAATGTCTGGGGAATGGTCTGGCCTGTGAGACTTGTGATTTGTTTATGTAATTTTCTGCTTAATATAAAATGCTTGCAGGAAGGGAGCACTTTTCAGTACTGTAATATAGCCCTGGAGCTGCAGCTCCTGACCACTTTTTTTCCCCTGCCGTGTCGTTTGAAGTGTGATATTGGTACCTGCTGCTTTCTGGTGTGTGCTATCAAACGTATTCAGCAGAAATGCACTTATGAAGATGCTCTTGTTCTAGGGGACAGAACCCTGGAGGAGGACCCAGCTCTCCTGCTCTTGTGTTGAGCAGCTTCACCTCTCTGGATCTCAGTTTTCCCAAATATAAAACAGGGGAAGATGACTCAGACCTCTCCTGCAAAAACACTTTGGAAGATGAAAAGGAGGGGAGAAAAGCTGAGACACAGGAAAAGGAGCATACCATCACTGTGTATTGTGGTGACAGTGACAAAAAGGCAGACAAAAGCTCAGGGAAATTAGTATGCAGACAAAAAATTGTTAAGCCATTCTAGATCAGTAGTACATTGCCTGGGACATGGTGTATGTTTCTGATCATCCATCCTAAAAAGTGTATTGTGGAATCAGGAAGATTTTGGAGGTCTAAACAAAAAAGAAAGAAACAAGAAAAACATTGAGATTGTTTCTTACTGAAGAAGGAAACAGTAGGAGGCATGCTAGGAGGAGAAAATAATCAGGGAGGTAGAAAAAAGAAATAAGGGGCTAGTAGATACCTGAACTCCTACTCCAAAACACAAGACATTAACAACTTGATGGGACTGAAAGACACTGATCCCAAGACTGCGTTAGTGGGGAGAGGCTGGGATGCGAATCCATTCCCACAGTTTATGGACCAGATGGCACAAGGTGATTGTTAATGGATAAGGAGGATCTACAACAAAGTAAACATAAACAGTATGAGAAGGAATATACCTTCTTCTTTTTTTGTACCTCTGGCAGCCTTCCAGTTACTGGGGCTTGAAAGAGAACTTTCCCGAGCACCAGGTCATCCTGAAAAATATCTTTTACCTCATTTGGGGTGAATGAGCACAGGCCTTTGGTAAGGCCAAGGTAAAGATCAGGGCCACTGCTGTGGTTTGTTTTGATAGTTCCCTTGCTCTAAATTCACTGAGTGCTTCCACTCTCCCAGCTCTCTGTGTAGAACATCTGTACGGACAGCGGGGTGACACTGGCACAGAAACTGGCAGGGTTGCAAACAGGGTTGCAGGACACCAGAACTTCAGAGGGAAGGACAGGTCTACCGGGCACAGACGTGGCAGAGCCATGTGCACACAAGGTGAAGAAAGGCATAAAACCAAAATTCTCCTGATGGCCAAGTCATATATTTTTTGAGCTGTTCCATGGCATTTGGGATGACATAGTGTTTGAGCACTCACAAATCCCATGTTCATCTGTGCAGCCCTCCTGATAGGTGAGGGGAGAGATTAGAAAGCCTTGACAGATCCCCCTAGTTCTTTCAAGATCCCTTCCCTATCTCTCATGATCTTGTGGCTCAGCAGATAAGGGCTTGAGACAGAGACCAGGCTAGAAATCATTTGGCACTTTCAGTGCAATATACATGTCCCCTGATATTTTTCCCCCCTTCTGATTCATATCTTTCATCTACTCAAAACACAGCTTCTGCTGACTTTGGTAGCATATGTAAGCACTCAGCATATCACACACCAGATCCAGGAGCCCAGCAAAGGAGGGAAACCCTTACTAGTGACCCTTTGTGGGAAATCTGGTTTTAGAGAGTTGGCACATCTCAAGTAAGAGCATAAAGGTCTCAGTTCTCTAGTACAGCCCCGTGTTGTATAACTGGAAGATCATCTTTCCCCCTGTGCACTCTGCTTCCCTGTTCCCTACATGACTTGCAACTTTTGCAAGGAATCACGTACTCGGGCTTCTGTTCCTTCGTTGTGCAACCCTGATTGATCTCTGGCGTAGGTCCATGCTGGCTCCTGAATTACCGAGGGAAAGGGTTTACATGAGCACGTCATCAAAGACTCTTTTGTAGCACATAGGTTGCAGGGGCTCAAGTTAGGCTGCAGTAGCTGTGTTTTAGAGCTTGGCAAACCAGCCTTGCTGGTTTTATCTAATGTCAGTTCCCTGCAGTCATAACAGAGGAAAATGGACTATAAAGAACCTTCAGCATAGCTCTGGGCTGTCTGAACACACAGCTCCATGCCACAGAGCCAGTTAGGTTCCTAAATCCCTTCATTGCTAGAAGGCTTCACTCAAAGATACCTTGGAACCCACTGGGGAAGTGACAGAAACATTGTTGTCCTTCATGTGCACATGCCCTGGCAGAGCAAGGAGGTACATCACACCACAGATATCTGTCACCTGTGTCCTCTAGTGCCTTTAGTCCTGACCATCTTTCACTGTTCCTATCCTGTCTGTTCTTTGTCTTCGTGGTCCTTTTCTTCTAGGAACATCATTCAGCCATTCCTATTTCCCCTCCAGTCTGTTTCCCCCATCCCCTTTCTCCGGTCAGTTCTAGTCCTCCAGGCAGACCCTGCCTTCCATCCCTTTCCAGTCCCCTGCCTTCATCAGCCTCAGACTGCAGATGCTGAGAGGGATATCACTTAGAGAGGAGGGCTCAGGGTGACAAAATGTGTTCCCAGCACCTCACCCCTGCAGGGGAAAAAAGAAAACACAACAAAAACCACAGCATTTATATATATATATTTCAAATCAAGCTGAGAGAAATGTCCTGAGTACAAAATTTCACCGCAAGGAATAGACATTTGGCACATTAAAACAAACTGTCAAAGTGCAAAGATTTGGGCAGTGATGCAAAGGAGGCAAGCCCCTGCGTGGCTCACAGCTGTCTGCCTTCCAGCACGGCCTTTGAGGAGCCCAACGCGGGGCTTAGGAGCTACTCCACATCTCCAGAGCAGAGAGAGCAGCAGCCTGGAGGGAGCTGAATAAAGAGTGAGAGCCGGCATGTGTGCCCGAGCCTGTCCTGGGGAGCACTGATGCCACGATCACCCTTTCCTTTCCTTTTTCCTTTTTCCTTTTTCCTTTTTCCTTTTTCCTTTTTCCTTTTTCCTTTTTCCTTTTTCCTTTTTCCTTTTTCCTTTTTCCTTTTTCCTTTTTCCTTTTTCCTTTTTCCTTTTCCCTTTTCCCTTTTCCCTTTTCCCTTTTCCCTTTTCCCTTTTCCCTTTTCCCTTTTCCCTTTTCCCTTTTCCCTTTTCCCTTTTCCCTTTTCCCTTTTCCCTTTTCCCTTTTCCCTTTTCCCTTTTCCCTTTTCCCTTTTCCCTTTTCCCTTTTTCCTTTTCCCTTTTCCCTTTCCTTTTCCCTTTCCTTTTCCCTTTCCTTCTTTTTTCCTTTCCCAGCTCAACCAGGGATCTGGTTTGGCTTTTTGTGTGTGCGATGGGCCTCCTTGACCTCCATTTCCCACCATGTGCGGTGTTTCCTCCCGTGCTCCACAATCTGCTGCAGCTCCTCAAAGGGGGCCGCGGACAGATGGCTTGATTTTGGCTGATGAAGGGGCTGCCTTCAAAGGAGAAGCCGTCTGGCCTGATATCTCTTTCTGATGCTGTCAACAGGAGGCCGAGGAGACAAGCTGGAGATGGATGGAGACCAGCTACATTGCAGGGAACACGGAGTAGAAACAAATTCTCCTTTAAAAATGCTCAGTAGTGTCTATTTGCCTTTATTTCAAACAGTTCTTGCCAAACCCAGCTTACCTCAGTATTTAAGTTGCGCTCTGGTCTTTGCTCAGCCTGCTGTGCTATGTGGGAAAAAACAGTGCTAAATATCTTCAGACACTCTCGAGGGACAGCCAGGAATGCAGCTGGCATTTTGTGTGGTGCTGACTTTTAAGCTCAACAAGGTGAAATGCTATCCAGGCTTGTCAGTTCCCATCCGCAGGGTTTGGCAGTACCAGAGCTGTTGGACACCTCGCCGGGCGCATAGCGCATGAACCACAGCCCTGCAGGAACCCAGGGAGTCAGGAGGGGGTTTAGAATATAGGGGAGACGATAAAAGCAGCCACTTCTGGGAATAAAAGTAGGTTTTTCTTCAGGATCAGGAGAGGAGGAAGTATATCTGCCTTTTGGACATAGAATACTTTATTAGCCACTTCTATAAAAATCAGTGATTTCCCTTTAAGTCGGTTCTTGTGTCTTTGTCTCAGCTTTCCTGATTAGTCACATAATGAGGATATTTCTAATACAAACGTGTCAGGGGATATGGGAGCCAAACAGCTCTTTATCAGAGGAGAATCTGTATCCCCCTGGATGCTAATTAGACACGGAGACGCAGACGTGGGGGGCGGGGGGGAGGCAAGCTCTTATTTTAGAAGCTGAAGTGATTTGTGCTCTCGCGATTTCTCGCGCAGGGCTGGAAGGCAGTGCCAAGGAAGAGAGTGACTTGAGATCTCCCTCGGCTTTTGCATCCCCACCCCTCAGATGTGTTTGCTGTGCTGCCGCTCCTGCTGCTGTTTGCAGGGTTATTTCTGCCATAAGCTCGGTTATACAGAAACCTTCTCCTTATAAATATGGAAATCTGTTGATTGAGCGCTCCATCCCTTGGGACAAGTTGAAAGCATTGTGCTGAAGAGTAAAGGGCTGCAGAGCAGTTGGCTTGGCAGCTTTGTTTTCTCTACTAGTGGAGGGAAGCCATTAAGGTTTTAATGCTGGGATCCACCTTTGTAGGACAGGCAAGTGAGGTCTCAGGCTGTGCTTGGGGCAACGTGCTGAAGACGTTGAAATGGTGCCCACACCACGCATGGCGAGGTGAGGACAGGAGCAGTCTGCTGCCCGCTGCCGCCCTCTCAAAGCCATTAAGTGTTAGCCACCAAGATCCTGGCTGAACCCATTGGTCTGGATTGCAGGGTCAGGAGGCAGCACTGAGTGGGTATGAAAGCGTGGGCTGTGACAGAGTCCCCTGCTCTGCCCAGGGTAAGCTGGTGTCCACCCCTGAGATCCCCACCTGTATGCAGTGTGGCACATGTTTGGTACATAAGCTTTGGGCATCTGCTCCTCTCTTGAGTTGTGTTAGAAGAGTCCGTGTTTTTACATTTGTAAAAGAGCTTGAATGTCACTGGGCATCTGTTATTATTCCTGAGAATACCAAGAATACCAAGCAGAATCACAACCCTGGACTTGAGTAAGGCCAACTGTGGCCTTTTCAAGCAGTTGCTAAGGGAAATCCCATGGGCAAGGGTACTTGAAGGTAAAGGGGCCCAAGACAGCTGTTGAGCATTCAGGGACTGCTTCTACCAAGCTCAAGATCAGAGCATCCTGGCACATAGGAAGTCAGGGAATGGGGCCAGGAGACCTGCGTGGTTAAACAGGAAACTGCTGGGCAAGCTCAAGTGGAAAAGGAGAGTCTACAGATCGTGGAAGGAGTGGCTGTTGTCAAAGGATGTAGGGAGGCCACTAGGAAAGCTAAGGCCTCCTTAGAATTAAACCTGGCAAGAGGAGTCAAGGACAACAGAAAGAGCTTCTTCAAATACATGGCACATAAAACTAACACTAGAGGCAGTGTAGGCCCACTGATGAACGAGATGGGTGCCCTGGTGACAGAAGACATAGAGAAGGCAGAGTTACTGTACGCCTTCTTTGTCTCTGTCTGCTCTGCCGGAGGCTGTCCTGAGGAGCCCTGTACCGCTGAGGCCCCAGAGGAAGGCAGGACAATGGAGGAGTTTGCCTTGGTTGATGAGGACTGGGTTAGGGAGCAGTTAAGCAATCTGGACATCCATAACTCCATGGGTCCAGATGGGATGCACCTGCGGGTGCTGAGGGAGCTGGCTGAGGCCATTGCTGGACCACTCTCCATCATCTTTGATAAGTTTTGGGAAATGGGAGAGGTGCCTGAGGACTGGAGGAAAGCAAATGTAACTCCAGTCTTCAAAAAGGGCAAGAAGGAGGGCCCGGGTAACTATAGACCGGTCAGTTTCACCTCCATCCCTGGGAAGGTGATGAACGACTTATCCTTGGTGCCATCTCAAGGCATATAAAGGATAAGAGGTTCAATAAGGGGAGTGAACATGGCTTCACCAAGGGGAAGTCATGCTTGACCAATCTCATAGACTTTTAAGAGGACATAACCAGGTGTCTAGATGTTGGCAGAGTGATGGATGTGGTCCACTTTGATTTCAGTAAAGCATTTGACACAGTCTCCCACAGCATCCTCGCAGCTAAACTGAGGAAGCGTGGACTGGATGATCGGGTAGTGAGGTGGACTGGGAACTGGCTGAAGGAAAGAAGCCAGAGAGTCACGGCCAATGGGGCAGAGTCCAGTTGGAGGCCTGGATCTAGTGGAGTGCCTCAAGGGTCAGTATTTGGACCAGTACTATTCAATGTATTCATCAGCAACTTGGATGAGGGAATAGAGTGCGCTGTCAGCAAGTTTGCTGATGACACCAAGCTGGGAGGAGTGGCTGACACGCCAGAAGGCTGTGCTGCCATCCAGAGACCTGGACAGGCTGGAGAGTTGGGTGGGGAGAAATTTAATGAAATATAACAAGGGAAAGTGAAGAGTCTTGCGTCTGGGTAGGAACAGCCCCAGGTTCCAGCAGAAGTTGGGGAATGACCTATTAGAGAGCAGTGTAGGGGAAAGGGACCTGGGGGTCCTGGTAGACAGCAGGATGAGCATGAGCCAGCACTGTGCTCTTGTGGCCAGGAAGGCCAATGGTACCTGGGGTGTATTAGAAGGGGGATGGTTAGTAGGTCAAGAGAGGTTCTCCTTTCCCTCTATGCTGCGCTGGTGAGAGCACATCTGGAATATTGTGTCCAGTTGTGGCCCCTCAGTTCCAGAAGGACAGGGAACTGCTGGAGAGTCCAGTGCAGGGCAACAAAGATGATGAAGGGAGTGGAGCATCTCCCTTGTGAGGAAAGGCTAGGGGAGCTGGGGCTCTTTAACTTGGAGGAGACTGAGGGGTGACCTCATTAATGTTCATAAATATGTAAAGGGTGAGTGTCAGGAGGATGGAGCCAGGCTCTTCTCGGTGACAACCAATGATAGGATGAGGGGCAATTGGGTACAAACTGGAACACAGGAGGTTCCACTTAAATTTGAGAAGAAACTTCTTCTCACTGAGGGTACCAGAGCCTGGAACAGGCTGCCCAGCAGGGTTGTGGAGTCTCCTTCTCTGCAGACATTCAAACCCAACTGGACACCTTCCTGTGTAACCTCATCTGGGTGTTCCTGCTCCGGCAGGGGGATTGGACTGGATGAGCTTTTGAGGTCCCTTCCAATCCCTAACAATTTGTGATTCTGTGAGAAGTCTCTTGAAACCTCCATCCCAGAGTGGCCCCTACTCTGCTTCTTCAGGGCTTTGTTTGGATCCTGCCTACAGACTGTCTCCTTTCCTTGGTTTTCTCAGCATTTCTGCTTCCTGGGGTCAGCTGTATTCTTGGACAAATACACGGGTATTTGCTCTTCCCTCATCATCCTGACTGCATTTGCCACACACCATTCCCACATCTTCAGCTTCCCTAGAAAACAAAGTGCTGAATTTCCATGCTGGTAACTTTAACACTTTTCTGATCCAGGTTTGGCTGAGTACCTAAAGGGAAATGCAATGATTCCCAGCTGAAGGCACTTACAAGATCCATCTATGCCCTTGGTTGTGTGTGCAGGCCGAGTAAAGTGCAGATGCACAAACTCAGCTGGTACGGACAGCAAACACCCTGCCCAGGGTGCCTTGGGTTGAATGCAATAGACCTGGCAAATGTGAAGTAGGTGTGCGATGGAGAGGGCATCCTGTGGTTTCAACGTTAATCCAGAGGCTGAAAATAAATGTTCTGCAGTCTGCACTCATCCTCATTTTCATTCCAGAAATGTCTGACATTAAGCTGACCCACATTGTCCATTGTGCGGGTCTCATTGTTGACTTGAGACCCTGATCAGTCAGAGAGCCTGTGGAGCTGGACACCCCTGTCCTCTGGGAGAGCGTGGATTTACTACATGAAGGAGAAAGCCAGGGTGAAGAGTGATTGTTGGAGAAAAAGAGAACAGGAGAAGCAATAAAACAGCTCAGAAAAGGGTCTGAGGGATTGCATTAAATGTTCTAGGGTTGTTCCAGGAGCAAAAAGCAAGACCTCATCTTACATGTATAGGAGCTGAACATGTGAAAATCAGCTGCCTTTCTTAAAAAAAGATCTTAACTGCTAACTGGAAAAGAACAAGTGGCCCCAGAGGTATGCTGGTAATAACTGTGACATTGGACCACTCATTGGAGCCCTTGGTCTGTTGAAAGGTATGGATGTAGAGCTGTCACAGCTTTTCCTGCTATTGTTCTTATAGCTAGAGGCTCTGAAAGCTTAGCAACATATTTGTCACGCTGAGTCCACTCCATGGCCTATGAAAGTGATTATCCAATCTCCAGGACATTGGAGAGAACTTAGATCACTGGAACAGGACTCTTCTACTGTCATTTGTATTGTGCCAGGCCTTTTTTTTTGTCAGAATCTGTCATTTCTGCTGTATCTGCCAAAATCAACCAATATTTTTAGTGTTTCCTTCAGGCAAGCTTTAGTCTCATCTTTCTTGTACAGCTGGAACAGCTTCACTGCGTGCAGAGAGGATCTGTAAACCATCCTGTATACGCCTGCAACCATGGCATTTCAGCAGCAGTGGCACCACTTGTCTTGTACTTTCTTAGCCAGGTTGTCTGGGTGTTCGGGTTGTCCAAGGGAAGGAAGCACAATTCCTCTCCACCACACAGGAGAGTCTCTGGTTATCTTCATTTCAGGTGGAAAACTCAACCCTGTCTTTCAAAATACACTTTTCCTCTTTGTGAGGCTCCTTTAAAGCCTTGAAGGAGTAAAGATGGGACACACCTTTGAAAAAAGCTTTCAAGACTAACCAGTTCAGTCAGTACAAGGTCCTGCTGTGATTCCTTATGGGCAGCACCAGGGCTGTGCAGAGCATTGCCATTTTCTGTAGGATTTGGCTATGGCGTGAAGCCAAGATCCCAGGCTCCTGTTCCTGCCTCCATCTTCCAAACACACCGTGACCTTGGCTCTGACACATTCCTCAATTTTTAATCATTTTGTAGGTATCTTCCCTCATTATTTGGGGTTTAAAGAGCAGTTACAACGTTGTTTGGGGGTTTTTGAGATCCTGGTTTGTCCAGATGCCAGTTGCTAAACTGCTTGTTAGGTACCAAGAAATTGGTGATGCTTTATTGCCTTAAACACTCATGTGTCTCACGTTGCACCTCAGGGCTGTGTAATCAGAGGTACCAAAGGAAAGGTGTATTGTCTACATGTATATATCCTTTACAAGGAATGAAATGGTTTGGTATTGAAGCATCCTGAAAACATACCCCAGTTAATAGCTGCTTTTAAATAGTTATTGCATGCCAGCTGCTTGGCAGGCGCTGCAGGCAGTGGGGAGTGCAGTGTGGCATTTCTCTAATTTGCAATGTTAACGATCCAATTTAAATCACATAAAGTTAGCACAAGACACCAAACCTATAAATGCATGTGATAATAGTGATGGCTTATGTGCTCGATGTGAGCCTGGAGGGAAAGACAGTGTTAAATATAGTCTATCATGATTGAAAAGACCGGGGCCTGCTTGTGCTGCTGGTTTCTCGAAGGAGAATCTAACAGAAAACATGTAATTACTCCCATTTTTCTTCCTTGTCCCTCAGTTGTTTTCCCAGAGTATTTGGTCTACTTACAGAATTGGTGCTTCCTCTGTTACCGTAGGCTCCCAGTATTAGTCACACATCATCTGAAAAAAAAAGAGACTTTCTTCCCTGTGCTGCAAATGTCAGATTTGATTAGGAAAACAGACATCTGAAGTGGTTTGTTCCGTTTCCACAGCTTCATGCCTTTCTGTTTGCTGCATTTTGTTCATCCCGGATGTGGCAGCCGGGCAGACCCTTGGTGGCCGAGGCTCCAAGGGCACATTTCGGCACAAGCACTGTGGCACGCACAGACTGGCACTGCGAAACAAAGCCAAGATCTGAACTCCTCATTACCTGCCGGGGAGCTGAGCTGCCCTGACTGCAAGTGTACACAGTAAAAAGTCATTTTGGTGATGTTCTGGCTCAATTTAATTAATAAGATGTGAGGTTTTAATAGTGGAGAAATATTAGCACCTTTGGCTTTTCAACTGCTGAAAAAAATGGCTTCAAATACCAGTTTGTCTTGCAGTTATAAATGAATCAGGTTCAAAATCTGGATCTTCTAGTGGATATTGCAGGCCTAATTTGTTAGTGTTAAATAAGATCTGTTCAGCAGTTTCTCAGAAGAGACAAAACAACAGTGTTGTGCCCGGTGCATTGGCAGAGCTAGTAGAAAGTCAATAAGCAGTTGTTGTTTACTGCTTTGTTGAAACTGAGTCAGTAGCGATCAGAATGTACTTCAGTGCATCAGTGGCTGTGTCACCAAAATGCCATTTATTTTGTCTTTGGTATGGGGTGGTGATGCTGAGATGAATGGTTCCCAGAATGACAGAGCCACAGAATGGCTGGGGTTGGAAGGGACCTCTGGAATCACAGAATCACAGAATGTGAGGGATTGGAAGGGACCTCAAAAGCTCATCCAGTCCAATCCCCCTGCCGGAGCAGGAACACCCGGATGAGGTTACACAGGAAGGTGTCCAGGTGGGTTTGAATGTCTGCAGAGAAGGAGACTCCACAACCTCCCTGGGCAGCCTGGTCCAGTGTCTGTCACCCTCACTGAGAAGTTTCTTCTCAAGTTTAAGTGGAACCTCTTATGTTCCAGCTTAAATGCATTACCCCTTGTCCTACCATTGTTTGTCACTGAGAAGAGCCTGGCTCCATCCTCGTGACACTCGCTCTTTGTATATTTGTAAACATTAATGAGGTCACCCCTCAGTCTCCTCTTCTCCAAGCTAAAGAGCCCCAGCTCCTTCAGCCTTTCCTCAAGGGAGATGCTCCACTCCCTTAATGATCTTTGTTGCCCTGCGCTGGACTCTCTCCAGCAGTTCCCTGTCCTTCTGGACCTGAGGGCCCAGAACTGGACACAATATTCCAGATGTGGGCTCACCAGGGCAGAGCAGAGGGGAAGGAGAACCTCTGTGACCTACTAACCACCCCTCTTCTAATACACCCCAGGTACCATTGGCCTTCCTGGCCAATGAGATCATCTAGGTTAGTGCTCTGGATCCAGCAGCCTGCACATGTTGATGAAAAGCAACAATCACGTTTTTCTAGGAGCCTTCTGCTCTGGTCACCCTGTGATTCTGGAGTTCCTTCAGCTTCAGACTCAGAAAAAAGATTGTTTTCTTCAGCTTGCCCAGAGACAAGTTGAAGGCCAGCCATGGTCTGTGGCAGTGGATGGGGAGTTAGGAGAACCTCTTGTTCCTGGCATAAACTGGTGTTCTGTCTTAATGAGTCTGGCTGAGAAGCAGGCTCCTCTTAAGACCTAAGAAGATCAGGGATCTTATCGGCTTGCACCAAATCCAGATCAAGTGGCCCCAAAACCAGATCAGCTCTGTTGACTTTCTGTGTGACGAATCTGTTTCTAACCCAGGCTTAAAATCTTACAGCAAGAGCAACTCTACAGCTTCATCAGGCAAATGTACAGCTCCTTACCCTTACCTCTACAGTTTTCTCTGGTATTTCTTTGCAACCCTGTTGCAATTTAAGGTAATAGTTTCTTATTCTGGTGGTCAGAAATATGAAAAAAAAAAAACCTACTCCCTTTTTCTCAGTGGCAGCCCTTTCTGTATCTGAAAACAGCTATTGTGTCCCTCAGTCTTCCTCCTTCTCCTCTGAACAACCTCATTCTTCCAGTGTTCCCAGATGGTTGTAGCTTCCAGCTTTTATGTATAGGACTGCTGAGGGGATTACATCTTCTTTCAAATAATGGGCTCCAAAACTGTATGTTTAAGCTGAAGCCTGAGGAATGCGGGGGACAGCATGAGAGAGTCTTTTGTGGGGCTTACAGGTTCCATTCCTGCCTTGCCTCCCTCTGTGATGCTTTACTTTCTCTTGCTGAACATGCCATTACTGACCACTGTTCATCTATACGGTGGATTTGGCTTGATCCACTATAAATCTAACAGCCTTGGGGCATCTCCTTTTATGCTGTTTCTTACTTAGGCAGACTACACATCTTGGTGGGGTTTTTTAAGCACTTTAGGTTCACAAATATTTCTTGTCTATATTGTAGTGATACATAGTGGATGCAGAGGTCTGTTGTCCAAAACGCTGTGAGATTGTGCTTTTACATGCCCACCTGTGCACATCAGAGTGCCCTCCCCAGAAGCCTGATGCCTTTCTCAGGGTAACCTAGTGTGGTACACCTTGAGGCAGAGAATCTGCCAATGGCATAGGATTTTCTGTTCCCAAGGCATAAATATTTATTATCAGGAGCAATGTTCTAGCCCTGAGAGTCTGGGATGACAGCATGACAATGATAGAAACTTCTTGGTGATTCCAATGTACCCCCTGTATTCAAGGGTGCATGAAGGTTCTCACTTGTTTTTCTGCTCACTAAGTCAGTCTCTCATGCGTAGAACATCTATCGGTTTTTCCAAACTCAATGTTTGATGTGGTAAAGAAGCAGAGCACTTGGGCTTGTCCCTTCTTGTTAGCATTTGTTTGCAGTGTGTGATCCACATGGGCAGCTTCAGAAAGCAGGAGTCTGCCGAGCTGCAGGTGCTCGCTGTAGGCTGCCACACACGTGTGGGCACCCAGACTTCCAGCATCTTTAAGTTGGACAGAAGACAGCAAACACATCATTGGTTGGTACTGGACAGAGACAGAGGTAGCTGGATGATACTTCTGAGCAATCAGCTCCTACTGATTCGGCTGATGACGACCAGACCAGAGCCTCTGAACTATGGGGAGAAGTGGTGGGTAAAGCCATGTACATTGGATCTTTCCTTGAGATTAGAGGTGAAGGGCAATAATGCCCCTCTGCTTTTATCAAAAAGCAAGAGCTGCTTTCACGATGATAGAATTTCCCACACACAGCAGATTATGGCTGCAAAAATGACTGGTTTTTAGAATCGGGAAGGGTGGGCAGAAAGACATCTCGGTTTCCAGATACGTTTTTAAGGGGCAGCTGAAGGCTGCAAAAACTGTGTGTGCCCATTCCCTTCGACATTCACTGGGGTCCCAGAGGATTTGCAGGGTGGAAAGCAGAGACTTGTTAAGCTTGTGGGATGTCAGACATATTGACCGTAAAGGAACTTAGAGGAAGTTGCATTTTCCAAGGCGTGACAAGGATGTGTTTGTGCCCAGCACCCGGCTCAGGGTGTAACTGCACAGTTTGCTGGCTGTTTGGGGATATTTTTCCCCTGTAGTCAGTGTGGGAGGTAGACAATACAAGTAAAAAGGCTATAGACCTGGTGCAATAGCAGGTGTTGTTTTTCTTGCTAAGTGCTGCAAAAGGAAAGGAGTGATTTAAAACAAGAGGAAGAATAAGAACCCTGCTGAGCATGCTATCTTCCTCAAACCTCCGATTTCAGTTTAAAGTGCTTTCTTCTTCTCTCTGTGCCTCTGTATACTGAGGAATCACAGCACTCCTGCTCCATGAGGGTTCACTGAAACCACTTTCTGTTGTTCAGAAATGGCACATGGTACACACAGTGTAGGACGTGGCTGTACCTACCAGGAGGGCAGTTTTCAAGGTCCATTGTGTCAAGCTCATGGAAACAAACAAACTATTAAGGAACCACCCCACCATTTGAATGCTGTGATTGTGCATCCCCAAGTAAGCTGTGAGTGTGTGGGGAGAATACTTCAATTAAAGTCTGGCCTCATACAAATTTTCATGCAGTGTCCCGATTGAATGTGTATTTTCCCTAGGAGTGAAGTCATAAGGAGGCTTCAGGAATAAAAAAATCCCTTAGGTGTATTAAATTCCGATAACCTTTTAGAGCCCCTGCAGCTACATTTCGGCACTTGGCTTTTGATTTGGAGTGTTTTGTTCCCCTCAGCGAGCAGAGAGAAATCACATCATCTGGCCTGGGACCGGTCACACCATGTAGCTGAGATTTTGACATCAGGGCCAGAGCTGCATGCATCAGTTTAGGAAGGCTTGTAAAAAAGGACAGAATCACCAAGTGGATTCCAGTAGCAAAAGCTCGTGGTGAGTCTCAGTGTGTTCGTAGGCATTCACAAGCAAAAGGCTGATTAGTCAAGTAAATGTTTCTCTGGGTAGATGAGCTATAGAGAGAGAAATGCACCTGTTCAGCATGCACAGAAGCAAAACATGTTCATGCAAGAGGCAGCTCCAGCCTATCTGCCATGGGAATGCTGTTATTGTCACAGACAGAGTTGTTACTATGGAGTCCTGTGCATTGCTGCAGGATGTATATGAAGTGATGGGTGGGAAATATGACAGTGGCTTGGCACTCCCAGGCCAGGGGTAGGTAGACACTGCCTTTGGCCCAGCTCAGTTTTGCTATGCATCCATTTCCCTCTCTGGAGGGCAGAGGGGTGGCCTGTGACACAGCGGTGGTTGCCCAGGCTCTGCTGATGCTTCGTCATCCCTCTGTGCAAGTCACGGGTTTTTCTTGTGGCTGTGACATGTTCCCCTGCAGGTCTGCTCTAGAGGCGCCATGCTGCTGGAGCTGAAACGTGCCAATACAAACCGTGGAGCTGAATTCCTGGTGTTATTATAGACTCTGCTGCTGTGTCCTTTATCGTTCCCACCTCCAGTGTCAGCGGCAAGGGTGCAGTCTCCACCAGTTCCCAGGCCTCCTCTGTAGGCAGTGGGGAGAGGGAGGCCCACCTCCCAGGATAGATTTGTCTAAGACAGGGTGGAAGTAGTCACTCTTTGAAAGTCATCTTTGTTTTCTCTGGATGTCTAGGAAGCCTTTTTTGCTTGTTTGGCCTAGAGCAGAGCTTTGACATTGTTCCAGCTGAGTCCTCTGGTCCAGGACCAGAGTCTGAATCCTCAAAGGTACCTCAGAACATTTTTCCCTTCCCTCTGTTTGTGCGAATGGACATCTCACGTCACCAGCAGGTTATCCACAAGGAAAAGCTGCTGTCAGCACATCAGCTTCTGAGAAAAATAGGGTCTGGTTTTGAGTTAAAGAGTTTAAAATTAAAGAGTGTGAACCTGAGCTAGTCCAGGTCGCCGGGCCTCTGCTCTGCCATGTGAAGTTCTGGCTCACACATCTCTAGGAGAAAAGGAGGCTGAGGGGAGACCATATCAGTCTCTACAACTGCTGCCTTTCTATTTGCAATCTCCTCTAACCTTTTTAACCCATCATTAAACTACTGCATTAGAGGAAAAGCACAGCAGTGACTGCATTAGAGGAAAGCAGAGGAAATTGCATATGGTTCAGCATTATCTATTTAATGTCATTGATGCAAGCTCTTATAAGCAACCATCCATTTTAAGTCCTGTCAGAGTCTACTGGATTGCGCAAAGGAGCTGAATTTTGATAGAACATTATAACCCTACATGTGTTACTCAACCAGTTTCTATGAAGATAGACCCTAATTCAAGAATCATATTTTATCTCATAAGCAGAGTGTATCAAAAAGAGCCAATGTGCACTACAGAGAGAAGGCAGACACTGGCGAGCAAGGGACAGTGGCTCACCAGGTGATTTTTTTACTGAGATCAAAGCGTGATGGTACCTTGCTTTGAAACTCAGTGGCTCTGCCTTGCATACAGGTGTCAGTGCCAAATGATGAGTTGCATTTTTATACGAAATTATGTACAAAATACAAACTCCAGAAACTGATAGATGAACAGTATCAATTCACTGGTTTGGAATGGTATTTTCTGGTATTTAGTTTCTGATGCTTAGTTCCATTTCTTACAAAGTGATGGGTTCTTCAGATACTGGACGTAATGTTTGGTGTTTGTTCTCCATGTGCAGTTCTACCTATTATAAATCCGAATTTACATACATATGTATATGCATGTTTAATTTAGTTTCTAGCTCTGGATGGGAAGAAGTGAACACTTTTGAAAACCGATTTTAATTTTTACTGTGGTGCTAAATTGAAGTAGTTCCAACAGGTTTGAAGTTTGCTGTGAAAGACAGCAAAAGTAGTGAGAGCATTGTCTGAATGGGTAGTGTTTCTGTCTCTGAGTCCCTTGATGCACTGTTCCATAGAGAACAACACTACCTGGATTAGATTGTCTGCAAGTAGGCATGATGGACCAGACTTTGTGTTTGGGGACCTTTGATTTTTGGGGACATTTCACTGATGGTGAAAGGTGCTGTGCTGACAGATACTGAAATGAAATCTTTCCAGTTAGCCGCAAAATATATTCAGTATCGGAACTTTAGGCTTTTCCATTCCTCTCCCGAGAGGGACTGCAGATTGAATTCTCCCACTCATTCGGTCCTGATTTGTTCTGAGCTGGACTTTCACACAGACCTGGTCACGAGCTTTTTAGTTTTAATCATGAGGTTGACTGGTCCACTTGGAACTTGGCTTAAACTGTAAATGCGTTTCATACAACACCCCGAAGAGTCATCACATGAAAATGGTTTGGGACTACTGCCAAACCAGGCTGAATTTGAACTGGTGACCTACCGTCCACATTATATTCCTAATATCATCCATCATATAAGTCTGATGTTGAAATCTGGTGTTTCCAGAGATACTTTTAGCATACTAAATATGTTTCCAAAGCTCTGTGCTTTGTCCCTGGGTTTCGGCCATTCAGAACGCTGGCATGTTCTCCGCTTCCTCTGAATGCGGGAGGGGATGGACTCGCCTAACAGTCAGTTAGAGAACAGACTGCATAAACTTTAGCTAAACTGTTCTGTTTTGTTTCTTTTGTTTCTTAACAGGATCCAACAGCTGCATCTATTTCTGACAGAGACTGTGATACAAGAGAGGGAGAGACTGTAGCCATGAACTATAAGCCGTCCCCACTTCAAGTGAAATTAGGTGAGTCTTTGCTGTTGGAGAGTGAAAAGGCTGAATCCAAGGTCTGAAATACGGTGATGTGCTTGTGGGATCGTCTGCAGATCTCCATGCATGTGGCTGAACATGCCAGCTTGGCTCGAACAACTGACAGAGCAGTTTTGTCTGTGATTCTGCTGCTCAGGGCACTGACCTACAGCCATGTAAGGACCCTGTATTTTGGGCTTTTGTAGAGGAAGGAAGCTATGCCTTGAAAGGGAGGCATAGCTTTTTACACCTACAGATTTGTATCAAGCTAAGATGAAAGCTTGGCCAGATAAAGAATGAAGATAATATAGAGGGACTGTAAAAAGAAGAGATGACAGCATCACTGCAAACAAAAGGGAAAGGATCAGAGACTTGGGCCGTTACCAGGAAAAGACAGAGCTGGGTTAGTGTGAGATGGAAGGCTTGTAGGTTTGTAAAGGTTCACACACAAATAGTTGTGCTATTTCTGAACAATGTTTTTTTAAGTTCTGGAAGCAGAATCATCCAGTTAGCACAATACACTGCTTCCTTGCAAGGCTGATGCTGCAAGAGGACAGCAACCCACACATGGATGTCCTGCCTCCAAAACCTGAGCTGCTGTTGTGCCAAAAAAGCTCAAGAACGTGATGAAGGACAGGTCAAAGCAACACTGTGCGTTTTGCTCAGAGGAAAGATGAAAAATGGGAGTTTAAGTCTGTTTCCCAATAGGAGCAGGAAGCAGTCCCCTGGTTGTCCTTCACATCAGAACAAATGACATGGGCAGGATGCTGCTAGAGATGGTTGAAGGTGCTATGTTGGGGAAAGCTCTGAAAGAAGTGAGTGCCCAGATGTACAGTGGAATAGCTCTAGCCCCTACCAAATGAGTGACAGGGAAGGTCAGCAGACAGCTAAGGTTTGTAGAAGATTTGGGACAGTTTGGGTATTGGTGTTTGATTACAAAGAGATGTTTTTGATAGGTGGGTTTTACCCAAGGACCTACAGTGCTGCTGCAAACACTAATGTTGGCTTCCGTTATAAGAGGAGCCTGAAAGAAACACCAGGCAGAGTCTGAGGAGTGCTCGTGAAGTCTCAAAGCTCTACCCGAGTACATAATAAACTGGATAATCAGATAAATCCGGTCATAGCAATGCAGAAAGGAATGTCACAGAGTAGACTCAGGGACAGCAAAGGAAAAGAAAGTAGTTGAATAGACAAGGTCTCGCTGAAAGAGTGACTAGGAAGGTTAAGACAGAAAGTTGGATGTGCAAACACAGCAAGATTATGCAGCAGAGTGGAGGACCTTGAGCTACTGATCAGGATATGAGCAAGTGCATTGGGACAGTAAATTTGTCCTGCAGTCACAGCCATGAATACTCTAAATTAGTGGCTGCTTTTGAGGAAAAGGCAGGGAGCAGCAGTGTGCGTTAGTGACAGCACATCTCACAGTTTGGTAAACGATTATCACTGCCAGCATGCCATATGCCTCCAGGATCCTTTTTCACTGCCAAGAGTGTTCTGTAATGTTATTAGAGAGATAATTACTACTGCAGTAGTTGTTTCGGATAATTTAACATCAGGAATCAGGTTGGAGAGCCATTGATACTATTATTGGTAAGTCTCAGATATTTTTGGTTTTCTAGGCTATAGAGACTCACTAACGTGACAGGAAATGATGCTATTTCAGACTTGGCTTTGGTAAGCCATGAGGACATTATAGGAGATTTGATCATAGGAAATAGATTTGGATTCAGGAATAACAGGTTCAATTCCTGCAAATTGAATTAAAAGGTAATTTGAGGTAGATCTGTAACAAACCTCAGGTTTATAAACTTAATGCTTAAGCAAAGCCAGTAGATTGAGAAGCCCAGGAACTCAGAACACATCAGGTAGGGCTTAAGGAGAATGTATCAGAAGAAGGGACATTACTGATGGAGTTGTCCAACAGTAATTTCATTTATTTTTTCATTAATGGCTTTGACACAAAAAGCCAGGCAGGAGTCAGCAAAGATAGTTTAGTCATAGCATATTTGGGAGACATGAGTACAACAAAGCAACAAAGACTGGGAAATCCCGTGGAGAAAAGATATGGAAACTGAAATTATAGAAATGAAAAAAATATTACAGGAGAAACTCCATCTGCTGTAAACTAAAATTTAGTGAGGTGATTGAGGAAAAGGAAGCCTATTACATCAATTGATTGCAGGGTTATTAAAATGGACTAATACATTAAAATACACCGTAACCACACTTTGCAAAGTTCACCAGCTTTTTTCCAAGGATCAGGTACAAGAGAATGATTAGTTTTTCTGCCAGAAGTTCTGCTTTTCTGCACAGGGAAAATTTTATATCATTTAACCACTGCTGAAGGCTGCTATCGACCAGTAAAGAGGCAAGGGAAGGTATTGGAACAGTCTGAACAGATTTGCAGTAGATAGAGGTGTGTCATTGCCAGGACCTGCTTTCCAGATAGCGCTACTGCCTGGTGAATACTCAGCACTGACCACAAAATGCTTATGAGGGTAATAGTGGGTGAAACCTACCTGCTTAGGAGGAATTATCTTACGAGGCTGATGAGCATCTTTCTGCCTTGTCTCCAGAGAGGACGTCTGAATTCCTCTCGCTCTGCCTGTGGAAACAACGTGCCTCTGTAGTTAGGTGAACAGGCATCTCGTGGCATTTGGATAGACTCTTTACTCTCAGCCATACCCAGATGAGCTGTAGGTTACCTGGAGCAAAACGAGACTAACTGTGTTGTCTGTAGCCAGTGTAACATGCCTTTAACCCACATCAGCTCCTGCTGCTGTTATTCTTAAAATCTGCCCAGCCTTTACAATTTTCAAGCAGTTTCATGGCTCACATCTCCCAGCTCTGGCCCCTCTGCATCCAAGTAGATTTTTTGCTCTTCTGCATTAAATTTGTCAGGATTTGGATTGTTTCTTTAATCGCTTTAAGGCTAGATAAAGCTAAGGTAGGACATAAATGTTTAATAGCTTAACTGGCAGAGCCATTGTTGGGGATGGTAGTGAGTAGGATTTTAATCCTATTGCAGGTTTACCATAAGGATAGTGGCATTTTTCACTGTTAAGTCAGAATCAATTGTTCAAATGTCAAATGCTCTGATAGAAGGCTGATAAATGTCACTTCTCACTCTGTGAAGATTCATGTATAAATCTATCATATGCGCCTGCTGGAAGCTTGGTCCAAGTGAGCTCAATTAAATACCAACCCAGCATGAATACAACTTCTGCTTCCAGAGCCTGCAGTGATTGAAGCCTGACAGAAACAGCACGATGTGCTGCACGCACTGAACACAGATTTATCCCAGCGCTCGAATGGTCTTTTCCTTCATTATTTCTCCCCGTCTGAATTAATACATTTGGCCACATGTTTGCTTGGGGGGGGTCAGGTAGATAAAAGAAAAACTTCACAGGTGGCTTATATTTCTGGTGACTTCCTAAAGTTTATGCCTGGTTTATAAGTGGAACAGAAAAATTTAGCTTGGTGCTGAGGCCATGTCAAAAGAGAGGAGAACCTCACACCAAGGGCAAACAACATATCCCAGTTCGTGTAGTTAATCTTCTTAAACCCGTATTGATATTATATCCGTATTAATTATGTATTTCTTACTTTTCTAACACTCCCACTTTGTCTTTCTGTCAGGAGTTGCAAGGCTCAGCCGTGCTTTCTGGCAAATCACTTGATAAGGAGGCTCCTGACAGCACTGTGGGGGGCTGGGTGTCCATTAGTGCTTAGGAGATGTCTACAGCACATCCTTATTAGGAGGCATATCCAGATGGAGCACATACCACAAGCCTTTTGAAAACAGAAAAGAGTTGTGTTAAGGAGAGAGGGAGGAAGAGAATAATCCCCAAGTGTAAGTCTCAGGGGCTCCATATCCACTGGAAAGCAACAGATCCTCATGGGACCCCCAGGAGACGAGATATTATTTTAATGAAGCTTATGCCATCTGTTTTTCTGGTTTGCATTTTTAATTTCCCTTCTCTGCACTGAAATCCCCATCCAGACAGTCTGTGTGTCTTACCTAGCAGTCCACGACGTGACAAGTTTGTGTTGAAACAGAACAGGCAACGTGGCAATTGGTTGAAGTGCTACAGGACAGGCTGCAGTGGTGATAAGGGACTGTGGCAATGGCATCTTTGTCGGTACATCCACCACATCAGGAGCTTGGCAATAGATCTACCACGTCCCCATCTGCACATGAACGTATAGGAGAGAAGCAGACAGACAGAGAGACTCATAGCAGCCTTCATCCCCCTGAGATACGTGTTGTCTTAGATGTAAGCAGCTCCTCTCCTTGGACTAGACAGAGACTAAGGCACTATTTTGGAAGGACTACTCAGTGGGGTGGCCAAAAATATGTGAAAAATGAGTGTCTAAGCTAGGCAGACTGGATCCCACCGTCAGAATGAGTGAGCTACATGCAGGTGAGGTCGCCTGCCGTATGACCAAGCCTACATCATATTGATGCAGGCTTGAGAGTGTTTATGGCTTTTATTTTAGACTTCCTTTGCGAAGCTTCTTGTAAAAAATGACCTGAATTGCAAATGTAGCGGGTGATTTTCCTGCTTTCATAGCTACTGTTTTGTTCCCCTCCCAGGTTAGGTCTCATGCTGGTATTTATCTTAGTACCAAAAAGCACAGCAGCTGGTACTAGTCAGCCCCATAAGGACAAGCAATTGTCACAGAATTGCCTTTGGTGTAAGCTGCTCTAGCTCAAGTATAAGCTTGGGCTTATACTCACCAGCCTAACCAGAAACTCCCTTGCTTCAAGAGGCAGGAACCTGTCCGAACACTAACAGAGCAGAACTATTTCATAAATTAATAAGAGACTAACACTTCCCTCCTGCCAGCTGCAGTTGTAGGATATTGGTTTTTTGCCTAGGAGACACAGTGCAGATCACCCTTGGAGCAGATCTGGCACAGCCCAGCTACTGCTGGTAAGAAAATTCTGCGCACAGGGAGCCTGTTCCTATTGCTAGGGTGAGCATAAAAGCCTCTGGAGTCGCCACAGCCTGGCTGTTTGTCTTTCTCTGTGACAAGAAGGAGAGGAGAGCAAGTGAATGTCCGTACTGGGGCCCGAGCCAAGCAGGTGGAGGAGCGTGAGGGTGAAGGAAGTCTTGGTAGAAAAAGGTGTTCTCTGACAAATAACCATAGTGCTCCAAGGAGAGATCTCAAATGAGACCACCGAAGGGAATGGGTCTGATCCCATCCTGTTGCTCCGCTCCATCACTGTGTTCCTCCATGTACAAACATCCTGAGATTTTACTTGGTGACAGCACTGGAGTTCATATCTCTGGCTTCCACAGACATTAGCTGGGCATGGGGATTTGGTGTCGGGACACCAGTTAGGTACATCCACTTACAAACACTGAATTATTTCACTTGTGCTATTAGATTAATTCCTGCTTGTTAACAAACAAGATTCTCAAAAACCTCAAGCAAGTAACTGGAATAATTGCTCAGAGCAAGCAATTCTGGTAGGGTAAAATAGCAACAGAAACCCCAGGGCAAGGAAATACAGTGTTTTGTTCCCTAGGGTCCCTGACTTGGACAAAACTGAGGATGTAATTTACGGCCAGGACGCATCTTGGTGGAGACTGGAGTGAACAGAGGAGATAATCCATTTGGGGACATAGGCTGATGATTCATCTGTGGTTTTAGCTCCTGCCTTCCAGCCTGCTGCTTCACATTCATGGCAGATACTGAATTGCTGTATGATCAGGGTGGAGCAGTACTGGGAATATCAGTCAATGAGCTGAGAACTGCGAAGCCCTCAGGGTTCAACATAACAAAATTGGTGCATTTCTGGTTGAAATTTTACAGATGGTCTCTGATCTCAGTAAAAGACACATTGCCTTTATATCCCCGTGTTGGTCCTGAAACTGATATTCCAATTTGTGTAGCGATTTAACCCCCCTCTCCTAGGGTGAAGTGTGGATTCACAGCTTGTTTTAATGCAGCTGCATGGCAGAGCTGCGGAGCGCGCAGCGGAGCGTCCTATCCTGGTGCTGTTCACAAGGATGCCTTGCTCAGGGATGCCTTTCCAGGGCTGCTCTTGCCACAGGTCACAATGAAAAGCTGGTGCTGGGAGATGCAGTCCCAAACAGAGCAGGCAGCAAGCATCTTGCTTAGGCTGAATGTCTCAGTAGCTGCCTCCATCCGTGGCTCCTTTTCTGTCATCTCTTCCCAAGTCTGCTTCACAGCTTGTGACTTCTAACCTTTTCATACAGAAAATAGAATAATAAGGGGAGATTGTAGTAGACTGGACAAATCAATGCCATTAGTGTATCCTTTTGTCAGTACCTCAAGTACTGTGCTGTTCTCAGTTGCTCTTCTGTAACAAGGCAATTAATGCTAATTAGGTACAGCAGCTGTTGTTTCTGGGAAGAAGCTCTGTAGGTAAATTGGGAAAGCATTTTATAAAAAAGCTGTAACTCTTAAGCTAGGTCCCCAGGTTCCAACCCTATTGACAAGACGGCAGATTTCCATATCCATAACTGTTTGCATGGCGACCTCAAGTGACATCATTGCCTTAAGTGCACAAAGCCGTTTTCCTCCCGTGGGAGCACCCATTTCCTTCAACACAGTCTCTACTTCGTACGGGAGGAATGAGTAGTGCGGAAGCCAGAGTGCAGCAGCAATGTAGCGCTGCTATTGATTTTCTTCATGAAGATAGAAGTGCAGCCCACCCCTCGGAGGTCTCCTGAGGCTTGGAAGGAATTTATTTAAACATTATTTCATGTGTTAGTGCTCTTTCCATTTATAAGAGAAATTGCATACACAGATTTATTGTAGCATCCTTCCTGTAGGATATTTCCAGGCTCTTTTTGGAGGGGATGAGAGAGTGAGCAGCTGCATCATGTTAAGGGCAGTAAGGCTGCCTGCAGACAGAGCAGCGAGGATGAGGGCAGAAAAACAGTCGTGACAGGCATATTACTGAAGATTAGTTAGAGCAGAAACAGAGGGGCAGGAGGGGTGTTTTGAGACACTGTAGCTGACACAGGCTCGGGTGAACAGTAAAGCCATTAAAAGAAACTGGAACAGAGCAGTTCACTGGAGTTCAGCAGGGAGCTCTGGGCAGGAGGGAGTGTGAGCTGAGACAGAGGGTAGGGAGGTACCAGTCAGCACATCCCAGGAGCAAAGCATGAGCACATGAAGCAGGACAGGGCATGATGCTCACTAGATGAGCCTAGTCTTTCTGTCACTGAAATTTGCTTGATTTATTGTGCCACCCCATGAGGGCTTTACTGGCCTTCCCAGCCCTTCACCATCATACAGGCACCTCTCCCATGGCAAGTTACTGGGTACCCACGCACCTTGCAGACCCACAGACACACACCCACCCTCATGTTGTACACACCACTCTTGGCTAATATGCCTTCCAATAAAAAGTCGTGAGGGAGGAAGCTATAAGATAGCTGAATCTTTTTTTTTTAATTACCTGACCATCCTTCAGCCATTCCAAATTTTTGCAGTATCTACAGGTCTGATAGTCTAGGAAAGAGAGCTAAGCCTGAAAATCTGTGTCTATGCAAATTATTTTACTTTGTAATGAGAATAAGCCAAAGCATCTGGAGTCTGGGGGTTTTATGCTTGAAGCGGGGGACCAGAGCTGCAAATTGCAGGTTCTCTTATTTGCCCTGACCCACCATAATCTGTCACCACAAACAGGAGAAGCAGCTCGGAAGGTTGTGAGGCAAAGCAAATTAAGCAAATTATTGAGATTCACTGGTAGAAGGAAGGAAGTATTCAGTAGTGGAAGTAGTGATAAGAATAAAAACTACCTGGCCTAGCAAAGCTTGAGCCCAGCAGGCAGCATCACAGCAGTGATGAGCTGGTGGTCTGCTCACAGGTTTTGTTACACAGCATGTATTACTCTTATCACTGTTTTTTATGAAGTACGTAGAGAACTGGCTTAAAACAGAGTGATGTCCCCAAAGGTGATTTTACACCTTGTTCCTGACATTAAAAAGACGAACACCAGCTGAGTTGACTGGGCTGCCTGCTCAGGTATTGGCATCTTTGACAAAATTAACACCAAAAATGGCAATAATACTGTTTGCTGACTTCTTGGAGCCTGTGTCCTTAAATATAGGTTCCACCTGATCCCCTGGCCTACCACAAGGAACTGCTGGAGAGAGTCCAGTGCAGAGCCATGAAGATGATGAAGGGAGTGGAGCATCTCCCTTATGAGGAAAGGCTGAGGGAGCTGGGGCTCTTTAGCTTGGAGGAGACTGAGGGGTGACCTCATTAATGTTTACAAATATATAAAGGGTGAATGTCATGAGGATGGAGCCAGGCTCTTCTTGGTGACAACCAATGATAAGACAAGGAATAGTGAGTGCAAACTGGAAGACAAGAGGTTCCACTTAAATTTGAGAAGAAACTTCTTCTCAGTGAGGGTGACAGACACTGGAACAGGCTGCACAGGGGGGTTGTGGAGTCTCCTTCTCTGCAGACATTCAAACCCGCCTGGACATGTTCCTGTGTAACCTCATCTGGGTGTTCCTGCTCCGGCAGGGGGATTGGACTGGATGAGCTTTTGAGGTCCCTTCCAATCCCTCACATTCTGTGATTCTGTGATTTCCCCAATTCTGAATTATCCAGGTGTTACTATTTCTGTAATTCCTTCTGATGTCTCCATAGGTAGATGAGTTTCCATGAGACACTCAAGGGAAGCAAGGAGAGCCCACTGTAATTAATATTAACTGTCTCTGGAACAGACCACAGCATCCATAGACAATATTGGGTGATGCTTTTTTTTTTCATGTGTTTAATTTCACAGAATCACAGAATCAACCGGGTTGGAAAAGCCCTCAGAGATCATCAAGTCCAACCCTTGGTCCAACTCTAGTCCGTTTACTAGATCATGGCACTAAGTGCCATGTCCAGTCTCAGTTTAAAAACCTCCAGGGACGGCGAGTCCACCACCTCCCTGGGCAGCCATTCCAATGCCTGACCACTCTCTCTGTAAAGAATTTCTTTCTAATATCCAGCCTAAATTTCCCCTGGCAGAGTTTAAGCCCATGCCCCCTTGTTGCTAACTGCCTGGGAGAAGAGACCAATCCCCACCTGGCTATAATTTCCCTTCAGGTAGTTATAGAGGGTGATGAGGTCACCTCTAAGCCTCCTCTTCTCCAGACTAAACAAGCCCAGCTCCCTCAGCCTCTCCCCATAGGTCTTATGTTCAAGTCCCTTAAACTGTACCTGACAGTCAACTGAATTTGTTCAGCAATATGGTTTCCCCCTTTGTCTTCTCTGTGCTGCACATTCAGCTCTTAATCAGGAAGGATTACTGTCTGCTTATTGAGGGTTGGGTCTAAAATGCTCTGTCAGCAGATCAAGGCTCTATTAAGTAGAAATTATACACACTTCTCAAAGGAAAGGAATTTGTGCTGATAGGAAGTTCACTGTAGTTTTTGGTTGGTTGGTTGTTTTTTTAACTGTTAGGCACAGAGGATGCTCACAGCACCTTGAAGACTTCTTGTTGCTTTTCTGAGATCATAAAGGATCCTTTGGAGACTCACAGCTCATCAAAATACACAAACCTTGGTGTGCCACAGCAGGAGAGCAGAACAGATGAGGACGTCACCGATATCGTGCTCTTGTCAGTAGCAGGGTACTTGTTAGGTGAGGGTACCATGGTGGTCCTGGATGCAGACCTTGGCTGAGCATGAACAGAGGAACTTCTCTGAACCTGGGGACAGTCTTGTCTCGGCAGAAGTGTTACACCCAGCCATGCACAGCAGAGCCCTGGTGCGCCAGGCACAGCAAGTGCCTCAGCTAAAGCACCACAGGCATGGCCAAGCTCTCTGTGTGTCACTTAGGGAGATCTACCACATGGAATAGTGGAGAAGAGGTAGGATAGGAGCACAATTTTTGCCTAGTTAGCAGCAGTCTTGGCTTCATCGTGCCCATCAGTTTTGGTTTAGAGGTCTGGGGAGGAGCAATTCCCAAAATCAGGGGGCAGCACAGAAGAAACCGTGGAAGCTTTTTCTGTGGTTCTTCATGAAGGGAGGGCTGATTGAAGGAGGTCATGGGGCAATATGGTCCTGTGCTGGGTACACGCAAAAGAGGCTGTTGTCTAGGTTAGCAGACTGGTAGAAGGAACTCTACTGCAACTTCTGCTATTCTCAACATCTCAGCTTGGGGTCAGAGGTGCCACCAGCCTCTTACAACAGCCAGCACCACAGATTTACGGAGAAGTTTTAGGAACAGGAATTAAGCTGCAGGGGAGAGGGTGGGACTAGTTGTTCAAAGAGGCTTCTGGGTCTTGCAAGTCCTGGCTGGGACTAAGAGGGAGCTTTGCTGGCAGTAACAAGGCAGTGGCCTCTCGGGGAAGGACCACGGGCGGTACCAGACACAGCCTTTGGGCTCTGCTGTGCGCACAAATCCTTCTTCCACCTCTCCTCCTTTTCTTCCAACCCTCAGGCTTTTGGCACAGCTCTTTCCTTGTTCCGCTTGGCAGTCATTCTCTATAAAGCATGTCTCACTGAAGGAAAATAAAGCCGTTTTTATAGATGTCACATATTTACCGAGATAAGATTTTATTTAAGAAGCTGTAAAGTCACAGCAATAATTGGACAGTCTGATCCCGTTTCTCCAGTTGTTAAACACAGCTATCATTCAAAAAGCTATAATTACTGCGTGAATCATGGCTCGGTAGCTTGTGCTAAGGGTAGGCATTTATTGCATCGTTCATGATAATGAGACACTGTAGTCTGGTGCTGTGCAAAACAGCTGTAGTCCCCTTTTTGAAGCTTCTTCCAGAAAGAAAACCAGGAGTTGTTCATCAGATTTGAAAACATTTGAGCATTCCTCTTTCTTTATTAACCTATAGGGAAAGCATACTGCATAGACAACATTTGTGTCCTTTCTCCACATCCAGTTACAAGGGGAGAGGCGGGGTAACAAGTATGTTCTTGGCAGATAGATCCACCTCTTCATATACTTGCTCAAAGAATGATCTCCAGCTTCTCCTGCGTACCCACTGCAGTTTGTTTGTCTCTGCCTCCAGCCCAAGTGCAGCATGAACAGCAGAGTCCTGTTCTCCGCACTCTGCTTTGCAAACTGCCCCTCTCCCAGGCATCCTGCCGCTTCCAATTTCAGTGAAATCATCCGTCCTCACTCTTCAAGACTGCAGACCTGAGCCATTGCCTCTCACTGACTCCTGCCTTCCTCTTCGTGTCCTTTTCACCTGTGAACTCTGCCCAAATATTTTTCTCTTTCTTTTCTTATCTCTCTGCCTTTTTTTTTCCTCACTCACCACTCACCTTGAGAAGAGCTTGAACTGATTCAGCCTAAGCCTCTCTGAATGGGGAACTGTTTCAGCTCTCTGTCCTGTAAAGTATCTCTGTTTGTAGCACAATAAAATAAATCCTCTACACTCTTTTAAGGTAATTCTATTGTAAACCCCAAACCATCCTGTTATGTTTGTTATAACTTTGATTTTTTTCTACCTTCTGGTCTAAATGCAACATAATTCCCACTTTTTCCAAACAACAACTACATACATTCTCTTTTGGTCACTGCTATGAAATTGGTGCAATCAAGTCAGCAAGTGTTGATGTCTCTTGGAGGAACGATGCAGTTCTTCTGTCTAGCTCAGTAGTTTGAAGCTCACGTGCTTAAAAGTGCTTTCTGCTGTGGGTAGACGGTGAGCTCGCTATGAGAAGAAGGTTTAATCACACCAAGTGTTTCTAAGCTGCTGACAGCCCCTTCACTACAACAGAGCTCCCAGGTAACACCAGCCACTCCATGCCAGAAAACAGCCCCTGTCTGTCCCCACCACTGCCCAGCCTGAGAGTAAGGGCAGATGTTCAAAAGATAAAGATTTGCTATGATTTGTTTTAAATACCGGTTGTAGGGCTAGGAATTAGAGAGAAGAAAAAAATAGTACAAGTGAGACAATTGTACGTTGTATAAGTTAATCTGAGAAACTGTGTTTGACATACTAAATCACACTGTGCTAAAAATATGTCTTGAACAAGGCTAGCATATTTAATATTTAAAGTGGTGCTGTCAGGCATGGGTAGTTTGAGTCCAGAACAGAGGCTGTGTTTAAACTAAGATTTTTGGGTTTTGCTTGCAATTTTAAAGAGAAGACAAATATCTTGGGCTTAAAGTCCCTAATAAACACTTGCACTTTTTTTTTTTTCTGTAAGTTCACTTAAAGAATATATCATTAGTTGTTCCAAAATTCACAAATTCATGTCTAATTTACAGGGTAGTTTTGGCTATGAAAAGTTTGGGAGGCTCGAATCACAGAATAGCTTTGCCTTTTTTAGCTACAGAGTTCAAGCCAGAACGTGGAAGGCTCAAGTTCAATTCCTTTTCCAGCCTGAATGCTTTAACCACCAAGCTGAAATGTGGCTCTGATCTGTGGGGCAGGGCATAAAGCAAAAATATGAAAGCAAAACTTTGATATAGGTTTTTCTGTGCAGGAAGGTGTTGTATATGTTTTTCATAGCAGAAGAGCTACAATACATGTTTTTCATAGCAGAAGAGCTACAATACATGATAGTCCTAGAACCTGACCTAGAACCAGTTTGTAATCTCCTCTGGTTCAGGACAGGGCAGAGAGAGAAAGGGGAAGGAGTGGGAGTAAAGAGGGAATAAACAGTGCCAGCTGTCTGAATTTACCAGGTAATGACCATCAGATGGGATTTAGCCAGGATAACCTGGAGGGTTGTAAAACAGATGGAAAGACTTCATGGGAAATGTTCTCTGTGCTAGTGAGGAATGTTATCAACATGGCTGTGTTGACAGTAAATTGCCTGTAGCATCTAGTGGGTATTCATTCCCAACCTGTTTCTTTTCTCACCTTAATCACCTTAAGGAAATCCTTTTTCACCATGAGAACAGTCCAGCACTGGAAAACTTGTCCCAGGGAGGTTGAGTCATCTCTGTCCTTGAAGGTTTTGAAAACCTGACTGAATAAACCACTGAGCATCCCAGTCTAATCCTATAGCTGATCCTGCATTGAGCAGGACATTGGGCTAGAAAGCTCCTGAGGTCACTTCCAACTTGAAGTGTCTTGTGATCCTGTTCCTAGTTAGGACTCCAGTGGTATTTTTTTAGATGTGATGTACTTTCTACTTGCTGCTGAAAAAGTAGTCTTACTGTGTAAGTCCTACCTAGTTATTCTCTTGGGTTCGCAACACAAATATGGTAGGATTTGCGGAGGAACACTTAGGTAACCTGCATGCACTGGCACAAAGCAGTCCTCTTCAATAAACACCAGTATGTCCACTGGTGAACAAGAGAAACCCAGTTGCTACTTGATTTTCACGCTGTTGCAAATGTTCTTATTTTAAAATTTTAATTATTTCTCTCTGTTCTTTCTCTTGAATTCACCAAACCTCCTCAGTTGTACCGTGATTGAATTTAAGAACGTGTTAAAACTAATTTTCTCCTTTGCTTCTATCTCTTACTGACTCCAGTGCACAGATAGGGAAATTTGTTCTTTTACAGGTGTCTTTCCTGACTTGAACTTTATCCATGGCTCTCAGTGCTGAGTGATCTTTTAACATCAGCAAGCAGCTGATTTTTTGTACCCACTCTGTCCTAGCAAAACAAGGGCATCCACGGAGTGTAGCGGTGGAATATTATAAAGCAGAAGCAAATTTAAGGTGTTTGTGCCCATGTTCGTGTGACATGTGGCACAGGAGCAGCTGCTAACATGGCTGTACAACACCTCCATTTCATAGACCACTTTAAGCTCTTCTTGACATTGGTGATGTCTCAAGCAGCCATTGGAAAAGACAACTTAAATGTTAGATTGGCAGAGGAATATTTTTTCTGCTGTGATTTGTACCGTGAGGGGACTTTGCAGGAAAAGATGATGACCCGGAGGGTGGCTGTCACACACGGATCCTACCTGCTGCACGCCACTAATAATTGTAAGAAAGAACAGAGTCCAAAAAAGTGAGTTAATCCTCCCATCTCATGTTTCTTTTCCCCATTTTAATCCCATGCATTTTTTCTGTACGGCAGAGGAATGGATTTTAAGCAGAGAAGGTTCAAATCCATCCTGGAGAATAAGGTCTACTATTTTAGTAGTTTGAAGAACACCGTTTTGATCTTCTTATGAGGAATGTAGGGCAGGAGTGGAGGTAGTGGGCAGATGCTCAAGACTGTCAAAGGTGTGGAGCTTGCCTTGGGAAAAAATGAATGCTGGTCTGGAGCAAACTTCTGTAGCCCAGAAGAAATAAATTCTCTTTCATGGTCTTGGCGTGTGGAACAAAGAGACGCTTATGAAAAGCTGCTTGTTACATCTAACAAGGTTGCAGAACAATGCTAAAACTTTTCAAAAGACAACAAAAAAAGCAACTTGTCAAACCTCATAGACCAGCTCTATAATCCAGAGGCAGAGTCACAGAATTGTGAAAAATTAAGCAGAGAGTATTTGGGATTCTCAAAATGAAGATTCATGAGTACATTTCTTCCAGTCCTTCACTTGAACAAATTATTTACTCTTGCTTCCTGAGTACTCATCATGTATTTAGTGCTCAAGATGACCCTTGATGGTGGTTAACAAACAGAGTTGTTGAAAGGATGAGTAGTCTGAGCTGTGGTCTGGAGGAAATGGGGTTATGTTTGGTGGAAAGAAAAGGTAATTAGTGGTATGTCATCATTTGTAAATGGCCACCACTGTAAAACCTGTTCTTTGGGACAGTCCTTGAAAGCCTCTGGGGTTTGCTACATATGGATCACTCTGCCATCCCAGCAGTGTTGAAGTTAGCCAAGTGACTTCAAGTGGTGGACGTGGTCCTCAGAGATTTCCAGAGGGAGAGTGCCCTGTGGGCACCGCCTGCCCACGCGCTGACTTGCTTTGGTCCTTTGGCCCAACAATGTTTTGAGATGTTTGTAGGTACCAATACCCTGTATGAGACGGCATTTTAGGGAGATAATTTAGCTGGCAGATTCTAGTTGCAAATGGTGGCTTCAGTTGGAGACTGTCAGATGTACCTTATAACCACAAACCTTCTCAGGGTGATACCTTGCCAGGTCCCTATCACCTTCCACCGTCATCAGTAGATGTTGATTGACCTTCTTGAGGTCTGTGCAGATGAACAGATTATGGAGCTAATGCTGCATCCCAGGCATGATTTTTCACAAGGTCGACCAAAGTAAACAGAGTTCATTTAACAATGAAAGTAAAGTAAGAAAATCATATGTTCACTGTCCCATCCAGCAAGGTCTTTCCCTTGTGCAAAATGTGGTGGTAGGTTTAACCCCCCAGTTTACCTCCCTATGTTACTGGAATTTGCACCAGCACAGAAACAGCAGAGGTGCTTTGTTGGGGTTCTCATTTATTCCAGTTTGCTGCCTTTAAGCATGAAATTGTTGCAGTTCACAGAAGCAGCAGCTTTCTGCGTCTGGTTTCTGGTACCATCCTCTCCAGAGAGATGTAGAAGAGCAATGGCTGTCCTTACCTTTCACAGCAGACACTGCGGCAGAGGTGAGGCCGTCAGAGCTGCTCCGACAGCTTTGTCACGGCATGGTGGGATGAGGACATGCAGCTCACTCTCCCTTATGTGTTACGGGCCCCTGGAGACTTGGCAGGAAGAAACCTCATTCCTGTCATTGGGCTGAGCCAGTGTGATTTAGGGTGCCCAGGGAACAGATGCAGGGGATATAAAATTGCCATCTTAAGTTGTTTTTCTATCTCTCCTCACTTTTTATCCCTGTGGTTAAAATGTTCCCACTCATTAACGTTGCAGAATAACACCGCTACCAGCATAAATCATCTTCCCTTGTTTTCCTTCAGTCTATGACAGATATCGCAGCAAAGGACCCAAACCACACTGGGGTAAGCCTGGAGCCTCTGCAAAGATACGCTGCCCTCAGTATCACTAAGCTGGGGGGAAAGAGGGACTCTAGGTCTTGCCAAAGCATGCCCCAGCACTTACAGGGCCCAGACCTGACTACCATGCTGAGCGAATTGCTCCCCTTGACATTCGGCAATATTTGCAAAGAGTTGCTACCTTCCCCGGGGTTCTCAAGTCAAGATGCATCATCTTGATTGGATGGCTTTGCTGGGTTTTGTATTTGATGATCCGAAAATGATGATTCTTCTGTCGTTCCCACAATACACATGCTGCCCGAGGAGAGACTCAGTTCAAGACAGCTCAGCACACCCCAGTGCCCACATATTTTGGCTTAAGTGCCAGCCCTGGAAAGGACAAGGCTGACAGTCCCTGAGCTTCCTCTGCATCTCTGCTGGTGCTGACCTGGATAGAAGTTAAAGGGTTTTTATTCCCTGAAGCTTGGCGTTGCCCTTCCGTTCACCTCGCAAGTGCAGCTGTGAGCAGCCGCAAAGACCTGTTGAAAGCAGAGAGTATTGTCTGCCACCCTTTTTGCTCCGCTGACAGCTTTTCCCAGCCTTTTCAAGCGCTGCATGTGCCAGCTTCGGTGGGGTAGAGAGACAGTCAGGAAATCTGAGTGCTAAAGCTATTTCTCTTTGGGTCTTGGTGAAAGCCAGGCTCTTTCCAGCATATTGTGTGTGAGAGAGCGTGTGTGTGTATGTGTTTGTGTACACACACCACAGCTCCTTCTTTCCTCAGAGGAATTGGTACCTGGTTCCCATTCCCCATCTCCTGCAGACGCCCCAGCCTGTGCATTCAGAGAGAGTTTCTGATGTTGCTTTGCATTGAAGTTGTCTTCAGGACAGATAATTCCATCACCCTTATTTTCTGTCCCTGGGGTAATTCGAGATGCAGTATGATTTAAAAGTTGCTGGTGCTTGTATGGAGAGAAATAATGAGGCAGATAAGATGACAGTTGATACTACTAGCACTGCATGCAGTTAGTTGGCAATGGAAATCTGTGCTCTTGATTCAAAACAGACGATTAACAGGAAAATTAGCTTATTTACAAAACACGTAGCAAAAAGAAAAAAGAAGAGCAAGCGTGTATGTTTGTAAAGGCTCTGTGAAATCCCACTTTGCCTTAAGATAAGCCCCAATGCTCTTTGTTCCTTGCACATCCTGCTTGCCCAGTCCATTGGCAGATGTGTGGTACCCAGCCAGCATCCCCCCTCTGCTGGCTCCTCTCCCCTTCACCTCTGCCCAGCAGCACCACCTGGCTGAAGGACAGGCAGGTTATCTCTTACGAAGTGCTTTGAGAGGAACTGGAATTATCACAGACTCTGTTGAAGGTTTTGTCAGGGGAAAAAACCTGACCCTCCTCACTCCACATTTTCATCACTAAATTCAACCTGCTTTTTCTGTGCTGTATACAAGTTAAAGCCTGTTGTAAATATTAATTTTTGCAAGATAACTCAAATTGAAGTTGGAACCAAGAGGAACTGTACATCACTGAAACACCTACCGTTTAGCCACCTGTACTCCTTATGCACAGTCTGTAGTTCCTCAGGAACTACATATCTTCTATACACACTCACTAGTTCCTTAGTGCTATTGCAATAAAGCCTTGCTTTCCTCTCATCTCGCCTCCAGCTCCAGTCAGGCAGCCAAGCATGCAACTATTAATATACAACAATAAACTGTATGTTTGTATAGAGTTGGTGATTTTACCTCTAAAATGTGTATGTGCCAAGCAAAGCTGAACCATGCATGCACTGTGGCCCACCACAAGCCTGGCCCAGGCATACGAGTGGCACAGAAATTGTGTTGATTTTCCTCATCTCCTCGTGGGATTTTTTCCTCCTTTCAGTGCATACAGCTGGCCAACAAGGAAGGAGATAAAAATGTTGATCTGACAGAATTTCTGCTTCACTGGGTCATTTAGGAGAGTTGGGTCAGATAGGGGGGACTCGGCAGCTGCAGCGTTGCCAGTGATCTCATTTATGGGTAAGGTGTCGAGAGGAGGGAGCCCTGCTGATGTTTGTGGAGGTGGGCTGATTTGCCAGTCAGTGTTGTCTCATCAGGCCTTTAGCTGCAGCAAGACGAAAAAGCCTGAGTCTTTGCGGGAAAGGTAGTAATGTGTGGAGCAAGGCACAGCCTCTGACACTCAGAATCTAGGTTATACCTGCTTCTCCTTCCCCCAGACTTACTTCTACAGTGCCCCTCAAGGCATTGTTAAACCTTGCTCAGGCCAGCAGCGCTTTAGCACCCGTTCTCTCTCCATCTGGGCTGCCTGTGTCCCAGCAGTGAGTAGCGCTGGGCGGGCAGTGACAGCTCGTGTTAGCAAACCATGTCTGATCATCGCACTGTCCTGACAAAGGGTAGTAATGATGTAACATACATCAGCATTAAACTGCTAACCCATGTTTCATTGGCATCGGAGTTGTATATTAAGAACTGCCATTACCTTAACCTGTATATTACTGCTGTTTTCTGCATGAGTCGGGCTTTCCATGCGTCCCTTTGAGCTCTCCCTGCCACCAGAACTGCTGGTCCTTTGACAGAGGCTTCAGCTCAGGAGTGTGTATGTCTGATTTCCAGCTGCGGGGCTCTGTGGTTTGGGGTGATATCTCTCATCCACCAGCACTGCTTCCCCTCCTGCAGCACTCAAAGCAGACCCCAGCCAACAACCTGGGGCCCAGAAAGCCCCTTTCATCATGTTTTTCAAGCCCCTTTCTCTGTGCTTTCAGCAGGGACATAGGCTTTCTCTGGCCGGCCCTCTTTCCCTCTGCCATTTGAGGCACAGATGTGTTTTTACATCAGACTCTTCGAGAGGTGGAAGGAAAAAGCGGCTGCCAAACCCTCAACCCTGCACCCTGGAAGGAGGAGAACATTGAGAAACATAAAATATCTGGCAGTTGTAACCCACCATCCACGTGCCTCCACCATCCCTTACTGCCTGGTGCTGCCAGATAGCAGCTCTGCCTGAGAAAGGAGACAGGGGGTCCCTTGAGGATGGGAAGAGGATTAATCATTTATGATAGTTTGGGATTAATCCCTGAACCCAGTTCTGATTTCTCTGCCAAAGCAGGGCCCGAGCTGGAGGAGGAAGGTGGCGGCATTCTTCCTCTTCTGGCGAGGCACCCTGCAAGAACCAACCGCGGCACCCCCTGAGCCTCATCCTTCAGAGCATGTGGCAAAGGACAAAGCCAGAGACGAAGCCAAGAGCTTTCTCTAAGCTCTGTGCAAAGAGAAAGAGGAAAAGAGTTTCCGCTCCTCCCTGGGGTGGTCCACCCGAATCCAGATGAGAGCAGCAGTGGATATCAAAATGACAGGCTAGGCTCTTTGAAACAGTACTGGCGAGGTCTGCAGCTGCCCTAGATAAACCTTGCCTGCCGCTTTCTGCATCGTCTGGAGAGACATCAGAGGAGACGAGCTGGAGTCTTTCAGCTGCACCAGGTGTAACAGCAACTGGGCTGCAATGTCCCGCTGTCCCCAGGGGCCACCGTGCCCCGGTGATCTGGCAGCACCCCCAGGTGCCACCCAAACAGCTTTTGCGGGTACTTCTGCTACAGGAGAGAGGAGTATGGGGGTATGCCGCACACAATGGCTCAGACGGAGGTCCCTGACCCTGCTCCAAGAGGAAATGTATCAGATAAGGGCCCAGTATCCATCTGAAACAGAATTCCTGCCAACCTAATTAATGAAAGCTTAACCAGCAGATTAGTTAATCATAAACTTATTAAATAACTAATTGAGCTCTAAGGCTCTTTGTCTAATTTCCAGACAATGGCAGCCTCGCTGGAGGGGGAGATCAGGTCAGTAATCCTGCCAGGGAGCAGATTTGCTGTGTGGGGCGGCTCTGCGGACGAGGCGCTGTGGATCCAGGTACCCGGGGCTGGGGCTGATGAACCAAATAGCAGCACCCTGGGCTGTACACATCCTGTTCTCCCGTAGAGATTCACAGAAAACAGGCAACTCATCTAGGGAATAATGCTCTCCTGGCGAGCAGGGTATTTGGAGGGCAACATGATAAGTTAGTAACGCTCTTTCTTTCCCTTTTCCAGGGAATAGAATGATGGGTATCAAATTCTAAAGCAGGGATTTCTCAAAGCATGATGGGGTGAGGAGTATCCATCCATTCAGCCTGTTAACCAGCCTGGTTGCATTTCTCCATCTGCTTTCATTTTATTAGATTAAAAATTTTGTTTTAAATGCAAAGGGTTGTAGAAACCCAGTGTAGCAGATAATAAAATAGAATGGATCCAATATGTGACATTTTGCTGCTGAGTCAAAGCCAGAAACAGGGTTGGGACTGTCAGCTGCAGGAAAAGCCCCAGGCAGGGTGCTGGAGCTCACACGCTGCCCGCAGCATTAGCGCTTCTGTCCCTATTTGTTTTGGCTACTAGGTGAGAACTCACCAAGTCATTCCAAGCAGCGGTATCTGCCAGCCAGTGAAAGCTTTCCCAATTGCAACATGTTAAAAATAAATTAGGCCTGTGGTTTATATGGGCCATAAAAATCTGCTCCCTGCCATGGACCAGTCATTTAGTGTGTATTTTAGACTTGTGCAAGCATGGGAATTTGATGAAGTGTGTATGCAGTTGAAGCCTACTTATATCAGACTCTGCCCAAGTGGTTTTTATAAAAATATGGGCTATATGTTGATCTCACATGTAACCAAAGGCTGTGAGTATTCAGCCAAACTGGTTTGTACTGTAACTCTCCTAAATGTGCATCACACTTACTGCATGCATCAGTGACCTTAATGCATCTTTACAGACCATCAGGACCCATAATAAATGTGATATGGGCACTAATAGCAACTCTGTTTATCTGGCAGACTATGCCTTTAGCATTAGTGATGCTTTACATGAAGTGAGTTATTTAAGTGAAAAGAGTTAAATTGCACTTAAAAGCCTCCATTTTTTTTGTCTGCTGCAACATACAGCAGGGTCAAGCAAATGTTCAGTTAAGTAGAAATGTTGAGGGGGCATTTGCAGAAGTTCTGGTGAAATAACTTATTTCTCTCTGCCCCTTTAAAATATGTTAAAGGATAAAGTAGCTCAGTTTTATGGATTAAATTTTTTAGAGCTCAGTTTGTAAACCGAAACTTTTTAGCTGGGCTTGTCAGGATGGAAATACTTCTCCAGATACCTAGTTTTGTTTTTCTCTTAGGAAAAAAATATTTTAAAAGTACATGAAAATACTAAATAAATCCCTTTCTGAAGGTAAATGTGAAAGATACAGAAAAATACATTTAAATAAAACTGATGCTGTTCATATATTCCAGTTTTTACAATGATGAATGAAATCTTTATATGCAGCATTTTGCAGCCATTACAAATCGAAGTTTCAGTCCTTAAAAATTAAGTGAGAAAAGCATGGGCTGAATCACAATAAAATGCCCTTTTGAGCAGGGAACTACGACAACGCGTGCCTTTGAAATCAGCACAGAGGGATGTTCAAAGATGAACAGAGATGAATTGCTGCCTGCTGCTCCATCGTCACAACCTGTTTCAATAAAATGGCTGCAGAGAGAGCTCGGGCAGAGGACTGGGAGCTGCCAGCCCCGGTTCTCTGCTGCTCTACTGCCACAGATGCTCTACGCGGCTTTGAAGTAAACCAGCTAAATAGTTTCTCCCAGCACTAAAATACAGCTGACTGTTTTACAAAGATGATTTGCGGTTATGTCGTGCCATGAAGAGGTAAAACACTCTGTGTTCAGAATAGTAATTTTTTTTCACTGAAGTGTACAGCTGTAAGATTTTCTTTGCTGGATGGCTACTTGCACTGGATGCCCTGCTCTGCTAGGTGTCAAAGCCCAATAGTGGATATAAATAGAGATGACGTTCCTTCCTATAATCACATGAAGGTCAGAAAAATGAGCTTTGTGGCTGGCAAATTGTGTCTAGGGGATGGGGACATGGTGCTGGAATGTAAAGCTACTTTTGGAGATGCTTGTGGTGTAAGTAGAGGATGCCTTTCATCAAGATCAGAGCCCTCATTTACCTGTGCTAAGGTATTACCATTCCTCTGTGCTGAGGAATAGTGTCACACTTGACTTCTGAAGGAAAACACAAACAGTAGCATCGGGCAGACCACCAGAAATCTCTCTGTCACTTGTGCAGCCAGTGTCACCCAGAACGAGCCCTGCACTGCCCTGCACACAATGCCCTGCACACACTGCTTGTTGCAGCAGCTCCTGTTCGAGAAGTTAAGTTAGGAGCTGCATCCTTGGATAAGCGATGCAAACATCGCCTTTGTACTGCCTAGGGCGTTTACCAGTTCCTTGTTTGGTCAAGCCTTCCTGGGAGCTGGAGGGAGCTTAAAACCACTCAAAGCCCATCCGTGTTTGTGCCAGCTCTCAGCCTTGCCAAAGGGGCAGAGCAGCCGCCAGTTCAGCAGAACATAAAGGAAATGCAGCTATTCGGGTGCTTAAAGCCTGGTCCAAGAGGGACCTTGGAAAACAGATTTATAGGCCTGCTCTTGCTAGCCAGTTCTCACAATTAGATGTAGTTCGCTAATTTCCCCAAGTTTTGCTGGGTCAGCAAAAATAACGTTATTCAGCTGAAAATACTATGTCTTGCACGGCTTGCCCAAGTTGGTAGTTGGATGACTTACCTGTTTGACCCTTGTTTATCTGAACAGTCTTTTCTGAAGCTGGGTGAAACAATCCTTATTCAGGTGGCCTGTCCTGAATAATCAACACTGATGCCCAGCACATGTCAGCTTGAAACCGTAATCCCTGTATTCAGAGCAGGGGGCTGGCTGCAGACAGATCCTTTTTGTTTCTGCTACCTCCGTTCAGTAAAAATTGCTTTTATTTTGCCTTTCTCCCAATTCAGGGAGCCACAACCGTCAGCTGTGCTAATGCCGCCTGCATGCTCACTTACGCTCTCCAAATCTCCCCAGGGAGCTCAGTCCTCTCTGGCATCAGCATGGTCCTGCACACAGCATTCTATACCTCCCTTTCTATACAGCCTGCAGGCAAAGCCCCAGTTAATGTTCATACCTTGAAATCTCTCCAAGTGACACAGTCCTCAATGACAAATACTCCTGCCAGAGGTGAAAGGTATTGAGGGTTTCAGTGGTAACTAGATGCATGCTAATGTCCCCGAGCTAAGTGATGCACGTGAGTTGAAATCAGGACTTGGGCTTGAAGTAGAAGTTGTGGCCAGTGCTTCTTTCTTTCTCCCTCTCTTTGCTTACAACTCTGTTGATCATTCAGCAGGATCTGAACAGAGAGATTAATTTTATTGACTATGTAATTTAAATTCTTGGCTTGCTTGAGAGGTAGAATTCATCGGGGAATCACTGCAATCCTCAGCTGCTGAATGGCTCAGCTGGCAGTGGGGTACAGAGAAGCAAGTACGTCCCAAAACCTCATCTCATAGATCTTGAAAATGGAAAAATACAGCTCTGTCACACCAGATTAATTTCTCTTTGTCTTCCCACTGCAGCAGATCCCATGGTCCCACACCGCACTGTCCCCATAGCAGGAAGCTCCATATTCTCCTAGTCAGGCAGGTTCACAAGCAATTGAATTAGTGAGGTGCAGTCAGCAGCTTCAGCAAGGAGTCCAGAGCCATCGGCATCTGCGTGCTCCCGACACACAGTGCAAAGGAAGCAAATCAGCCTTGTCTGTCACTTGGCATTTACGCCAAACAGGCTGCCCCAAATGCAGGGGATGCATGTAGTCAGGCACAGTGGCACTGAGAAGCAATGACATCGCAGGGCAACAAAGATGATTAAGAAAGGAAGGGTGAGATGTGATGTGGTGGTTGGCAGGTCCAGATGGAAGGCTGTCCCACATGCTATTCAGAGCAGTACAGTGGTATCAGCAGGATCCTCGACCCCCTCCTCAAATACACACACGAATGCACACACATACCTCTCCACGTGTTCCCTTTCTGACTGAATGTCCAGTGTTAGCTGAAGTGTAACTGGTGGAAAGCCAAATTCCAGCCAAATTCCCTAGTGTGTCACATTGGTGGCACAGCTATCTGTGTCCTCTGAGCTCTCCACTGAAACAGAAGCTAATCCTGCTTGGCTTCACTCAAGCCTAGAGCCAGGTAGATTACCCAACACCACAACCCTGCTAATGATCAGACAGGATCTCCAGGCTCCTAATTAAGCATACGTCTTAATATCAAAGGCACATGGAGGCTGCTCCGTGCCCTCCCAGTCTCCTCTGCTCAATCCTGCTTCTTCAAGGAAGTCTGTGTCTGGAAAATTAGTGAAAAGCCCGCAGGAACCTGGATTTGCTTGACACTATCCCTCCCCCAGCTGCACCAGCCCTGCTGCTATTGCTAATGGTCACCTGTTGTCTCCACAGGCCATCACACCTGTACTCGGTGTGCTCAGTCACCCATAAACGCTTCATGGGAAGGAGGGTAACAAACCTCCAGTGCAAGTATTTCTCTAGGTACAATGGTAAAAAGTACAGCAGCCAAGTGAAACGAAAGCTAAATGACTTATTTTAAATACTTGCAAATGCCCTGTAAAGAGCACAGTTGAAGCTCTGCTGTTAGACTGCTCTTACACTGCCAGTAATTAGTGATTATTCTGAAGTAGCTGGAGAGCAGCCTTGTTTCTTTCTGGCTTCCCCATCTCCAAGTCTCTGTCCTTCACCTTGTACCTCTGCCGTATTAGCTTTTCATTGATCATCCAACAGCAAACTTACCAGACATGAAATAACCAGTGGCTGGAAATCACAGCCTTCTCTTTTTTTATCATTTGTTCTTGTACATCTCGTTTTCTCTATATTTGACAGGAGTGCTTGCTAACCCTTCCTCATTCTTCTGGTGCCCAAGAATTGCCCAGAATTAGACAGTTTTGTAGGGCCAGCATCGATTTTCCACCAAGCTGCATTGCCTTCCTGTAAGTTCATTGCACATGCTGGAACTCTGCAGGCAGCACAGGCAGTTCTGGGAGCCTTTTCATAGCCAGCCACAGAGGCTGCCAGGTGCTGATGACAAGCCAGGCGTGTGTGCTGCCGCGCTGCCATCCAGAGACCTGGACAGGCTGGAGAGTTGGGCAGGGAAAAACTTACTGAAATATAACAAGGGTAAATGTAGAGTCTTACATCTGGGCAGGAACAACCCCAGGTTCCAGAATAAGTTGGGGAATGACTTGTGAGAGAGCAGTGTAGGGGAAAGGGACCTGGAGGTCCTGGTGGACAACAGGATGACCATGAGCCAGCACTGGGCCCTTGTGGCCAGGAAGGCCCATGGCATCCTGGGGTGGATTAGAAGGGGTGTGGTTAGTAGGTGGAGAGAGGTTCTCCTGCCCCTCTCTACTCTGCCCTGGTGAGACCACATCTGCAATATTGTGTCCAGTTCTGGCCCCTCAGTTCCAGAAGGACAGGGAACTGCTGGAGAGGGTCCAGCGTAGGGCAACAAAGATGATTAAGCAAGTGGAGCATCTCCCGTATGAGAAAAGGCTGAGGGAGCTGGGGCTCTTTAGCTTGGAGGAGACTGAGGGGTGACATCATTAATGTTTATCAATATTTAAAGGATGAGTGTCAGGAGGATGGAGCCAGGCTCTTCTCGGTGACAACCAATGATAGGACAAGGGGCAATGGGTGCAAACTGTAACACAAAAGGCTCCACTTAAATAAGAAGAAACTTCTTCATGGTGAGGTTGACAGACACTGGAACAGGCTGCCCAGGGAGATCGTGGAGTCTCCTTCTCTGCAGACATTCCAACCTGCCTGGACACCTTCCTGTGTAACCTCATCTGTTGTTCCTGCTCCAGTGGGGGGATTGAACTGGATGAGATTTCGAGGTCCCTTCCAATTTCTGACATTCTGTGAAGCCAAGCAGTAGCCTTGATGCCGGGTGAGACATGTCGAAACACAGATCTCATCTGAGTCCAATGGGCAATACTTGACTACCATATCGAAGAGTCTGGAATGACTCAGAAGGAAAGAGCATCTTAGTTTTTCATTCCCTGAGAACTGCCTGGGTTCATAGTTCTCAGGTTTCTCAGAAAGGTTAGCACAGTTGGGTCAGTGAAGGGTTGTGGTTTGGGGATTCATGCTCACCATCAGCCAATATGGGGCAGACTTTAAAGAAAAATGCCATTTACTTATTGAGGCTAGATTGTTCCTTCTCTCAACATCTTTTTACTGTGCTGGTTTATGTGTTTGATTGCAACTTCTATGAGAACAGCTTTAGTTTGTGAAATTGCAGGATTTTGTTAAAATGTTGGACACTAAAAGTAAAATCTTCAGAAGTGCCTAAGTCAGTCACATTTCTATAAGAGCATAGCTACTTAGAGTTTGGGGCCCTGGCCTTCAGAGAAACATCTGGGGGACAAAACCAAGAAAGCTGGAAGCTGGAAAAGAGCTCACTACCTAGAAATGGGATTCACAAAATCCATCTGCTATGCCATGAGGAAGCACTGAGCAGAAAATGGGCAGTGAAAACCTCCTTCCTTCATTCTGGTGGACCTGATGATTGGTGTGTGAGACTGGAATTTATAACCCAGGATTACTTCAGAAGATAGGCACCCAAACAGCTCCTTTGGATGATGGTGGTAATAGCTGTAGTTCATACTTGTAAAGCTCACGTAGTGCATTTCCTTGCCTCAAAGACTCGTGTAACTTATACAAATCTCCACCACCTTCCAGAAGCTTGTCCTAACACACTGGGGTGGGGTGGACTTCCCATTCCCCCTGCTAGCCATTGTGTTTTGGCCACCAGGGTCTCATAGCATCTAAGAGGGGGATGAACTGTGAGTTCATGCTTAAGAAATTTGCCTGGGGACACCAGGATGTGTGTTCCTAGCGCGCTTGCATTGCTTTGGGAAGGTTCTTTCCAAGCCACTAAATAAGTGAAAGAAGGGATTAAATCAAAAATCTTGTATCATTCAGACCCACACATTGCAATAGTATTCAGTAATAGCATAAAAATAGTCATGGAGAGACCTACTGGAGGAAAAAGACACTTGGCGAGGGGCCAGATTAATCAGCTGAGCGAGTTATCTGAGCTGGAGAGTAGCATTTAGTGCTTGTACTGAGAAATCAATGGCAAGCAGGGAGCTGTGGTCCGTTTAAAAGGCTCAGGCAGACCTTAGCTGTCTTGAGAGAAAATGAGACGTGTAACTTTGTTTGAGTCAGGTGCCTTTTGTGAATTATGCAGCCTCTTAAAGCATTGGCAGCTTGTGTCAGCACTGTGGGTTTGTGGTCGGCACTGGAGCTTCTGGTGTAGACGGGTGGAAGTTGGTTTGTATTTAGGGTTGTAAATATTTGCCTCTATAAAACCCCACTGTGCCTGAATAGCAAAATTCACATGGCCTGCAAAATACCAGCCTTTTGTTCTGGAGACAGACAACCAATGCAAGTTTCAGTCCTGAGAAATTACTGTGATTTAAGGTTTTGACTTGGATCCTTTATCAGTCTCATTGGTGCTCATGCCAGGGAGAATTATTAATCCTATCCCTTTCCTGCCAAGTTCAATGAACATTTATTCACCTCTGCTGTCAGCAGGAGCAGAGCTGGGCATGGTTTGGGTGAGTATGTTCTCTTCTCTGCAGGTTCCTCAGCCACTCTCATCATCATGATCTCTAGGCATCTCTGCTGCTTATTTGCTTGTTTGTCCAGGCAGCCCTGGACAGGCTGGAGAGTTGGGCAGGGAAAAATTTAATGAAATATAACAAGGGCAAGTGTCGAGTCTTGCATCTGGGCAGGAACAACCTCAGGCTCCAGTATAAGTTGAGGAATGACCTATTAGAGAGCAGTGTAGGGGAAAGGGACCTGGGGTCCTGGTGGACAGCAGGATGACCATGAGCCAGCACTGTGCCCTTGTGGCCAGGAAGGCCAATGGCATCCTGGGGTGGATTAGAAGGGGGGTGGTTAGTAGGTCGAGAGAGGTTCTCCTTCCCCTCTACTCTGCCCTGGTGAGACCACATCTGGAATATTGTGTCCAGTTCTGGGCCCCTCAGTTCCAGAAGGACAGGGAACTGCTGGAGAGAGTCCAGCGCAGGGCAACAAAGATGATGAACAGAGTGGAGCATCTCCCGTATGAGGAAAGACTGAGGGAGCTGGGGCTCTTTAGTTTGGAGGAGACTGACGGGTGACTTAATTAATGTTTACAGATATATTAAGGGTGAGTGTCAGGAGGATGGAGCCAGGCTCTTCTCGGTGACAACTGATGGTAGGACAAGGGGTAATGGGTACAAACTGGAACACAGGAGGTTCCACTTAAATTTGAGAAGAAACTTCTTCACGGTGAGGGTGGCAGAGCCTGGCCCAGGCTGCCCAGGGAGGTTGTGGAGTCTCCTTCTCTGCAGACATTCAAACCCGCCTGGACACCTTCCTGTGTAACCTCATCTGGGTGTTCCTGCTCCATGGGGGGATTGGACTGGATGAGCTTTTGAGGTCCCTTCCAATCCCTCACATTCTGTGATTCTGTGTGATTCTGTGATGTGTCCACCTGCTCTTACCTGTGTGGAAAGGACAGATTTGGCTCACTGTGCACGCCCTGGTAGGCACACCGCCTTCCCACCACAAGTAGGAAAAGGTGCTTTTCTCTCCAAGGGGAATAAAATCTGCAAGAGGAAAATAATTATACCAGTACATTTCACACTGCAGGGGAAGCAGAAGCAAAACAAATTCACTATTCACGTTCCCCAGCCAGACGCCTGGTAAATCCCTGTTATTCAAGCATGGCAGAAAAATAGTTCCCAACATTTTCTCACACTCTGGAGAACATTTTTAACTAGACCCTTTCCTTCCTTACTGGCCTCATACTCAGCTTTTCCCTACAAGCCTTGCCTGGCATTGCACAATGAGACTGGGGCAGTTAGCTCAACTTTTGCAGCTGCTTGGGAAGTCAACCCAAATGATTTCCCAAAACAAACAAGGAAGGCATTTGAATCAGAAAGCTGAGTATCAGTTTATACAATAATCATCACACATGGGCTCCAGTCCCTGCTGGAGACAGCGGTGTATTGATACAGCACAGACATTGCATACCTGCAGAAGGCTTAGATTTTGTACTTGAATTCTAGTTATGGTTCTGTGGTGAGAAGTTATTAAGATAAATAGTCCCTCCTAAATGATGAGCCAGTTTAAATCCTCTCTTGCACTGAATACATTAAGAAAGCTTGATGTGCTGTCCACATTGTAAAGTTGATTTCAGCAGTGAATAGAACATGCTCTGAAAATCTAAGCAAACAATGTGCTGTTTAAAAATACAGCTGCAAAATGTTTCACTTTTTTTTTTTTTTTTTTTTTAATAAAGAAAGCAAGCTCCCAAGAATTGATGTGAGATGAAAGAGAAAGACACGTGGGGGACATCACAGGTTTCCAGGAGGAGAGACAGTTTCTGCTGTAGGCTGTGTTAGTCTGGTGCATTGCCATCTAGGGAAACAGTAATAACTCATGCCTGGTCTCAAGCTAGGCTGGACTAACACTAAATTATGATGCTGCTTTGATCCAAACACTTTTCTAGCCCCATTGGTCTTCTCAGCTGCAGCCTCAGTAGGAGGAGTAAAGGCAGAAGGACAAACCCCCTTGCCCAGCAGAGTCCTAGGGTCCATGCAGCAGCCAGGTGCAGACAAGAGACAATGTCTCTGCCCCTTCTTTGCCCCAGCTGGGTTTCTGTCCAGAGACTCTGTGACCATCTTAGTGTGGCATTGTCAACAAGCTGCTGTGAGGCAAGGTACGTTAATTTTAGCCCCTGGTGATCTTGTAGGCAGTGGGAAGCAGCTCATCTGGCCTTTGCACAGCCGGGAGAAGAGAAGCTGAGAGGGGATCTTATCAATGCTGATCAATATCTCAAGGGTGCGTGTCAAGAGGATGGGACCAGACCCTTTTCAGTTGTGCTCAACAACAGGATGATGGGCAATGGGCACAGACCGAAATGCAGGAGGTTCCATCTGACTATGAGGAGAAACTTTTTCACTTTGAGGGTGACAGAACCCTGGAACAGGCTGACCAGGGAGGCTGTGGAGTCTCCTTCTCTGGAGACATTCAAACCCACCTGGACACCTTCCTGTGTGATCTGCTCTGGTGAACCTGCTTTAGCAGGTGGGTTGGACTGAGTGATCTCCAGAGGTCCCTTCCAACCCCAATCATTCTGTGATTCTGTGAAATGAAGAGCTCATGTCCTTTGCTATTAGTTCTGCTATGCTGTTTGCCGCTACTGTATCTGTGTTTCTCTAGCTGTGTGGTGGCCTGACAGGGTGTTGCTCTGATTTTGCTTTTCCCCTTTGTATCCCATATGCAGAGAAGCAGAGGGAGCTGGCTCGGAAGGGCTCCCTGAAGAACGGCAACATGGGAAGCCCAGTTAATCAGCAGCCCAAGAAGAACAACGTGATGGCACGAACAAGGTAAAGGACTGACAAAGCACTCAGCTGTGCTCTAAGCTTCAATCTCCAATGGCCTTAAGCTGGACAAGGATGATGTTCATTGCCATTCGCCTACTGCCAAACACTCTGCAAGAGCAGTGATGCCCTTCTTGGAGCTGGCAGGCCCAAACGCTCTGCTGTGTCACATCTCATTCCTTGGGGAGATGCAGGGACAGCTGAGCCCAGGACCTGTGGCAATGCAGCCTGCAGGAGGCAGAGGCAGCCCAGCCTGGTTTAAATCAGGGGTTTGATATGGCTGCCTTGCAGATTATGGGTAGCCTCATGTAACACATAATCCTGCCAGTGGGAGAGGTACGAGATGTTTCATGTAACACAAACTGGTTTAGAGCTTAGTTCTGCCTTGGCTGCTTTTATCTCAGTCGTTCCCCTGCTCATTTTTGATGATGACCCCTTCCCTGTACTGATTGACTTAATGAGGGCTTGTAAATAATCCATCTCTGTGTGCTTTGCTTTACACCTCCTCCACACTTCTAACAGCATGGTCATTCTTTGCTTGGGCTGATTTGGCACATCTCTGTATGACAGTATCAGATGGTGCTAGAAACCACTGTAAACAAAGACATTGCTAGCTGAATATTTTCTTTTAGGGTATTTCTTTTTTTTTTCCATGCAAGGTTCAGCATACCAGTGTATTATTTACCTGCATTCAAGAGGCAGGAACCCCACTGAGCCCACGGGGTTGCACACTTTGCATGCTACTAGAAAGGTGGCAGTTTTTAGTGGAGGACCTAACTTGAGTGACAGGAGGATCAGCGTAAATGCTGGGTGTTTACTGATGAGTGAGAAAGTTGCATGGATTACCATAAATTAAGCAGAACAGGAGCTGCTAGTCAGAGCCTCTCTGTATGCAACACATCCTACAGATGAGGTTCCTTGTTCACATTAATTCCCAAAAACCAAAATAGTAGTCACAACTCATGCCAGGACTTATTCAATTTTTATTTGTGAGACCCTGTGATGTCGGTAGAAAACGCTGCATTGCTCCCTGCCCTGTGTTTGGTTGCTGAGACCATATGAAGGAGTCAAGCCCTTTGTGGCGGCAGGAGTTTCATCAAATGCTCTCGGCTGGGTATTCCATGCCCACTGTTCCTCCTTGTATTCCAAACACAAGCTAGAAAGACTTGGCTTCTTTTGGCAACAGGCTGCATGCTAGCTTCCCAAGGGGAGTGGTAACAGAGTTGCTGCATGAGAGATACAGAAACACTGAAATTAGCAGAGGAAGATGGTAGGGGAGAGATGAGGTAAGTGCATGTGCCTACCTGTAAAATTAGTGACTTCTGCTCAATGAGGTGGTTGTTTCTGAACTGCCAATGGCAAGAAGAGTGATTTGAGCATGGAAGAGCAGAGCAGTGACACCTATTGACAAAAGCTTTTGAACAGCCAGCTCAGTTTTATTCCATTTGTGACACCCAAGCACCGCTTAGAGGGCACACACACCCCTTCACAGCCAAGCAAAGCCTGCTGTCAGCAGACTTGCTTTTCTGAGTTACTTTTCACACAGTTTTTGGAAGCATCCCTTGGGATCTGCAAAACAGAGGTTTGCAGCCTTTGCTTTAGTAGCAGATGTAGCCAAGCTCTGTTGTTCCCATATGGCTGGGAGGTGCCTGGCACAGGGTGTTGCTGGCCCAAGTCCCTTCATCCTCCAGCTCCCTTGGCATTCTGAGAACCGAGCTACACCATGAGCACAGCCCTGGTAATACCTCAGAATGGTCTGGTATGTCTTGCTGCAGACAGGGGAACCGCAGGAAGACAGGAATGCCACAAGCTTGTTCAAGCTGCTTCTTTTCATGATATGAGGGTTGCAGTATAATGGGAGATACTCCAGTGAGATACGCTGCAGAACGTCCAGGTTATGGTTTAAGTCTAAACTCTTGGATTGCTCTGGTTTCCCTAGAAGGAGAATAAGCTAAAGCCATTTCCCCCTTTTTAACAGTTCTGCAGTTCTCATCAGATATATTTTGCTTCTATTCCGGAAAGCTACATTGCCTGTCCTAGTCTCTACTCCACCTCCCACTCCTTCTCCAAGGCTTCCTGTTCTTCTGTATTATCTGAACAAATTTCTGACATCCAGCCTCTAGTACCAGGTTGCATTCACCATTCTGTCGTCTCCTGGGGCAGGGGCACAGCCAGCGTTAGAGGTGAAAGGACCTTGGATCCATAACATGCTCGGTCTCTCTCAGAGCAAATAAAATGTGAGTAAGGTTGGGGTGATGCTGGCAGACTTGCCATGAGCACAAGCAGAGCCCACAACACCGTCTGCACCATTTGAGCACAGCCAGGTGTTGCAGTCCACTCTGAGGACAGCCTAAACTCAGATTCGTGTCACAACATATTTCATGTTATGTGGGCAAAAACACCAAGACAAGAAGCTCGTACTAGGACAGCTGTGGATGAATGCAGATGTGACTGCTGCCCGGCTTTGTTCCAAAGACAGTGACAAACAAAAATAAGGACAGTTAGAATGAGAGGGAAAGACTTATTAAACAGCACCACACAGGGTTCTTCTCCTAGGTCCCCTGACAGTGCTTTGTTCACTCATGATATAGTAACAACCTTCAATGAGTATATATGGAGCAGTGACTTGAAAACTGGAGAGCGAGTCTGGAAGTCAGTGCTTCTAACATCTGTATGGGCCAGCTGCTGCTGCCAGGTCACAGCTTCAGCTCCAGGCATCTTCACTTCTCAGCTTCTTTCCTACATGTTTTAGAAGCAGAAGGACTGTCCCAGCGCTATGAGAAGGGGTACGCAATTTTGCAAATGGATCCAATTTTCTCCAGTCTCCTGGTGCAGCAGGTTGGAAATTCTGCATCAGTTTTTAAATTAATTTCTTTAATCTTGCGTTTCAGTGGACACAGTAAGAAAATACAACTAGTCATGAACCTGTGTATCTGCTTTGTGATGATGTTTGATACATTTTACTCTCCCTGAGCCTGTCCATCTTCAGTGCCTGGCAGGCCTTTGTCTTGCGAAAATTGTAATGGCTTCATGAAATTTTCTGAGCAGAAGCAGAAAAACATCTCAGGTAGATAGAGAACAGTTTGAGCGTGGATGAGAAGGATTATCATATTTAGATTTATATTTCCCAAACTCCTAGTGAAGGATCATTGTGCATTGTGTGTTGTTAAAGACAAGTTCTTCATTTGGGAGAAAACCTGAGTTAACCCACTGAACGAGGAGATTTTCATCACTCTCATGGTTCCCACCTGCTGAACATAAAACCTTATTCCATTTGCTTCATTTGGTTGATCTTATTTTAAATATGAACCAAAGTCTTTGTGCAGTTTTGTGGATTAAAGAACGCTGTTGTGAACTACCATTCTATTAACGTATTTTCCTTTATCCTAGAAGCTCTGAAGCCTGTATTGCATTTCACAAACTCTGTCAGGCAATTAAAGGTGCAAAGTCATCATCAGCCTTTGTAACACTTCTGATGAAGCGAAAGTCATTATAAAATAATGGAATTTTAAAAGTGCTAGTCTGACTGGGCTCTTATGCTGCATCCACCAGCTCATATTTCTCATATTACTAAATTTAGGACTGAGACTTCAAAAGCGTTGAGTTGGGGGAAGACGGTCTGGCGAGGGACTCAAGCAGAAGAACCACATAAGGACCTGATTTCCAGTAGCAGAATAGTAGGAGCACTGAGCCTCTGCCTTCCCCTAGCTGCCTTCTCCTGTTTACCGATTTCCAGTGTCATGTACTCACGGCCAGGGAAAAAAGGCAAGACAAAAGTGACCATCTGATATGACAAGCAGTGCTAGCCAAACAGGTTCACCAGAATGAAGCATGGGGTGTCCCAACTGTTTTTTCTTCCAGGGAGGAGTGTGTTTCCAGGGCATGTCCAATGATCCCTGTGAAACTGCTGTAAGCTACCCAGAGACACAGCTTGCCTCCTCTGAAGTGCACCTATTTAAATGTCTTCACCGAAAAGGGAGGACTTGCAAGGAAGTGAAACGGGGAAAGTCTAACTACTGTATTGCTTTGGCCTAGACTGTGTGTGGTACTGAGCTCTACTGTGTGGTTAACAGACAACGTTTGATTATTTCAGGCTCGTCGTTCCCAATAAGGGCTATTCGTCGTTAGACCAGAGTCCAGACGAAAAGCCACTGGTAGCCCTGGATACGGACAGGTATGCAAAATTATAATAAGATATATGTTGTGGTACAAGTGAGTTTTCATGCCAGAGTGCAGCACTGAGCTGACTCAGAACACTCACACTCCTCCTTGCCGTGTCCTTCAGCATATGCCATGACTGCTTTGTGTGTGTAAACAAGTAGGAAGAGATGTGAGTAAAGAGCACTTGGATGAAAAGGTCTGAGGGTCACAGATGAAAGTTGCTCTCCAGACTCCCTTGATGTAACTTCTCTGTGCCTAAAGTACAGCTTCTTGGCATGAGAAAGATAGGCCTAACCAGGGAACACTCTAACCATTTCCTTCTTTGCTGTGTCTTGTCCTTCCCTGCAGTGATGATGACTTTGATATGTCCAGATATTCTTCCTCGGGATACTCATCAGCTGAGGTGAGTTATACTCGTTCCTGCCATCCCTCCCATGAGTGCTGATAGTAGAATGGCCAGAAACAGCTTAGAGTGGCCTTGTGCTGCCAAAAAGGGCTATACAAGGAATTTACCAGTGGTGTTAGACGCTGTGAGCCTGAAAAGGGCCATGGCAGAATCCATGTCATGTTTCTTTCTTGCCCGGTGATCCAGTTAGCTCCATCCCCACACTTGCCGTGGCACATACACAGATCTGCCCGTCGGCTGTTTTCACAGCTACCTTTTGCTTCACTCAAAATTTTTCTAGCTCTGCTCAGTCCTTCAATGTTAGCCCATGAGGTGCCAAAGCATCCACTTGTCTGTCACACCAGCTCAGCAACCGTATGCTTGCCAAGGACACAAATAAAGGGTCTGAGGGTGTCCTGTGTTTTCCAGTTCTTAACGGGGTCAGGGTTACCAAGTGCATGTTTACTTGGAGCAGGCAGAAAGTCCAGAGAGGACCTGCAGATATGAACTCTTGCCCTTTTAAAGAGAAAAGGCAGGAAGCTCAGGCTTGTTAATTGTTTCTGAATATATTCCCAAGATCTCTCCTGAATTAGTTCTACACACAAGCTGCTGGAAACTCTTTCTCCTTGTATCCCTTTCCTGAGCAAAATACCTCTGAAATACAGAGAAATGGCCAAGAGCAGGGACCAGATGAAACCATCTGGGCCACCTCTGGGCCATGATGAAGTATTGTTCACCCTAGTTAGATAGCCTTGAATCTGAGATTACAAAAAACCAAGAGGCTTTACCACCTTTCAGCCGCCCTAGACGGAGAGGAGGGACTGCCCAGCTGCCCGTGGTTTATTATCATTATTATTGCATTACTGTAAATGAGGGCTTATCTTCATGGAAAGGTTATTCCAGAAGAAAACAGTGTTTTCAACTTGTTACTCTGGAATATCTCACTCTAGATATTCTTATTCTCAAAGAAACTGGAACAACAGAAGGCAGCCCTCACCTGTGGTCAAAAACTGGGACCCTTTCATTGGTGGGGCAGCTGCTAGTGATGGGCAAATGTATTCCAGAATAAGGGATCTCCTTCATCTTCCGACCGTCAGAAGGAAGAAGTGTCATGTGTTTGACTGTTTGTCTCTTTGTCTGTAGCAGATCAACCAAGACTTGAACATCCAGCTGCTCAAGGATGGGTACCGGTTAGATGAGATCCCAGATGATGAGGACCTTGACCTAATCCCCCCTAAATCAGTCAACCCTACCTGCATGTGTTGCCAAGCCACCTCCTCCACCGCCTGTCACATCCAGTAGTGAGGCCGGCAGGCTGTGATCAGTGCTTTCCACTATAACTGTAAAACTTAACAGCCATTGCTTCCTCCTATGGTAGGACGTGCACCTCTTTGTGTTCATGGAGCCAGGAGAAACCAAAAAATTCATTTTATGATTGGTTGATAAGTTATTTTAAACTATGGTTAAACAAAAGAGAAGTTGCTCTAAGTGCCAGGCAGTGCCTGGCAGAACTGTCTGGTCTGGAGAGCGAATTGCAGAGAGGTACAGAGATACCTCCTTGGTTTGTGTAGGCACTGGGGATGTTTTTTAAGGTGCCTGTTCCACCAAAACCAATCCATCTGCAAGACCAGGCGTGAGTCTGAGGTGTCAGGGGGTTTTACCAGTGAGAGGAGGTCAGTTCTTAATTTATTCACTAAACCTGTTTCATTTGCATAACCAAAATGATACTGTAACTGGGGCACAGGAATGGGAATGGAGCAGGGCATCCTTTCTTTTGGCAAGGTTAGCCAGGACTAGCCACAATTCATTCACTTGCAAAGAGGACAGACAGGTAGCATTTCACTGTGAGTCAGTACTAGCTAGAGCTGTTGCATCACGTATCCAGTGCAATCCACCCTTAGCTCCACATTAAGTTATCACCAAACATATCAGATTTGGTCTGCAATCCATCTACGCTCTCCAGGGATTCAGTCCTTTACTGAGAGTACCATATTCCGAGTTCAGTCCAGTCATGTATATTGACTTCAGCCTATACTTTATTCCTGTGAGACCCATCTCCTTCCAACAACCTCAGACTTTGTTCAACTGAGAAAAAAATGAATCCTGCACAAGACAGGACTACAGCTGTGCAGTCTGAAGGCCAGTGCTGGAAAAGCTAGTTGAAGAGAGCATGTTTTCACAGTGCTTGACTGTTGATATTCTCTTGACACTGTATCTCTTGGTGCCTGTGGGAGAGATTTGTTAATCCTCAAGGCATCTGTGTGGTGGTGTCAGACTTTAGGGGAGTTTTCAGCAACAGCAGGATCATAAACAGCTTCAGCTAAAATAAAAACATCATGAGAGGAAACTACTGTTCATCCCATCTCTGCCCACTTGTGAGCCAGGCGTGGCCTGTGTTAGAGCTGTCCCATGTCAGGAGCAATTGTGTCTGTTTCATGCTGGAATAGTCAGGAAACTTGGTGTTACATTAGGTTGCTGGACTGAATTTCCAATTCACCAGAAGATTCTTTTCAACGCAGAATCTTTTCTGGAATTAGGAAACATGGCCTCTCCGTGGCCAGTCTTACACTGCTGGCTTCTGTATACGCAGGATTCAGGTCACGGGCTTGCATTTTTCTTGAAATCTTTTGCCACAGGCAGTACTGTGTTTCCCTGCCCTGCCAAGAAGGACCACCTGCCTTGTGCAATCACTTGCTTTATAGCTCAGGAAGGGAGAAGACAAGGGTAATTCTGAGCTTCCCCTCAGAATTCCTGAATCACAAAACAGAGCCTGAGCTTCACCCCGACAGACTGATCCCCCACTTGAAATCTTCATGAGGTGAGATAAGTCTTTAAGATGTCCACTTCGTGACTGGGAGATGATTTGTTTAACATCTTGGGGTTTCACTCTGTGCAGTTTTGAACTGCATGATACCATCCACAACATGAGCAAAAGAGCAAGCACACAATATTCCTGGGCTTTATTACTCACTGGCTGGTGTGGGCACCTGTTAAAGCTGTGTTTGCCCCCTCCCTAAAACAGGGTGCTGCTACCATGGCTCCAGACCAGAGAAACAGGACTGAGCGGTGCTGCGTATTGAGCATCCCTGCCTGCTCATGAAGCTGTTCTGGTTAACTTGCCAGCTCCTCTAGGAAGAGTGTTCCTTAACTCAATTCCTCTCCCTTTCTCACCACCTGGTAGTGCTAAGGGGAAATATGTCCAAAATGTTCCTAAAGAAGCACAAAGCACCAGGTCTCCAATTCTTCGCTTCTCCTTTCATGTGCCTGCTTTTCTCTCCAGCGCTATCTCAGGTTGAGGTTAGCAAGTTGGCTGGAGGTGGAGGAAGGATGCTAACAATGCTGTGTAGAGAGAAAAGATAAAAGAGAAAAAAAACATTCCTTAAGGATCCTTTTTTTTAATGGGGATTGTAGTCAAAACCTGACAGAAACACCATGGTCACACCAAATCCTATAGGACATGAGCAAATCTCTTTAAATCTTTACTCTTCTAGAGAGGGAATTTGTTCAGCATTGGTACCATGCAATGTCTTCATCACGTTTATCCTCAGCCTCTGTGCCTTCCAGCCAGGCTGCACACGCTCAGCCTTTCCCACAGCCCTTGCTCAGGAGCTCGGAGTGTCTCAGTGTGCCTGCTAGAGCAACGAGGCTTCTGGTTACGTGGTCAGCCATGGAGGTCCCACACGTCCCCATGATGCTGCCAGCATGTTCGGTCTAAGACGGAATGAGGCTTGCTGACTCTTAATCTCTCAGGGTTAACGCCTCCTTCTGAACAACAGACCTTGCCCAACAACCACTGTCCCATGGCACCCTGACCAAGTCCTTTTATTGCCCTTGTTGCTGTTTTTTGCCTGCCACATTGAAGCATTCCTCAACCCTACAACTGCCCTCAGCCCTCTGCATTGTGCGATGTGCATCTGCTTCTTGCACAGCCTCTGAAGAGGGAGGGAGATTAATTTAAATGTTACACTCAGTGCTTCCTCCAAATACGGGCCGAAGCACAATCCAAGTGTTTTTCCTGCGCACAGAAGGAGCTGGTTGCACAAATAGCTCCTTTGGCATGACAGTACAGGACCATAAAATGGCAATTTTTTGGCTTCTCCTCTCTATGCTTTGTGTTCATATATTTTATTAGGGGGATAAAGTAGAAAGGGTGGGGGAAAGTAGTTACCTGTGTAGGGTCATTATCAGGAAGGCTGAATGGATTAAGGCAATTCACATGTGGCTATCGTAGAAACTTTAACACTTAACCCTTCTGAACTGCAGCCCCTTAAACAGGTGATGACCATAGGGCATGTTTGTTGGCTCATTATGGAATATAGTGGACAGCCCATCGGTATGTATGAACCGCAGACTGGGCTGGCTCTCCCTGTCTGGTTTTGTGTTCAGACCTTTGCTTCAGCCAGGTTTTCCTTATGCCCTTGTTGGGGGTTATGCTGTGGTGACTTCCCAGGAAGATGTATAGATACGTGACCATTCTGGTGCTGCTCTCCTTTGACCAGTTTCTGCCACCACGTCCTGGAGAAGGCAAAAGCAAAGGGAACAGATGCTGACTCTCTGTTGCAGCATTATAAATCCCTTAAATCTGCAGAGCTGCTGGGCACTCTCCTAAATGCACATTGCATGCAAGAAAGTAAAGTGTTCCTCCAGTCTTTGCACCAAACCAGATGGTCTTCTCAGGCCCCATTTTCAGTTCAGAGTTATACAGGATGCCAAGAGGAAGAGCACCATGGAGTATGAATGGCTGCATCACTATCCACCTAAATTATCATGCAAACAGGATTTAAGTATATTGTTGCTGGTGCCTCCACAATGGAATTTGCATTTGATGCCTCCTAAAGTCAGACTGGGTTTTTGTTAGGATTTTGTGTAATTTTAGTCACCAAGTCACCTGAGTTTAATCAAGCCCTTTCCTTTTATCACATGTTAATTTCACCCTTTAATGTGAGCTGGCTTTGAACTCCAGGGTCTGAGCACTCAACTCTGTCTCTCCAGTCTGCAGACTTCCCATTTCCAGATGTCTGTGTGAGGAGGAGCATCCTCCTAGTGTTGAGAAAGGTCTTTAGATAGCATCGTCTAGTCTGCTTTTCTGGTGGTTATATAACAATAAGCTTTGGCTGAAAGAAGGCTGATGTCCAGGCAACCATCCCGAAGGCCCATTTGATGTCTTACTGGACATATCTTGAAGCCAACCCTTGGAAGAACTGCTAGATCATATCTGACATTGCTGTGTGTCTACCCCCAAATGTACACTTGGCTGTTGGGTCTGTTATGGTGTTCTGGCTATCTTACCTGCACATACCTTGCCACTGCAAAAGCAGGTGGCCAAGCCTGCTGCATGGACTTCAAAAGGGACTTCAAGTCACTTCCCCATGGACAGGATGGACTCAGCTGCTTTTGGTTTGTCTCTCTAGCTCCTTTCCCAGAGGAGGCACCCGCTCTGCTCAGCTGTGTGCTGGCTGACACATTGGTCTGCAATCCTGAGCAGAATCCTTTCCCCTCCGTGCAGAGTCTGTCCTCGGGCTGGTTTGGAAGCTACACAACAGCACGCAGGGGGCTTGAAAAGTACAGCGCCCTGTCTATGACTCAAGAGAAACATGAAGATGCTTTTGAAGAAAGGAAGAACCCAGCTGGGCACCAGATGGAACAACAGAAAAAGGAAAACAAGCAGAAACTAGAAAGGTTGCCAAGTGCTGTTTTGGCCTAGGGCAGATCCCAGTTGTCCGAGTTAATCTGCCCCAGTGCAATGCTGATACCAGCAGGGAGCAAAGCTCGCTTTCCGATGCTCACACCAGAAACACTGTGTCCCTGAGCTGGCAGCTCAGCCAGCTACTACTGCAGAGAGTCTGCTGCGCTGTTAGAGCACAGAAATGAGGTCTGGCGTCCCTTGCTGCTGTTGGCACCCTGTACATATTTGATGTAACCCCAGCCAAGTCACATCCCCTCTCGATGCCCGTTCCCTTCTGCAGCACAGGGGAGAAACCTGCTTTCCCAAGGTGCTACCAACACCCTGCACAGATGTTGCCAGCAGTGTGGTGGGCACTGTTGATAGGGTAGCTCTGCAAGCAAGATGCAAAAAGCATGCTATAGAGATTATATGCATATTTTCAAAGTACTACTCTGTTTTCCCTCTGCTTACCAGCTTCTGATGTTGCCTGCATGAGCCAGAAGGCTGCAGGATGGAGGTTAGTAGAGAGATTAAACAACTTTGGGGGAAAATGTTTGGTGCGGATGTTTCCCGGTTATTTGGCAGCTGACTCTCACACAGCTGGCTTCTCAATCTGCGTACTGCCGCAGGGAATGTGTAGGAAGATCTGGTGGCCCAACAGCACCATTCCCTGCTAGAGAGTTAAGGAACTTAGGAGTGCGACTGAAACAGCGAGTGCTGATGGGAAAGAAAAGACCACTGAAGGGGTCATTTGGGATATTTCCCTGACAGTTATGTATTCTTAGCATCCACTTAATGATTTGAGGGTATAAACTGGCACTTTTGCTTAGGCGCTTCCTTTGCTTTTCCATTCTCCATTCAAGTGCACACAGATTATGGCCACTCTTGCCTAGAATAAAGTAGACCTTCTCACCTGGCTGCACGTGCCACCGTGAGTATACCCTGGCTTTGAATTCTACTAGTCTTCAGACCTGACTCCTCACATCACCCTCCTATTTCTACTTGTCACATCTCAAACATCTGCACAGATGGGCAGTGCCGTGTGGCAAGCCTGCTGGACTGGGTTGTACCTAAGGAGAAGGCATGGGAAGTTCTTCATCTTAATGTGTTCTTCACCTCTAGGAGAACATTGCGTCCCTGTCACTTCCTTTCAAAGCTTTTCTGTGAGAGGCATTGCTCCAAACCTTGAACCACATCTCGTCAGACAAGCCCGCAACACAAGCTCTGAAGCAGAAGGGCTAGCAATTTAGTGTAGAGGTAGAGGTTGTGACCTGGGATTACCTACAGAAGATCAATGTGGGTTTCTCACAAAGGCTGCTGTCCCTATTTTAACTCTCTGTATTATGCAGCTGAGCTGCTGCAGCTGCTGCATTGCTACCAGAAAATTACAGCTACATCCCCTCCTTTGCCTCCCTTGGCACTGGTGGCAATGCCAGGATCACAGCAGCTAAGTGCTGCCAGGCTGAGCACTGCTCTGACAGCTTGCTGGGGCAGCAAAGGCTGGGGACTAGTGGAGATCCCATGGAGCAGAGCACCGTGGCCCACGTGGCCGTGTCACAGAGCAGCGCAGACACTGGCAGGACGGGTTGCAGCTTCCCCTGGCCCCTGTGGCGAGCAGCTCTTCCATTGCTTCCCAGACACACGTGCCACTGGTGGTGGCTCCAAGTCTTTCTGTTTCTGTAAAAAGCTGCACCAGCAAAAGATGGATTTGTTTCTGGAAGGAGCACATCTTGCTGGTTGTGACTGGTCCGTGGAGCCATTTCCACAGTAACAAATAGTGATAGAGGTGGTGGGATTGCATTGGTGAGTGGAAGGTACAAAAGAAGCCTCATTAGAATGTGACCGTCTCAGACGTCTCACTGGAAACAAGCACAGTAGGCACCAGGAAAAGAAAAGGCCACTGAAAGGCCATGCTGAGATAAGTCATCTTACCTGCTGAGATGTTTTCCCTCACAGAGCAGCATTTCTCCTGTCATTGCCCATCCAGTTGCTCCAGGTGAGCTCACTGGGAGGCCCCACTCTCCTTCTAGATTGCCTTCTTGCTTCTGCACCCCAAAAAAAAGCTGTGACTCCTTTTGCTACTCACCTCCCTTGAGCCTGCGTGACTTGGGAGACCCAAAGTTTATTTATTGGGACATGTAATACAGACACATCAGGAGAGCTGGAAAACTTGGACAAGCTCGCTTCGCAACAGCCCTTCTGAGTTTTAGCACTTTCCCCTCCACTCCCAGCTCACAGATTTCTTTGCTCAGTTCTTTTGCATGGAAAAGCTGCAGTAGCAGCTGAGTTCAGCTTGTAGCTGCTTCTGTCCTGAGACAAACCCAGGCCAAACATCAGACCAGCAGGAGATGCAACAATGGTGGCAGGTGAGCCAGAGAGCAGCTGGGTTTTCTCTTCCCCCACCTGAAGGCTGTGGGGCTGAGGGTTCACCAGACTGGTGTAAAACCTTGGTGTGAGCCAGCAAGCCGAGCCTAGGCCACCTTCACCCTGCTGGGCTCCCCTCTTGGGACCCAAGCAGCAGGTCCCAGGTCTGACAGCCCATTGCTCCCAGTGGGGGCTGGAGACCTGCAGTAGCGGTGCTGGTGGGATGTCTGCGCTGGGGCAGGGCACCGTCAGACACACTGGTAGGGATGTAGTTCTGCAGGGAGAAAGGTTCTTGTAGAGGATGAAGTCTTTGCAAGGGAGAAAAGTCAGAAGGTTGGGGAGGGTCCCCCCCCTTTTTTGCACATTTTTAACCATTTTTGCTCCTTCCACAAATACTATTTAACTTTAATAAGAAGGAAATGAGCCACCATTAATAGCTTTCTGAAGGGTCTGAAAGCATGTGCCACTTGCATGCTGAGCTGGTTGTGCCACACGTGCGGCTTCCAGACCTCATACATCCTGTAGCTGAATCACCCTGAGCACTGTCCAGAGACTGGGGTGGGAGAGTCAGTGCTGACCATCGTATCCGACACCCACGGCTTCTCAGACTGAAGAAGAATCAGACCAGGAAGGGGGAAAAGCAGCAGCGATGATAGAATAGCTAGTTGTCACAGGTAAACTTCGGTATCCATGTCCAGTGGTTAGTCCTAGAACCGCAAGCCTTGTTATATCGCACAAGTCCTCCTGCCGCTCCTCTTTTCTCAAAGCAGCCATCGTCTTTCCTCGCCCCCACCCCATGCACTGGTGATGAGCATCAGAGGCAGTTGCACCAAAGTGACTCAGCCCAGTTCATCATCCACTCTCCCACCTGAACCCAAGGCAATCCAGACAGTTGTTGCCCATCACAGGTCTTCATTGTTAGTATTTCCACTTGGGTTTCTTTCCTTGTGTACCATAGCTTCCTCCATGTGCACTCTAGCAGGGTAGTACAGGAGGCTCCAGCCATGTCCCAAGAAGCTTCTTTGCCCCCGGCAGCACCTTGCAGACACGCACCTTACTGGGAACGTGCTGGGTCAATGCTGGTGAGACGTGGCGCTGCCGATCTTGCATAGGTGGCAGCTGATGGGGATCCACGGGGAAAAGCTGGCAGAAAGTGGCTGCTGTCCCTTTTATTTTTGGAGGGAGAGGGGGATATTTTTGGCATTATGATAATTGTCCACCTTCCAGTGGCCAAGTTCTGGGCTGCATTAATAATTGGGGATAATTTGCTATCCGGGCAGGTAAGGAGCTTTGCACTGACCTTAATAGCAAACGCCATGGCTGTACCCAGAGCCTGGATACAGGCTGGGTTTGCCCCATCTTGGAAAGTGCTTTCAGCTGGCTCCAGATAGACATTTCTGGCAGGCAGGGAAACAGCACTCCTCCGAGTCCAGATCAAATCTGCCCTTCCATTTCGTGTCCTCAGCTTGGAAAAAACCTCAACCCAAGAAAATGCTTCCCAGGTCTCCTTCCCCCATGCGGTGCCTGACGCCCCAGGGAAGGGCGTGATGGGAGGCATTTGGGAGTCACCAAAAGCGAGATCCTTTTTGGATGTATTTAATGGAAATTTATTTCAGGAGGAGAGACCTCCCGACCTTTGCGTTAATCTCAAGAGCAGGAGATGAGTTTCTGGCTGTCCTTGCATATAGTGAAACATAGCTGAAACAGCCAAATGCAAAGTAGAATTAAATGTAGGGTTTGACCTGAATAACCTTTTAATTAGGAACATAAATTTGTTGTAGCTTGACCTTAGTCCATGTTAGGAACCTGCTAATCATTTGACATGCAGAGTGTATTAATGCTGCACTTAACTTGGCCATTGGTTTTATTACCTGGTTTGGGGAGTTTTTTCACTCCCAAAGCATCAGTCTACATGTCGTATGGGTTTTCTTTTCTTTCTTTTCCCGTTCAGAACATGTAGCACACTGTCGTACTTCTGTTCCCGTCTGCGTAGAGTATTGCCTTAAACAGATCAGTTGTGTCGTGGTTTGTTTTGGGTTTTCTTTTTTCTACCATCAGTTTTATGCATTAATTTATTTTATAAATGTGCGTTTTTTTGGAAAAAAAAAAAAAAAACACGAAACGTGTGTAATATTTTTTTGTTAACATTTCCATTGCAGTATTTATCATTGTTACTGGTTGTGTGTAGTGTAACAAAATTAATGATATTAAAAAGCATACGTATGAAAACCAGCCTGACGGCCTTTCTCATTGGAGCGAACCGGGTTGAGAGGGTACGAACTGCAGCGCCTCTTTGGAGCCTCCGCAGATGCTGGAGGTACCAGCCCCCACGCCGTGGTCAGTGCCATCCCACCTGGGCCCAGCAGAAGCTGGTGTGGAGCTGTGCTGTGTGGCACAGGACAACCAGCATTTGGGACGGTTTTTCCCCGAGGCGGTAGGAAGATGCAGAGGCTTGACCCAGCCCCTGCAGCTCGGCTGTGCCTTTCCTCCTGACAGCAACATAAGCAGAAAGAACTGCTGCATCTCTACAGCACCGATGGGTGAAATAACCTTTTATCCAGCCTTGCAGCTCTGTCTGCCCCTTGAAGCCATTGGCACAAGAGCCTTGCACTCATTTTAGAATCCAACACCAGCAGCTGGAAACACCAGAGACTGCAGGGACAGGAGACAGCTGTGATGGGGAGGGGGGGCCACTGTCTCACTCTGGCAGCCAGCCCAGCACAGGATGAATCCCCTCCAAGTGAGGTTTGGACTTCACCTCTCTGCCAGAGCAGTGCTCCCCACATCTGTGCCATGGGGTGCTCTGAGGCCACTGGGAATTAAGGGGAGTCAGGGGGAGCATCACTGACAGCCTCATGTCCATCCTTCCATCCCACCTCTCGGGGGGACAGGGCTGATGGAGAGCCTAAGCCTGGCTCAACAGAGACCAGCAGGGTGTGAGAATCAATGGCAGCTTTTTTCTTCATTTCATTACATTACATTTGTCTGAAAGGGTTTGGGTGCGCCAGGCTGCCAAACCACACTGTCCCCCAGAGCACACAGAGCAGTACTCAGCAGCCCTTCAGGGGGGTGCGTTGGCAGTCCCCCTGCCACCATGGACATGGTTCTCCACCAGCCATCCCCAAAAACGCGGCAGCAGAGGGTCCGGAACCAGGAGCAGGGCAGAGCTCTGAGCTGGCACTGTGTGACAAGCCAGGCCAGAGCGGGTTTCTGGAGGGGCAGCGATTTCTGCTCGACTCAGCTCGGGGAAGAACACACAGTCCCTGCAAATCTCCCCCTGACATAACCCAGCTGCACTGAGATGGGTGAGGATCACTCACTCTGACTGCAGAGCCCATCACTCAGGACAGAAGAGCAAACAAGCCACACGGGGTCACTTAAATCCAGATCTTTAATTTAAAAGTGGAGACAGAGCAGGTGATAGTTCCCCTGGTCACCCTGGCAGATTGGGACAGTGGTGCCCGGTGCTCTGCCCTGGATGGTGGCTGTGCTAATGCAATGCTGTGTGCACGCAGCTGGGTAGCTGCAGGGTTTCCAAGGGGCTGGAAAAGCCACAATCACTGCTCCTGCACCTCCCAAAATAGAATTATCTTGATTAGGACCAGCTGAAACTGTTTCCTGCCATTGTTAAAGTAATTGCCGTCAGGAGAGGAAGAAGCCCAGGGCCAGGACAAAGCCAGGAGGGTGTATCCCATAGAAGGATGCAGGCAGCAATTGCTGTGCCCTAGGTTACAACCAGGGTGTAGCTATAGAATGGACAACAAGCCACCAGTTCCCTCTGCTCCCACACTGTGACATCACTGACAACATAAGCAATACCCTGGGCTGACAGAGCAGGAGCACCTGACCCGTTCCATTTCCTGGGTAGGCTGCAAGCCCCCAGCCCCATACAGTGCTCATCCAGTGGGGCATCCCCAGGACCCTCTGGGACTCCAAGCACTCCTGTCCCAGCAAGCAGACTGCTGCACCATGTTCCTCTTCGCCGAAAAGCACAGGACACCAATCAGCACTTACACCGACTCCTACCGCCCACCATGCACTATGAAGAAGGCCATCCACGAACGGGCTCCACTGAAGTTCGAGACAGATAATGAGTTTCTGACACAGGTAAATGCTGTGGGAAAAGGAAAACTCAGTTTCTAGCCCTACCCAGCTGTGGATGCTCGGTGCCAGGCAGGGGGGTGGCACAGTGACCCATGGGGTGCATCACTACATGTGTGTAATGAGGGGAGGTGTGCACCCTCACCCTCGTTAGGAAAGTGTTTGACACCCCGTGACTTCTGCTCACTGGCTTCTTGTCCCCTGGAGCTGCATCCTGTGGTGGCTTTGGGCTCATGGGACAGGCACTCACTGGCACAAGCTCTCACAGATCAGTCCTGTCCATTAATAGGTTTCAGAGAGCTCAGGGGGCAGGATCTGCTGAGGAAGGGAACACTGAGGCCCAGTGTTGCTGTGTGACATGGTGGTGGTGGAGGGCAGATTGGGTGACTCTGAAAGCTGGTCCAACACACAACCCCCAGACTTAGTTCCAACTGGGTGACCTTCCATGCCGGAGGACTGAGAAAAGGGATTGGGGCAGATCTGAGCATGGAAAACTCCTTCCCAGCCCGGTCATGGAGAAGGAAGTACCCCTGAGCCATGTCCTCACTGCGCGGGGTGTCTGTGGGACATGCAGCTTTCCTCACGCAGGCTAAGTAGCGTGCAGGCTCCGATGCAAAGCACACTACAAACTGGCTCATCTCTTGCAGCCTCGTTAGCATGTGCATTATAATGAGGGAGCCAGCAGAGGGCACGGAGAGGGATGTCACCACTCTGCAGGGGCAGAAATGGCTCATGCAGCCAGGGAACCTGTCTGCCCTACAAGACCCCAGCCCTCTTGGGTTCTGCCAGCTGTAGGACATGGGTTTGTTCCTGTAACTCCCTTCCCAACCTCTGCTGGCCCCACACCTGGCAGTCCTAGTGTGCACTCACCCCATCTCCCTCTATGGAAGGTGCCCAGATGCCTATGGACACCCTGTGTGCACGGGGACAGGAGCCAGTCATGCCTAGCCAGCCCCCCTGCCCTGCTTGGGGGTGAGTGGGAAGCTTTTTGGGGATCGCAGCGCTACTATGACCCCCATGCCCACCCACTGTGAAGGGAGGCTTGGTGCTTCAATCTCCAGCTGCATCTCCAGCATTAGACCTTGCCTGGTAATCAGCTTCACCGTGTGCCCCAGCGCCTGCTCTGCAGGTGATGCCACGTGGCCTGGATGTCTCTCCCCACTCTGTCTGCAGGGATTAACAGTTCCCCCGGTCCAAAAACGGGAAAACCAAGGTCCGCCGGAGGAGGTGATTAGGGCGATAATGCAGGACTGCTACAGGAACACCATGGAGCCCGCTGCCTACTGGCCTGGGAAGTACTGGCTGTCCAGGTCCGAAGGTACTGCCAAGGTCCCAACTGTCCCCCTGTGTCACCTGGACTGTGTCCCCATGGGGTTGGGGGACTGAGGGTACTGACAACAGCCCTGTTCCTCCCCCGTTTTGCGTCCTGTATCCCACCAACCCAGTGGCGAAAGGACCCTCCCTCGGTATCTACGCTTGTGGCTTTGCCATAGCCACCCAACCCCATCCCCCACCAAGACTGTCCCTGTCCCAGGGATGGTTGCAGGTTCCCAGGTTTCTCTCCCCCAGTGGCTCCTAAATATCCCCTGGTGGTAGGTTCTGCCTCGGGGACACCCTCCCAGCACTCCATAGTCCCCAGGGACCAAGGCTGTGTGGGCAGGGCTGAGTGACCAACAAGCTGGAAGTGGTGGGTGTCACCTCCACCACAAATCCTTAACAAGAACCCTGGGAGAAATCCCTCTGACATGCCCTCTGGTCCTGTGGCATAGCATTTTGGGAAGAGGGGGAACAATTGGTGCTATCTGGCTGTCGTCCCATGTCCCCAACACCACAAAAAAACAGCCATGCTGTTTCTTTTGCATTGCAGAGAAGTACAACCCAGTTTTTGTCAATGAGGATAAATACATCACCTGGAGAACAGGTCCCTACAACAGCGCAACCTGGAATAAGCACTCCACTTACCTCCCACTCCTGCCCAAGGTAGAGTCCAAACTCCCTGCACTCCCTCTGCCCCCCAACTGGAGCTGCCCCAGGTGCCACCAGCACCTTGGGCTCTGCAGCAAAATGGTGGCAATCCTCCAAGAGCTGTCATCGCCCCTTGCAGGAGACAAGGATGGAGACCTACCTGCGCAGCATACCTGTGCCATACCCCCCAAAACCTGCCTGCCTCAGTCAAATTGGTAACTACCCTCTCCCTGGCCCTGTTCCTCCAGCTGCAGCCACACTGATGGCCATCTGGGTGATGGGCTGGTTGTTCCTCCTCACCATTACCCTCACCCTTCCTCTGCTTTCAGAGAGGGATATGGTCGCCGACATGCTGCGCAGGCTGTCACGGCAAACGCCGCCGTCCGTGCAGCCTGTGTACACTGTGTCAGGGAGGGGACCCTTCCAGGGCTACTACAGCCCCTGCTCTGGGCGCCACTACTGCCTGCGAGGGATGGACTACTACATTGATGGGGCCGCTGCCATCAGAAGGCATCTCAACGCAATAGGAGAGAGGGCTGTAAGGTTGAGATGTGATGGGATGGTGTGGGATGGCTTGCTGTGGGTTGGGATGGGTTGCCATGGGTTGGGCTTGAAATGACCCATCCCCCTTGTCCTTGAAGCCAGCACTCACCATACCTTTTCTCTCCCTTGCAGGACTATCCGGTGCTGCAATTACAGCCCGAGCGGAATGTCCTGTGCATCTACACATCGCCCCCATCTATACTCCTCCCCGTACACCAACCCTAGGTGCACACAAGTTCTATGGGGGAGCGCTCTAAGCTGGTTGCCCTGAGGGAAAAGGCTATTGTTTTTCCGTAATGCTAGTCAGCCCCTAGCTCTCTTTTAATTATGGTTTCATGCAAAATTGCTCAGAGGGTTATTCTGGGGATGACAATGCAGACTGCAGACCCTGAGGGGTAGCAGGTCCCACCACGTTGCCCACACAAGCAGCAGTGCAGCTGCTGCACCTCCATCTCACAGGCAAAGTGGATGTGACTAGGGAGGACAGGACACAGTTGCTAGCATGTTGTTGCTACCTGCAGAGAAGCAGTTGCCAAATTTCCTCCCAGGACATGCTGTTCTGTGCTTGGTCTCATCCAGCTGTCCTTGGGACTGCAGAGCACCTGAAATCCTGCTGGCACCCCTGAGCCCAGCTGCATGTAGCTTAGCATCTCCCAGATTTTCCGGCCTCATTAGTGCTTCTTGTGCTGCTCTTTTATTTTCTGTTATTATTGTTTGCTCTTCTTATCCAAGAACCTGTTCCCTGGTCACGCTGTTTGTTATGCAGCAATCAGCCCTGTCCTTCACCTGCTGCAGGTCCAGCAGCACCTTTTAATCCCCACAAGTTTACCTTTAGGATGTCTCCATTGCCGAGGCAGCTTTTTTCAGCCCTGGGAAAGCAGCATGGGGAGAAGGGAGACTGTTCAATCAGCTTAGTCATCACTCTGCTACTGCATCAACCTCCCATGGGCCAAAATTAGGTGCCAGGCTTTGCAGAAAATGTGTGATTGGCTTAGAATTCCTGAGCCCTGAAACTAAATGAGAACAAACAGGGAATGCTGGGTTCCTCATAGAAGTTCCTGTGCCCGAGCCTTGGTGAGATGTTTGTCAAAGTCTTCTCCACTGAGAAACGGGCAGATTTTCCTGGACTGGTATGACTCTGTGAATTAAGGTTTTAAGAAAATGACAGTGAAAGGGAGAGTAAGTGTTTGCAGGGTGGAAGACCTGCTGGAAGCAGCTTATGAGGTGGCAATGTCAGGGTACTTCAGCTCTTCTGCCCAGGCTTTGCTTTGTCAAGACACACGCCAGAGCAGATAGGGATGGCTGCGTGGCTGCTACTCACCCCTAAGCCATGCTTCCAGCCAAACCCAGGTTTTCTGCTCTTCTTCCTTGACAAAGCTTCATGGCTGATCACTTTATCTGCTCTCCTAGGTGGGACTCAAGCCACTTCAGTATGACAGGAGGAGTCCAGAGAGGCAGCTTCACGATCCACCCTGAATTTAGCTCAGAGGCTTACTATGACCTGTGATGCTGTTGGAGAACAAAGATGGACCTTCATTAAAATTGACTTGGGTAACAATTTCTCTCAGACCCTTTCCTCCAGGTTGGGGAAGTTCCTTGGGAGTGGGCAGAAGCTTTTGGGCTTACAGGTTTGGTGGGTGTTTTATTAATCCTCAGGGGCTGGTACCCCGTCACCACCAGCAAGCTGGAGAAAGCGTGCAAGGAAAAGCTCTCAGAGCATAGTAACACAGCCAGAAATAGAAGCAGTTGTTGATACTCGTGTTTGTCGGCTTCGCACTGGGGCTGCTTAGGACGTGCTTCCTTTTGCCAAGTTATCCAGAGGAACTGCCATCCATCTGGGATGCCGAGCACAGACATGGGCTAAATAAGGAGGGGCATTTGAAAGCACTGGATAATTAGTGTAAGCATGAGATGCTCTTCTCTGACTGAGATATGGGAGCACAGCGGCAGCGGGGAACACTACCCAGCAATTTCCACATGTGCTGCAGATCTTAAACGCACAGAGCTGTGGTCCTTGGGGCAATGATGCTCCAGCACAAAGCCAGCCGGGGCTCCATGTCCCCACGGGGCAGCACCACTGCCACACCATGCCCAACCCAAGCAACACCCCAACCCCGGCCTGGGGCAGGGAAAACCCCATGAAAACCCCATCTGCCGGCGGCTAGATGAGCCAGAGCATCCCAGCACCGCCAGTGCCAAACCCCAAGTGCCCCCAGCACAGCTCTAGGGGTACCTCCATGCCCAAGTGTCCCCGGGCAGCGGCTCCAGCCCCTGCAGCGGCCCCACCGCCACCCACCGGGGTTTGTGCTGCGGCGGGCGGGGGCGAGCGGGGACGAGCTGTAGCACATCTCCCTGCGGGGAGAGGCGGGCCGGGGGGGCCGGGCTGGAGCTGCAGGCGAGGGGGGGCCGGGGCGGGGCTGGAGCGGGGGCCGGGGCGGGGCGGCGGGGAGCGCCCAACCCCGGAACCGCTGCGGGCAGCCGGGTGCGGTCGGTCCCCGTCCGCGGTGCCCCCGCCGCGGTGCCGCACGGAGTCCAGCCATGGCCCGGCGCTGCCGGTAAGTTTGCGGACTCCCGGGGCTGCCCGCCGGAGAAGGATGCAGCAGCCCACGGGGCAGATTCTGGGTGTGCATCCCCGGCATGGGGGGGATGACCGGGTCGGGGGTGCGGGCGCTGGAGACGGGTCTGGGGGTGCCCCGTTCCGCAGACCCCAGGCTGCAGCCGGCAGCGGGGGCAGACAGCTGCCTGCGTGCTCGGGGAAGGGCCCGCGGGGAGCGGGGTGTCCGTGCAAACCTGCACCCTGACCTTGGGGTGCGAGTGTTTCGTGCTCCGCCGTGTTGGGGTCGCGCAAGTTTTTCTTGTGACGGGCAGGGGTTCTTGCCGCCCGGAGAAGATTAAGGGAGCCGGAAGACACGTCCCCGGATCCCCTTGCAAAGTGCGGCTTTCACTTATGCCACTTAACAGGTGTTTTGACAGTGAAAACTTCAGCAGATGGATTTACACAGCCGGCTGTTCAACATGCAGGGTCGGGTTTGAAGTGGTTTCTGGGACAGCCCCTCTGTCAGAAAGTGCCGCCAGCAGCGACGAGCAGCCGAAGCTGTTTGAGAAAACACAAATCCTTCTTTCCCTTTTTCTCTTTTCCTCTTGAGAAACTCGTGATGCCCAAAGGGCAAGTGCCCAGCACAGCAAACACCTGCAGCCCGATGGGGAATGAGGGTCAGGGGGTTGTGTCTGTGTGGCCACATGCAGAAGAGCTGCCAGGCAGCACTTAAAGGGATTGATGATTACGTTTGGCCTGAGGCTGTCCAGCATCATGGTCTGTTGGATACAGATGGAAACCTGGGGTCCTGAGTCTCCAGCCCACCTCCATGAGCCACCCACAGCTCTCTGGAGCTGCTAGCACCTGGAGTTTCATGGTGACTCTATGGCTGGAAAATCGCAGGGACCGTGCCAGAGGGATGTGCTTGGGTTTCCATTTCTTTCCCATATCGCATTGTAGTACTCGGGTGTTGGGGTTGGTCTCGTGTTTCAGTCTGCCTCCGCATCCGAAATACTGAGCACTCCCAAAGCGCTGAATCAGCTCTTTTAGAGAGGATTTGGGGTGAGATAGGGCACTGGGTCTCACTGTGGGGCAGTTTGTCTTGCAGGACAGAGATGAGCAGGAGTGAGATGAATGCCCATGGGAGCACCAGGGAGAGAGGCTGTTGGAGTGACAGAGTGGTAGATGAAGCACATCTTGTACCAGTAGGAACCGGGTTGGGCAACCAAAAGACAGCAGCAAAGACACCAAAATCTTTATAGCTGTGTATCTTCTGCGGCACACATGGCAAACGAAATAAGCTACTAGCGGACATGCCAGGGTTCCATACACTACTGTGTTAGCCCCATGTGCCACGACCCTGCCTGGTGCTGGCTCCTTTGGTGGGATTGATGAAGTTATTGCAGTTATCACTCTTGTTTCTTTCTTTTTTTTTTTTTTTTTTGGTCAAAGATTTCTATCTTCCTGGCATGCTGGCACGTGGAACTGCTTGTATTTGGTGGTTTGCTTTCACTGTGGTTGGGCATGAGCTGACTGATTTTAAGGGATGACTCTGAGAAACACTGACCTCACAGGTGCCAAGGCTCAGGGTTACCCCATGGACCACAGCTTTGGGGCTTTGGCTCCCTCAGGGGCTGTAGGACACAGGTGGACACAGGGATGTCCCCAAAGGGAGAGCACCGCAGCTTTCTCTCCCATGTATTTGATGCACTTTGATACAAATGGACCAAGAGAGCTCACTTTGTTTTCAAGTCTCTGCAAATCTTTGTGGCTTGGACAAATTCGGGTGCTGTGATGTGCCTCCAGGCAGGGGAAGGAGAGAGCCCTCAGCCGTGGTTTAGTCATGAGCCAGCAGCACCACCAGCATTGTTACAGTGAGAACCCAGCTTATTAAAACTTCATCTTGCTAATTAGCACAGGGCGAAGAACAAAGATGATGTTGTAAAGGGGGAATTGTAAGGGGTGTTAAATATTAAGTCATCTGCTGCCAGAATTGACTCGCAGCGGCTTTTTTGTACTTGTGGTCAGACACTGAATGGGGTGTCTAAATGGGTTTGGAATATCACTTGACACTGATGGCTTTAAAGGATATAACTTGGCTGCAAAGTGCCAGTTCCTACAATATAGGTGAAAGTATTTAAGGCTGGGCAGAGCTAATGCTGCAGCTTCAAAGCTCCTGTCTGAGCTTGCAGATGGAGCGAGGTGCTGGCAGTGTGTCTGTGCTTTGCAGATGAGCTCTGTATTCATGGGCCCGCCCCCTGGAATTGGGGTTTATCCTTTGGGTGCCCAGTGCTGTTTAATCCTGGCTTACAAACCAGCTGGCAGCAGCAGGGCTGCTTGTTTCCTTTTGCTCAAGGAGCCTCGTTACTCTGCCGAATTATGGTTCTGCTTAAAACCACAAGATTTGTGGAGGTGAAAAAAAAAGATACAAACTCTGGTTTGTTTTATATTTTGCTTTCTGCTTCTGGAGAGTCTGTGAATGCAGGAGCGTGTGAGCCTTTGCTGGACCATCCCGCTTACCTGGCAGGGAGGTGAGATGCCAGCCCGAATCCTGCGCCTTCAGGACCTGAGGCTTGGTGAAACTCGTCCCCTTTGTGCCGCTGTGATGTCTGCAGCATCTGCCTTCTGGCCGGGCCCTGCTGCCTCGGCACACCCCGGCCGGAGGGCTGGCGGCTCACACGTCTGTCACGGTGCCTGAGAAAACACGCCAGTGACGTGCTGGGTCCCTCCTCCTGCCCGCGGACACATGCTGCCCGGGGCACAGCCAGCTCGTAGCCCCGAATCACCCCCGTGTGATGGAGAGGATGGAGTTCCTGGGGTTGCGGAGATGTAGCGGTGCTTATTTTTTGTGTGCTTAAAAAGCCATCTGTGGTGGAGCCAGGCGGCAGGCAGGGATCCCCAGGAGGTGATGGACGGGTAAGTACCAGCACTGTGCCCCCAGTGGGATGAACCGCATCCTGGCCAGGGCTGTCTGTATCCAACACCCGGGTGCTGTGGGGAATTTGCTGCCGTGTCCACCACGGGGACAGCAGCCCCAGCAGCAAGCGGCTGTTGCTTTGCAGGAGGTGCAGAGATCCCCCCCATGCAGTCTTTCCCCAACCCCCTCAGGCGAGGCAGTATGTCAGTCCCTGCTGTGACCGCAGTGGGGACAGTGGAGGTGGGGGACCTCCAGGAAGGAGGCACTGTGTCACCCCTGCCTGACCCTGTCCTGCTGCCCTGGCTCAGGGTCTGGGGCTCTGTACCGCACACATTATCCCCAGGGGTGGCTAGTGCCCCATGGGGATAAAGCCAGGGCCCCGGGTGGTATTAGGGGGATGCTTGTGGGTGGCTCCGCAGGGCTGGGGGAGGAATTGGTGCCTCTGATCTACAGGGTGTGGGGAGGCTGGTGCATGTGAGGAGCACCTGAGCCCTGTGCCAGCACTGACTCCTGGTGCCCCTGCCTGTCCCACACGCTCACATCAGCACCAAGGAGCTGGAATGGTGTTTTCACCATTTATGACTCTGAAAAGTTCCACAGAGAACTCCAGTACTGCTGCAGACCTCTCCAAGGAAAATTAACCCCCAGGAAGGGTTTTCTTATCTCTTATGTCAGGTTTACAAAGTCCCTTTTGTAGTGCTGGTCCACCCTGGGGGTGCAGAACAGTGCCAGGGCAGAGCACATGGAGGCTTTTTTGCAGAGAAGTAATTTCACCCTTAATTTACCATCGTAATGCCCTGATATTTTATGGGGTTGGAAATGCCTCCTGGTGGAATCTGCGGTGTTTCCTTAGTTCAACTCCTGCCAAGATGTTTGGGGAGGCAGCAGATGCACCTTGCACTGGAGGGGAAGGTTCCTGGTATCCCCATGTGGGAAATGGGTGCATGTCCCCAACACAAGCTTGGCCCCCATTGCAATTCAGACTGGACTCTGCCAGGGTGATAGGGACCACCTAAATGTTATTGACCCTCTTTAAAGGAATGCCCTAATTGCAAAGTCACTGGGGTTAGTGGTGCTGTGGGTCTCGCAGCCCGTGGTTAGCAGCAGTGTTGGTAAAAATAGAAGCGGCCAAAAAATGGATTTTTATTTTTGGTCTGTAAAGTGTGTCCTGCTCAGATGTTTAGCTTTCATCTTGAGTTGAGGCAAGATGACTCGCAGCTTCTACAGAACGGGAAAAAAAAGCTTTGTTTTGGGTCAGCTGGGAAGCTCCAGCACAGCAAGCTGCAAACATGCTGTTTGGCTTTGACAGCCTCTCTTCCTGTTTTCTTTTCTTTCTTTTTTTTTTTTTTTTTGAGGAGTTAAGGGTCACCACAATGTCATCTTGGATCCAAATGACAAGTTTGCATTTAAAAAAAGAGTCAAAGCAGGCTTTGCATGAGCAGGCACCTCTGCAGGCTGTGACTTGCAATGAGAAGTGGCACTTGTCTCTGGGGAGCTTGGGAGACTTACCTCTCATCTGGGATGAGGCCAAATCACCAGCTGAAGAACAGTACGTGTCGCTAACAAGGCAAAAAAAGAGAGGGGCCAATGGGCACAGAGTGAGGTCCTGTTTTCAGAGACCTCCCTGGCCTGTTGGTGCTCTGGGCGATGCCTGCAAACACCCTTCTCAGCATCCTTGCTGGAGTGGTACCCAAGCAGATGATGTCCATCAGCCCAGGGCAGCCACAGGGATTTGATCCTGGCCCATACAGAGTGACCAGGCAGGATTAAATCTGCCAGCTGGGACACTCAGCTTGCACATCCCTCTGAGGCAGATCAGCATACAAGGGCCACAAGAGGCTGCACAACCTTTCTTTAAGAACACATTACTGGCAGCAGCAGTGACAGCTCCTTCATGTATGTCATGAGCTCCAGCCCATGGTGGGGAAAAGAAGCAGCCTAAAAATAGAGTGTCTTTGAAATAGTTCATAAATAATAAATGGGCCTCCTGAAAGGGAAGTGAAAATCCAGAAACTTCCCGAAGCCTTGGGAGCTGCTGTGTTGCTCTCAGTTTTAGGTGGAGGTAGCCAGTCCTGCTGCAGCAGGATGAGCCATTTCTCAGGCTTAAAACACTAACTGAGAGCTGGGAAAGAGAGCACCATTTATTTCTTTTTTTTTTTTTTTTTTTCATAAAATGTGAAAACTTTCTAGAAATATTTTCCCAAATAATTTGAACGTCCTGCATTTTATTTTGTCCCCCCTTGTGCTTTGCAGTCCCCAGATAAGGCATGCATGAGACAGAGGCGTGCCTCTGGTAGGGGTAGGTATTTGCACTTCCCTCTCTGGCATCCCAAAAATCCCCAGTGCCAAGAGAGAGGGAGCTCGTTTGGGCTCAGCGTACCCATCTGTATTTCCAGAAGTGTCCTGCCACTTGTGGCTTTGCTCCGCTGCGCTGGTTTTGGCTAAGACCCTTCTGCAAACCTTCCTCCCCCGCAAGCCCGGTACTGTCCTGTGCTGTGTCTTGTTCACCCTGAAACCGAGGAGGGGTTGATAGAGGGGATGAGCGTTTATCCCACGCACAGCAACTTGCCACCACTGTGTCCTCTTTGCCTTCATTGCCCCATTTGCTGGGCTCAGCCAGCCTCACATCACGCGTGCTGGTGGCTGAAGGTCCCGTTCCTGGGGTGCAGGAACCAGCTCTGGGTAACACAGTCGGGGTTTTTGGAGTCACCCTTGTCCCGTGCCGGAGCTCCCCGCCAATGAGCGAGGGCTCTCTGGGACTTGGCCATGGGACAAGTCGTTTAGCTAAACCCGTTCAGGCTAATCGCTTCCTAATGCTGCCATAATCCCATTTAAAGCAACTGGCAGCCTAGAAAGTTACCGGCTCCCAGGGGAAGGTTGAAATGACTCGGCCAGCAATGAAAAGGTTCCTCCAGCTGCAATGTCTGACAACAATACATGCTTCAAGATGAATATAAAACGCTGTTTTGTTGAGCCCATGCCCAGGTGTTGCTCTGGGCTTATACCTGGGCATCGCCATAGTGGAGTAGCAAGGTTTAGATGATGCTCAGACGCCCCTTTCTGCTTTGCTCATCCTTTTTGGGAGGAAGATTTGTCCAAGGTGCAGAGGACGATGTACTCCGGCTTGTCACACCTGCAGCAGAGAGAGGGTTCAGTATTTCCTTTTGGATCTTCTTCTTCCTTTTTTTTTTTTTAAAAAAAAAAAAAAAAAATAAATAAATAAACCAGCCACATTAGAGAGAGTCCCTGCAAGAGCTTTGTTTGTGCCTGAAAAGAGTTTGGTCTTTGGTTGTTGTGGGTTTTTTTGTTTTGTTTTGTTTTGTTTTCCTCCAGTTTGCCCAGAGCCCGCAGGCTTGCAGCACCAGGGCTTGGGGAGGATGTGATGTGCCCATGTTCGCTGGCGCTAGGCAGGTACCAGCCAGCTGGTCTGCAGCTCCTCTCCTTCCCCTGCTCCTCCTGCAGCCGAGTTTGTTTCTCTCTTTCCTGTGTCCTTACTTTACTTTTCCCCTCTGGATTCCCGACGCTGTGCTTGGCTGAGCCCAGCCAGCCTGTGGCCAAGGAAAAGCCTTTAAGCTCTTGGCACATCCCACATCCCCGGGGCCTCGCAGGGAGGAATGGGCTGGAGCTGCAGCACAGCCAGGAGCTGTGGGGGATGGAGGAAGAGCCCTTTGGAGGTCCTGCACTGCTCACTCCTAACAAAATTAGCTTTTCTTGCACCTGGAGCTGTTGCAGGGGTCTGCATGCATGGCAGGAGCTAGCTGCTCTCCGCCCACTCAGGTCTGCTGGCATGGTACCTCCCACAGCCATGCTTTGCTGCACAACACACCCCCTACATGCCCCCCAAAACCAGCCATGAGACAAGGTACCCCAGGCCCATTTGGCCATCCAGGGGCTGCAGAGAAACTGTGATTTACCCACCTTCTCTGCAAAGTACCGCACAGCTGGAGTTGCTGGGGCATGTTGGGGACAGCGAGGGGATGGTGCTGCAGATAAGTTAAATCTGCCAGGGAGGCACTTTGAGTAGAATTAGGAGCGGCTGCCTGTAATTCATTATGTGGTGTCTTTTGTCACTCTTAATTAGCCATGTCCCACTGTCAGTGGACTTGATCCAGCCCCTGCTCATCCTCCTGCTACCTTCTCCCGGTCGCTGCTTCTGCCTCACTGGAAGCCTTACCCAACAACAACAACAACAAATATGGCCTGCTTTGGTCCTTATTGCCCTGGGGTTGTTCTCTCTGGGCGCTCAGGCCGTTCTCTGCACCAGTGGCCTGCCCAGGGTAATCGGAGACGGTGTCTGGTACGGGGTGTACAGCACCTGGCACGTCGCAGCCCAGCAGCTGGGGGCTGGGGCAACTGCTGGGTTTGAGCCAGCGAATGGATGGCAAGGCATCCCTTGATTCAGAAGTTCTCCTGACACTATTTATATCCTCCTCTTTTTCAGAGACGGACAGGTGCTCTGGGACTCAGTGGAGGTGGGAACTCCCCTATCAGTTTTTTTCTCCTGAGAGGCCCAGACTTGCCACAAAGAAATCTTCCTTCCCACTCCTCTGCAAAAAGCTCTAGAGAAAACAGAGCACCATGTACACCTTCCTGCCCGAGAACTTCACGCCGGTGAAGCAGAAGCCCGCCAAGGAGCTGAGGCCCATGCTCGGGGCCATCTTGCTGGGCCTCGTCCTGTTCATCGCCGCGGTGGTGGCCTGGTGCTACTACACGGTGTCCCTGCGGAAGGCGGAGCGGCTCAAGACGGAGCTGATGGACCTGCGGGCGGACGGCTTTGTCATCAGGAACCAGCATGGGGAGGTGGTTTTCCGTCTGGCCTTCCGCTCGGGCAGCCTCGACCTGGAGTCGTGCTCCAAGGAGGGCGAGATTTTGAGCTGCACGCGGTCGGGCCGGGGGCCGCTCAACTTCTTCATCCAGACGGTGAAGCCCAAGGACACGGTGATGTGCTACCGCGTGCGCTGGGAGGAGCTGGCGGCCGGCCCGGCGGTGGAGCACACCATGTTCTGGGAGGACGCCCACTGGTACGGGGGCTCGGAGATGAGCACCCAGCACTGGCCCATCCGCCTGGCCGGCTACCAGGAGCCCGTGCCCTACGTGACGAGCGACGTCTACTCCTTCCGCGACAGCTTCGGCGGCATCCTGGAGCGCTACTGGCTCTCCTCCAAGGCGGCGGCCATCAAGATCAACGACTCCGTGCCCTTCCACCTGGGCTTCAACGCCACCGAGCGCACCCTCTTCTTCCAGGCCCGCTACAAGGACTCGCCCTACAAGCCGCCGCCGGGGCAGCAGCCCTTCCCCGAGCTCAGCTACCGCGTCTGCGTGGGCTCCGACGTCACCTCCATCCACAAGTACATGGTGCGCCGGTACTTCAACAAGCCCTCCAAGATCCCTGCCGAGAATGCCTTCCGATACCCCATCTGGTCCACCTGGGCCCTCTACAAGAACGATATCGACCAGGATAAACTGTTGCGTTTTGCTGAAAAGATCAAGAAGTACCGTTTTAACTGCAGCCACATTGAAATTGATGACACATACACACAAGCCTATGGGGACTTTGATTTTGACCCTGTCAAGTTCCCCAATGTAACAGAGATGTTTGCAAAACTGAGGGAGGATGGCTTTAAGGTCACCCTATGGACTCACCCTTTCATAAACTACAACTCCTCCAATTTTGGGGTGGGGATTGAGCGTCAGCTGTTCATCAAGGAGCCGTCGGGGCGGCTGCCGGCCATGGTGGAGTGGTGGAACGGCATCGGGGCCATCCTGGACTTCACCAACCCAGCAGCCCGGGACTGGTTCCAGAGCCACCTGCGCCAGCTCCGACACAAGTATGGCATTTCGTCCTTCAAGTTCGACGCAGGCGAGACCAGCTACCTGCCCAAGCAGTTCAGCACCTTCCGCCCGCTCTCGGACCCCAGCATCTGGTCGCGGCGCTACACGGAGATGGCCATCCCCTTCTACGAGCTGGCCGAGGTGCGGGTGGGCTACCAGTCACAGAACATCTCCTGCTTCTTCCGCATTATTGACCGCGACTCTGTCTGGGGCTACGAGCTCGGCCTCAAGTCCCTCATCCCCACGGTGCTCACCATCAGCATGCTGGGGTACCCCTTCATATCTGCTGACATGATTGGGGGGAATTTTTTCCCCAATAAGACAGATGGGGCAGTGGAAATCCCTGACCGAGAGCTGTACATTCGGTGGCTGGAGCTCTCAGCCTTCATGCCCTCCATGCAGTTCTCCATCCCACCCTGGCTCTACGACAAGGAGGTGGTGGAGATTGCACAGAAGTTCACAGAGCTCCACGAGTCACTGGTGGCCCCGCTGCTGCTGGAGCTGGCTGGGGAGGTCACCGACACTGGGGACCCCATCATCCGTCCCATCTGGTGGATCTCACCCCGTGACGAGGCCACTCACAGGATCGACTCCCAGTTCCTCATTGGTGACACCCTCATGGTGGCCCCTGTCCTGGAGATGGGCAAGCAGGAGCGTGACGTCTACCTGCCAGCGGGCAAGTGGCGCAGCTACAAGGGGGAGTTGTTTGAGAAGACCCCGGTGCTGCTCACAGACTATCCTGTCGACCTGGATGAAGTTGCCTATTTCCTCTGGGTTTCCTAACAGGATCCTTCATCAGTTTTGGGATAACTATGCCTTACCTAGGACTTTGTAACAAATAATAATTTTAATTGCACATTTTGTTTGACAATGGGGATAAGGATTGGAATTAAATAGACTTAACTGTCCTTGGGGTAATCTTTTTTTATTTGGAGGCAAGCTGAGCTTTTTTTCAATTTGGGGCAGGTAGGAGACTCCAGTTGGGTTACCATGGGCAGAATTTTCCGTGTATAGGTCAGGAAGTAGTTGTCAGTCTGTCTGCAGACGCAAGGTAAACCAAATACTTTTTTGGTTCCCAAGGATCTGAAGAGGTGGAGGTTGGTTAATGCCAGTGGGAGCATTTCTGGTCTCGTGGGAGTGTCCAGCGCTGGGCTTGGGGGTATGTGAAGTGGGAGGGTTGCTACAGCACAGCCTGCCTTATGTTTTATAAGATGAAAAAATATTTAAAAGGCTTTTTTTAAGAGCAGAAAACAAATTAGAGATACATATATATATATATATATATACACATATATTTTTCCCTACTTTGATCTAGTTGGCACTGGACTAATACTTGCCCCATCCTCCCGCTTTCCTGGGTACCAGGCAGGCCAGGTTACTTGAATTATGTCCAGGTATTTTAACTGTATGGGATGCATCTCACTTGCTGTGGCAGCTGCATCCCACATCCTCACCCATTTAACACCCACTGCAAGGCACTTGCCTGTGTGTTTTGCCTTGGGTGTCAACATTGCCTTTCCTAGAGCAGAGCTGTCCATACCAGCATGCATCATTAGTCTTTTTAAAGGACTTACGGCCCCGCTTCTTTACATGATTATCCTGCCAATATCATCCTTTTTGGTTTTTAAGGACAGTTGAGCTTTCAGGTCTGTTGCCAGCAGAAGGACTGCGTGGAGCAAAGTGGTTCTCACAAATTACGTGCAGCTCTTCCCTGGGAACAGAAGGTTCCCATGAGTGGCACGCGTTTTGGATTGACAGTGACGTTTGCTGCTAGCCGGCTTGTTAGTGGGTGGAAAACACAAGCTTTTGCACTGATGGGTTTGTGCCAGCGGGTGTTCTCACCGCACCCGCGGAAATGTTCTCATCTACCATAAGATTAAGCTAATATCAATCTCCATCTCAGGTTGCAGTTAGAGGTGATGATTTTGTTGAGGGTTTTTGTGAAGCAGCCCTCCTCTCTCCCCAGGAGGGCACATTTGGTGGCATGATCCTGTGCCCCAAGTCCCCAGCAGCCATAATGGAGATGCAGAAATGTCTCCCAGCTTTGTAATTTAGTTTTGTGCAGGAAGATGCATTTACAGAGAGCCGTGGGCAATCTGTGCTCTGAGAAAGAGCAAACAAGACTGAAGCCTGGCAGCCCTCCACCCCAGGGCAGGACCTTCTCGGCTGTGCCCTGGTTGGGAGTGCATTTCAGCCCCTGAATTTTTAATGACCTCTGCAGAGTTGAACTGCATTGGCTGGGAAGGTTTGGGGCACCCTGCCCAGGTGACAGTGAACCAAGGAGAGTTCAGCATCTGCAGGGTTTCTCGTGGGATTTTGTCTGAGCACGGGTCTGGTATGAGCCTGTCACCTGGAGAGATGGAGCTGTGTTTTGGGTAGGGTTGGGTACCAGTGGAGATCATTCTCAAAGCCCATCCGCTGCATTGCAGAGGAGGCAGAAAAGGAGATGTGCTAAACCTGGGGTTTGTGATGGGATCCAGAGTGAAAATTTAGGTTTGAGGCAAATTCAGAAGTGCTTTCATAGTTAAGAAGTGAGTAAGTCCAGTTTGATGGACTCTTTGAAGCGTCCCTTGTGGTCTGAATCTGCCCTGCATAATTTGGTGTTTCAGGCTCAAAATGCAATACAAGGGAGCCCTATAGGTCCCTGCCCAGCAGGAGAACAAGTGTGTCCCAAAGTCTGTTTCTTGTGGCTTGTAGATAAAAAGGACTCAGGTTTGTTCCCCGCCATCAGTACAAACAGCAGTTGTGTTACAAGTTACAGACACCTTCTGGCAAAGAGGTAATCCTGAAGCCCTAGTGTCAGTCATCAGGACACTGACAGGATTTGGCCTTTTGACTAGAAGGTGGAGGTGAATGATAGAATAGTTTGGGTTGGAAGGAACCTTCAAAGGTCATCTAGTGCAAACCTCTTGGGTCTGATCACAGCCTGCAAGGAGGACAGGGTGCAGAGGGGGCCTTCTCCAGTGCTAGAAATCCATAAAGGCTCTGTGGGGCTCCACCTCTCCACTCTCAGCCTTTGCTTGTGAAATATGTGTCCTCCCTTAGCATGGGGGTCATTGGGTGGAGAAGATGCTGCTGCACAGCTCAGCCACCAGTGAAGATGAGGGAACATGGGCACAGGACTTCATGGGAAGGGTTCCAGAGTGATTGCGTCTTCTCTGCTGTGCCACTCGCCACATTCCTCACTAGTAAGGGGTGAGGCTACATGAAGAGAAGCCCAGCATTCCCATTACTATTCCATTATTATGAAAATGGAGCAGCCAGATGAGTGCCTTCCGTCCCCTTGTAGTGGTTTCAGGCACTGTAAGGAAGGTCACAGAGGAAATACCCTGTTAGATACACCGTCCTTCTTTCCCTCCCCTCGAAAGAAAGGATTTTATTATCAAAGTTTTAATTTTCTTTTTATTTAACTAAATAAATGGGTAAGATTATAGAGTGCCCTTATTTTTATAAATGCTATAGCTGTGGCATAAGTTGTTGTGGCTAGTCAGTGCTCAAGCTAGGAGAAAGATAAAGCTGTTGGGAGGACATAAGGGGTGATGCTGAATGATGGGTAGGCATCAAAAACAGGGTTTAGTTTGACTCAGCCAAGGAAAAGCCCCGAAAGAGGTTTTGTGTTTTGGTTCAGCCTTCAGCACCCCAGCCCATGGCTGATAATGGCTGAGCAGCAGTTCAACATGATGCCCATGTGATTGAATTTTGAAGCTTGCACTGTCATGTACTGGGTTTTCTGGATGCTTGTGTTTGCGCATGTTGTCCTGTGTCAGACTGTAATGCTGGTGGGTTTGTTTTAACCACTTTTCTAATTATTAATTGTTATGAAAACGAAACTGTAACATGAATCACCTTGATTGATATAAAACTTTGGAAAACAAAAAGAAGTTTGACTATGTCCATCTGTACCAAGTATGTGGGGCCAGTGGTTTGGGCAGATTTGGGGCTTTTTACATCCAGACTTCAGCAAAATCAAAGATGAGACTGTGGCTTATTTAAAGCTTGCAGCTTTGATGTATGTCTTAAAAAGAGGAGCTGGCAGCCCCTCTGCTCTTCTGTTTGCAGTGGTGCCAGATGGGGATGTGGACATGAACCATTGGTGTGGGTCACGGATCGCCCTGCCTTGGGTCCCACCAGTCAAAGGAATAGCCATGTCTCAGGGCTGGCCTGGAAAATATCATGTCCAGGCAAACCCTAATGCTGCGTCCACCCCCAGGGACCAGACCATCTGCACCCGTATTCCTGATGACATCCACCCAAAAAGTGACCATTGACACTGACTGGGGAGGGCTTGCTGGTCCACACTGCTCTCAGAGGACATGCACTTCGGGACTGCTTGCAGGTGCTGAAGAAGAGGAGCTTGCTCTTGGCTTCCAGTGGGCACTCCAGACCGTCCATCTTGGCCCTGACCGTCACTAATGCTCCCGGGAACGCCCTTTCTAGATGGGAGAGATGGCTGGGAGGGTACAGAGTAACATTTGTGGCTGTGGGAGTGACAGAAATGGAGTGTGTGAAACTTGTTTGGGACCCTGCTTTGCCCCATGCCACCCCCTCTTCCCCACACGGTGTCTTTCCTGCCCTTTCAATCTGTTACTGTACGAACCACAGCCTGCCTTGGCACCACTAGCACTGACCAACACATGCAGCTTGGCTTGAGGGATGAGAAGGACTTCAATTTGCTCCTTTTGCAATAAATTATACATTTTCCCAACGCTTTGCCTTCTCGCTTGGGTGCAAACATCATCCTTACACTCAGCTAATGTTCAACAGGGGGTGGGGTGAAGCTGGTGCTGATTGGAGACCTGCAGGCAGATTGGCAGTTTGCAACACCTGAAGTCTTGCAGCAAATCCTCAGTAACACAGGAGTCCTCCCTGGAATAAGGTGGGTTTGGTTCTTGGTTTCGGTTTGCATCCTCCCAAAAGCAGGTGCTGTGTGCAGGGAGGGTGCGTGAGGCTCACTGGGGATGTGGGGATAGTGAGCAGGGTCTGCTCTGTGCTGGTTCCCAGCTTGGTGGGAGTACTTGGAAACACGTCCGTGGCTGTGTATGACACAGGGAGGAGTCTTAATGCCGAAGTCCAAACCCCAGTGGGGCTACAGCAAAAGCCCAATTTGTTTCAAAGCAGATTTCAGCGAGGTACCTGTGGGCCACAACAGCTGACCCACATGATCCCAGCTGGGAGTGTGTCCATCCCTACCCAGAATCACAGCTTTTATTCAAAGTAAGAAAAAAAGCCAGCAATTTTTGGGAAAGACTGTGGTGAAAGTATAAGCTGACAGCAGCAGCAGAGTCCCTTTGGGCACATGGCCAGGCTGGCAGCATGAGGAGGAAAACAACCTTCTCAATCACTACTCATCCCAAGCTGGGCAGGAGCTGCCAGCCTGCGGGTACCTTACACCAAGAGAGCCATAAAAATGGTCTGGGCTGACGCAAAATCCCAGAGGCCAATTAGAGAAAAGCAGTGATTTTAATCTATTTTATTATTATTATTTGCCAGTGGGGCTGGGTGCTTTTTAGCTTGGTGATCATGAAAGATTAAGGGTAATAAACCCTCCCCAAAAAAACAAACAAACAGGCAGCCTGAGATTAATGATGGTCTGGGGGATAGTTCCATGTTGCCAGCAGCTCCAGCAGACAGCTCTTCGTCAGCACAGGGAGCACAGGAAAAACAATCTAACTGAACCTAACTGAAGCTTAGCAAGGCAAACAAGATGTCCCTCCGGCAGCACACAGCCCCGGCATGGCAGGACGATGTGGAGAGGTGGACACGGTGCCACTTGCTCACAGCATCCCTCCAACACTGGCGCCCTGTCGCTCCTCACCAGCTGTGCAGCAAGGAAAAGCACTGGGGAAAAGATCAGGAAAGGATGGGGTTCTGGGCGAGACACCTTTGCAGACAAATGGGACCTGGCAGCTTGTACCATCCCCAGAGTTTGCAGAAAGTCTCGGTGATGCTTTCTCTTTCCCCCGGCCTGTGATGCAGGCAAGAAGAAGACCCATGTGTTTGTGTATAGGGCACACGGATTATAGGGGCAGATGTTCCATACAAGGGGTTGAAGCCTGGCTCCCCCTCCTCTGCCCAGCACTGTGGGCATCATCTCCTGGAGTGGGAGAAAGCCCATGGTAAGGACCCAGAGATGGTCTGTTAGCACTGAACACTGCTGCCACACTGAGCATTGCTTTCCCTTCCACATCCCTAGATTAAAGTAGGGGGTTTTGCTCCCCCTCACCACACCAGCGATAGCATTACCACAGCTCGAGCTGCTTTTGGGGCCATCTAGAAGATGTTCTGGCTGAGAAACAGTGGCACTGCTCTTGTGCCACTGTGACCATGCAGGGTCTTTGTGGCATAATGGACTTGCTGGTGGGTGGTAGAGCTCTGAGCTGATTTTGCAGCTGTTTCACCAGAACACCAAACGAGATTTGCAGTGAATGCGATGTTCTCCAGCCCCTGTTTACATTTTATAGGGAACTGCTCTTGGGCAAACCCCTACAGAAAAGCGCTTTTTCCTGCTTTGGGGCTATGCACAGCCTTATTTCCCAGGTGCCTACTAGCAGCGTGCTGGGGTCAGCAAACTGGTTTGTTATTAATAATTATCTGAACTCTCTCAGGAGTATGATAGCTGAGTCCTCTCCTGGGACCTGATGGACTGCACCCCTTGGCTCTAAATGTGGTCCCAAAACACACACGGATCCTATGAGGTCCTAACCCATGTGTGACTTGGTGCTAGGTTTTAATCTTGATTGCCTTGAGATTTCACCATGCTTGACTGAATGCACACCACAGACCTAGTTCTCTATAATTTTTTTCAATAAAATGGGGAAAACAGTCGCAACAGCATTAGAAAGTGCTATAGCTTCTTTCTGCTTGCTCAGAGAGCTCGGGCTATGAGAAATGCAAACTCCCCTTACTGCTGCATCACCACCCACCCGATATGCAGGCTGAAAATTTGATGCATTCCTCTTCAGGATAATCACAGACTGCTTTTTGTAAAGAAAAAGGAACTATGCTGCAACTGCCTCCTTCACTAAGTAAACCAAATTATAGATATCTCAAGGAATCAGCTGTGAAACTGAGTAACAAAGGAGTCCTTGTAATTTCCTTTATAAACCACAAGTGTGCATGGCATTTCTTGCTGGGATAAGATCATGAGCAGAGACAGTGTTTCTGTATGTTGTATTTGTCATATGCAATAACAAAGACTGTCATACAATATATTTTAATAATTAAGTTATTCTACAGCACTTGCCAAACAAAACAGAGGTCACAGTGTTTTCTTTGAATTTTATGCTGAAGTATTTCTAATTTAAAAACTATTAAAATTCCCAAGTCATAAAAGTGCATGGCTCATTCAGCCCCGAGACCATTGTGTAGCTCATGGAGGATCCTATTAGGAAACCCAAAGGAAATAGGCGACTTCATCCAGGTCGACAGGATAGTCTGTGAGCAGCACCGGGGTCTTCTCAAACAACTCCCCCTTGTAGCTGCGCCACTTGCCCGCTGGCAGGTAGACATCACGCTCCTGCTTGCCCATCTCCAGGACAGGGGCCACCATGAGGGTGTCACCAATGAGGAACTGGGAGTCGATCCTGTGAGTGGCCTCGTCACGGGGTGAGATCCACCAGATGGGACGGATGATGGGGTCCCCAGTGTCGGTGACCTCCCCAGCCAGCTCCAGCAGCAGCGGGGCCACCAGTGTCTCATGGAGCTCTGTGAACTTCTGTGCAATCTCCACCACCTCCTTGTCGTAGAGCCAGGGTGGGATGGAGAACTGCATGGAGGGCATGAAGGCCGAGAGCTCCAGCCACCGAATGTACAGCTCTCGGTCAGGGATTTCCACTGCCCCATCTGTCTTGTTGGGGAGGAAGTTTCCTCCAATCATATCTGGCAGTACAAATGGGTACCCCAGCATGCTGATGGTGAGCACCGTGGGGATGAGGGACTTGAGGCCGAGCTCGTAGCCCCAGACAGAGTCGCGGTCAATGATGCGGAAGAAGCAGGAGATGTTCTGCGACTGGTAGCCCACCCGCACCTCGGCCAGCTCGTAGAAGGGGATGGCCATCTCCGTGTAGCGCCGCGACCAGATGCTGGGGTCCGAGAGCGGGCGGAAGGTGCTGAACTGCTTGGGCAGGTAGCTGGTCTCGCCTGCGTCAAACTTGAAGGACGAAATGCCATACTTGTGTCGGAGCTGGCGCAGGTGGCTCTGGAACCAGTCCCGGGCTGCTGGGTTGGTGAAGTCCAGGACGGCCCCGATGCCGTTCCACCACTCCATCATGGCCGGCAGCCGCCCTGACGGCTCCTTGATGAACAGCTGATTCTCAATCCCCACCCCAAAATTGGAGGAATCTCTGTGTATGAAGGGATGAATCCACAGGGTGACCTTAAAGCCATCCTCCCTCAGTTTTGCAAACATCTCTGTTACATTGGGGAACTTGACAGGGTCAAAGTCAAAGTCCCCATAGGCTTGTGTGTACATGTCATCAATTTCAATGTGGCTGCAGTTAAAATGGTATTTCTTTATGTTTCTTGCAAAATGCATAACTTTATCCTGGTCAATGTCTTTTTTGTAGAGGGCCCAGGTGGACCAGATGGGGTATCGGAAGGCGTTCTCGGCAGGGATCTTGGAGGGCTTGTTGAAGTACCGGCGCACCATGTACTTGTGGATGGAGGTGACGTCGGAGCCCACGCAGACGCGGTAGCTGAGCTCGGGGAAGGGCTGCTGCCCCGGCGGCGGCTTGTAGGGCGAGTCCTTGTAGCGGGCCTGGAAGAAGAGGGTGCGCTCGGTGGCGTTGAAGCCCAGGTGGAAGGGCACGGAGTCGTTGATCTTGATGGCCGCCGCCTTGGAGGAGAGCCAGTAGCGCTCCAGGATGCCGCCGAAGCTGTCGCGGAAGGAGTAGACGTCGCTCGTCACGTAGGGCACGGGCTCCTGGTAGCCGGCCAGGCGGATGGGCCAGTGCTGGGTGCTCATCTCCGAGCCCCCGTACCAGTGGGCGTCCTCCCAGAACATGGTGTGCTCCACCGCCGGGCCGGCCGCCAGCTCCTCCCAGCGCACGCGGTAGCACATCACCGTGTCCTTGGGCTTCACCGTCTGGATGAAGAAGTTGAGCGGCCCCCGGCCCGACCGCGTGCAGCTCAAAATCTCGCCCTCCTTGGAGCACGACTCCAGGTCGAGGCTGCCCGAGCGGAAGGCCAGACGGAAAACCACCTCCCCGTGCTGGTTCCTGATGACAAAGCCGTCCGCCCGCAGGTCCATCAGCTCCGTCTTGAGCCGCTCCGCCTTCCGCAGGGACACCGTGTAGTAGCACCAGGCCACCACCGCGGCGATGAACAGGACGAGGCCCAGCAAGATGGCCCCGAGCACGGGCCTCAGCTCCTTGGCGGGCTTCTGCTTCACTGGCGTGATGTTTTCAGGCAAATGTGTTTCTTTGGCATCTCTCTTTCGAGCCTTTCCATGTTTTCCCACGCGCTGGGTAACCTGTCTGTCCATGACTCCTTTGCAGCCTCAAGCCCTGTCTAGAATCTCTGCTGCGGAATTTTTTTTATCTCCAACTGATGGATAGAAACTCCAAGATGCTGCACGAAGATATTCACAGCCTTCTTTCCAAAGCCCAGCCGCTCACACCTGCAGTGTTATTTCATGAACAGTAAACACCAAGAAAACCAACTAAATCTTGCTAACAGCCGTAGCTCCTCTCCTCCCGTTTGCAGCCCGGCAGCGCCCGTGGCCCTGCAGCTCTGGCTCGCTTTGCTCTGTGCGGCAGCCTGTTCACTGGCAGCTGGGCTGAGCTTTTTTGGAGCGGGGCTGTGCCAGGATTCCCATGACCCTATCCTGGCTGCAGCCTCGCTGCGTCCTGCAGAGTGAGGGCGAAGGGATTAAAGTCAGGCCAGAGCATGGACAAGAATGGGGCCAGGGAAAGGGGCTGGTACCTGAGCATACAAGCAAGATACCAGACGGCAACCTGTTTTTATGTTAATTATATGCCCTGCCAGATTTCCCCAACTGTCACAACTTCTCTGCATCAAATGCAGGCAGAGAAATGCTGCACTGAAGTGTCCAACCTCTGCCTGCTGTTCCCCACCACCTCCCGGACACGTAGCTGGCAAGCAATGTTTTATCTCTCTGCACTTTGCTCCTTCCTTGAGCTGCAGGAGGACATGGGGATGCAGGGATGTTGGGATGCACGTAATTTCTGGCCAGCACCGTGCTGCTCTGGGGGTGCTGGGTAGAGCCCTTTGGCTGCCTGTCCTGCTGCCTGTGCAGGAGAAAACACTCCAGTACAGGCTCTCTTGTCCTGTCAGGGGAAAAAGAGGATGTTTCCCTACATTCTCTTGTCAGTTTTTTTATCCTAATTCAGCTTCTGTAAATTCCAGGCTTATGTCAGGCAAGGTGCTACAGTGTGCTGGGGCTGGAAGATATTTAGATACAGAGTGTGTTAAAATGAAGTTGTTGAAAGAACAGGACTATATTAAAACCTTGTTTTGCTGAGAAATGTACAAGAAAACAACATGCATTCCAGGTGCATCAAGCATCACAAAGCCAGCTGGTGCAGTGCAGCTCACAGTATCTGAAAGAACATCCATTGCCAACAAAAGCAACAGGGGGGGAAACTGAGGCAGGTGGCTGGGGAGCAGCACGCTCCATGCAGTGGGGCTATTGGCTTCTCTGGCCCCATCTTGGGACCTGTGTGATCTGACAGAATGAAAACTTGCAGGAGAGGCCTGTATAGAGAGGAGGAAAAAGAGCCAAGTTGCTCACACAAACCGTGCCCAGCGATACATGCCAGACGTATTTACCCACACCGCCATTACCTCAGTATCTAAGTATATAAAGATGATAAGCTGCCCAGGGAGCTGTTAAAAATACCAGAGGTCACCAAATTTGGGATCGATCGCAGCAATCTCCCAACCGCCTGAATGGGCCGCACAGTCACTTCTTGTAATGAGCTCTCAGGGCTGAGCGAGGCTTTGCCGTGAAAAAGAGCCAAAGTGGATAAAGCCCTTCCCAGGTGAGCCCTGTCTGGGATAAGGGGTGAGAGAAGGAAGGTCTCTGCTGCACCAAAGAGATGGTGGTCTGGGAGAGGGACAGCTTTGGGGGCCAGGTTGGGTTACCCGCGTTCTCTGGCACTCTGCCAGCCCCGAAGTGCTCAGACCTGGCAGCCTCCCTGCTGCTGGCGCAGCTCCTCACACGGCTTTGCGGCTCCAGCTGGGGAGGCTTCCAGCAAACCCTAGTGTTTTTGCAAAACAACTTCTTTGCTTTGAAGATGTTTTTATGTGCTGGGTCAGCCCTTGCTTGCCGTCCTCGGAGCTTTCCTCCTCTTCTTCCTTCCTCTTTTTGCTCTCCCAGCCAGACTGAAGACAGAACTTGCCTTCAGGATGAGCCCCAGCATTTTCCAGGGTGAAAAAACAAGGAACAGAAAGGGAGATGGAAACAACTTTTTCAGGACTACTTGGGGTTTGTTTGTTTGTTTCTTGTTTATGATGTTTGTTTGTTTGTGCTGGTAGTGGTTCTTTTTAATATGTTGTTGATTAATTAAAAAATAAAAATCAGGACACCAGGGTTCCAAAATCCCCACAAGAATAAATGATGTAGGGGAAGTTTCACAGCTTTCTATGCAGTGATTTCTCCCCCAAGCAATCACTTTAGATCCCTTGGTTTGCCCCGGCGGGCAGAAGATCAGTGGCAGAAAGACAGTATACAAGGGAGTTAGGGCTCCAGGGCCAAGTTGTCCTGTTTCCAAGGCCTTTTGGTTTTTCCTCCCTCTTATGATGTGGAGGGTTGCTGTGTTGGTACCCCAGTCCTGCCCCTCACAGAGGAGAGGTACCACCTGGGAGATGTGGGCAGTAGGTGGGAAGAGCAGGTGCTGGCACATCTGGAGGCAGAGCAAGATAAAATTGGGATTCCTGGTATAGAACCCACTAAGGTAAGGTAAGACTCTGAAGCTGCAAACACCTGCCCTTCAAGGCTTATGTTGCATGAAAAAGTTAAACATTCACTGCCCAGGGTCAATGAGGAGTCTTTCCAAGGGGTGCCATGGGTGATCCAATACCCAAATCCAGCCTTTTCCTTGGTCTGTCTGTGGGGTTATGGCATCACAGTGTCTCCTCCCCATGAATATTCAGCCAGTGCTTGCAAAGCCTTTCTGCCCCAGCAAATACTTAACACATACAAAGTGCAACCACTTCCAACCACCCCAAAAGCCAGATGCCCCAGAGATGCAGGCACAATTGTATTTTATTTTGGCTGGTTTTTCACATGCTGATCTGCTATGGGTCTGGCCCCATCAGTTCCCTAGCCCTTCCTCCAAAAGGAGACAGGATTCCTAACCCCTAGGATCTAAGCAGCCCTTAGCATGCACAGATTAAACATTGATGTACCCAACACTGTGACATGCAGAAAATGAGCAGGGACTTTAGACCCTCTTAGAGGTAAACGGGAGCTTAGCAAGGGTTTCAAGTGATGAAACTTATGTCAGCCTGCTCAAAGGGCAGCTACACACCTAAACCCCTTTGTACACCAACCTCAGAGCCTCCTCCAGACCAGGTCTGTCCCCAGCGACCTCTCTGATCTCTTGGCACATGTGACACAAAGTTTGTCAGGCCTCAGTCCAGGTCCAAGCTATGTGACATCTGAATCGTCAGACTTTTGCCTTTCCAACGCATTTACCTGCCTGCTGGTGCACGGAGATCTTCACTCATCAAATAACACATCAGGAAACAATTCTGTCTTTGAACAAAGGGATAGTTTTCTATATTAAGATTCCTTTTATAACAGGCTATCAAACACTTAGGAGTCACTATCAGGCACTTGTAGGGAGAGTATATGACATGTTCTAGCAGAAAGCGCCATAGATAGCTATAAGTCATGGTCATAAACAAACTATTGCCCTGTCAAACTCTGCAAGAATCGATTAATCATTTACCTTTTAAACCGTTTCAAATGGGACCTTTTTAATGGAAAACACACCCAAAGAAGAAAGCAATTACAAGTAGTTCTCATTTCCCATAGCAGCCTGGCACACACAGGTGTTGTATGGGGGCTTTATAGCTAAAGGGGCCCAGGGGAGCTTTGCCCACCTCTTTTTTATTGTGTGTAGATATGATGTGAGAAAAGAGCTATCTGCTGTCACTTCAGCCAAGGAGGGGGAGCGAGGGAGAGCCAGGGTTATCGCATGAGCTGCCACAGATTAGCCACAAAGCCAACAAGGCTTAATGGAAGGGGGAAGTGTCTGGGCGACACATGCAGAGGGTGAGGTGACATTGCCAAGGACACTCTGCAGTCTGTGTGATGCAGGTGGGGGCACCAACGTCCCTGCCAGAAGCACCCAGTGCTTAGGGAGCACCTGGAACAACCTGAGAGGGACGTAGACACAGTGGAGTAGGGACGTAGACACTATGGGGTGCTGCAAGACCTGCTCCTCCTGGAAAAAACTCAAAGTTTGGTTGTGACCCAAACATGGAGTATATTAACCACAGCACTCACCCCTTGCCCCAGCTCTGGGCTTTGAGCAAGTCTTGGTAGCGCAGCGAGGGCAACGGTGACAGCTGGCCTCACCGCCTTGACCCTTGGCCTGTGCAGATCTCTCCTTGGGCTGAAACAGCAGTTTGGTTCATATTAACCCCATATCAGCAGTAGAGTCCAACCTGCCGGAGGCTTGTAGCTGTATCTTGCAGAGATACACCAACAGTGGGGAGAGACCTGCACCAGCTCACACCCACCAAACTGCACTGAGCAGGCAGCCACACTGATTTGGGGGTCTCTGCACCGCTCACCATGTCTCCTGGTGCCTCGAGGGTTTTTTGCTCATCTTGGCATGGAGCTGGCTGCATGGATTCTGCTGGCTTGTGCCTGTACAAAGTGCTGCTGCAATGCTGGTAACCCCGTGCAAGCCTGACAGTCCTATAAACCCTCTGGAGATATGTAAATCCAGGTCTAAAGCAGAATTATTACCTGGAGTTTCTCCTTACCCAGAGGATCCCAGTCCCTCACTATTGGTAATAAAGTGGAGTTTACTGCACAGGTCTTCCAGTGCTAATTGCTGTAGGGGCAGTGGAAAGTCCTACTCCTGTCCTTGTATATGAACAAGTTCTTCCTTCCTAAGCTGGCAGAAGAAAAACATGCAAAATATTTTTTTTCCCCCACTTCAGGGCTCTCTCTAGCTCCCGAGCCTGCACACAGTATCCATGTGCTGCTCCCAGCTGCAAGTAGTGGCCACAGCATGCTGAGAGCCGCTCTGCCTGCATCCTTGGGAAGGAGCTCCATCTGCTGAGCCAATGCCCCAGGCTGAAGACCAGGGAGTACTTCCAGGCTTGTGTCAGGGCTGCAGAGTCACCACTCATCAGACATACCCTGGGCATCACCAAGCCCGTCAGGCCCTTCTGCGACAGCATCAGGGCTTGTGAGGAGCTCTGGAGAGTTTTTGAGGTGCCTTCCCCTGATGAAGAAGCAAATGGAGCAGAAAGTGATAAGCAAAGCACAGATGAGGGGGAAAAAAGGTTATTGTGTGCCACAGCTGCAATCATGTGAGCAGGCTGGGGAATGGCAGAAATATAGGAAAAGATGGGAGGGAAAGGGTGCTCTCATCGCAGGCTGTTCTGCATGAAGTTGGTGAGCTGGGCTTATTATGCCAGCTGAAGGAGTAAGCCAGAAGGGACCTGGGTCCGAGCTGGGCTTTCTCCCACTTAGATCCAGGCTCTTATGGAGGCAAAGCTTGCCAAGAGAACCCTTGGGAGCTGCTTGCAACAGCAGTGAGATAAAGAGGCTCAATATCTTGAAGGCTTTCCCCTAGGAGGTGAACCAGTCTCAACTGCTATTTTCTTGTGAGAATGAACTAGAGACTTGCCATGAGTTCCAGGCAGGTCCTTGAGGGATGCTTCAATCTCAAGGTTAAGGCAACTGCCTACCAGGGTGAGGGTCCTGGGCACTTGTATCTCATACCTGTCCTTGTGGGACTTCTTGAAAGCACTGATGCACCCACAGAGGGAGACAAGGCTCCCGAGCAGGCTGAGGGCGACTGCTCTGGGCTCCCCACAGTCTCAGTCTGCTGCTCACATGGGAGCAGGGCTGTGAGGACCACATCTAACCCAGGCGTCTCTGGAGATGCTGCTTTGTGCCAGACCAGCACTACTTCCCAGCCATAGGGGATTTTTGGTAGGTAAAAAATCTCTTTTTCCTTTTTCATCCCTTCTTGAAAATACAAGATTTTTACTGATGCCAGCTGCTTCTCCATGATCAAAAGCTTCACTGAAGAGACAATCTCATGGTGGCCAGATCCCTCCTTCAGCTTGCCTTGGCACTTACCCAGCTTTGATCAGGGCAATGAAAGCCCATCTTCAAAGTGGATGTGGATGGAGGAATGAAACATGGCTAGTGGTAGCCGGCAGCCAGAAGGATGTGATAGGGTGTTACCACTGAAACTCAGCCTGGCCATAAGCGAGAAAGGCTTCAGAAATTACACACCCCCATGGCTGAAGCTGATCCCTTCACAAGCACTTTGAAGAAGGCACCCAGACTAGACAGAAACACCTGCAAAAGGCCAGAGAGCTAGAAAGAAAGCTAATAAGCATTTGCACCCCTGCTTGAAGGAGGTTACCCAGGGAGAGAGGAAGATTTCATCCCTAAAATGCTGAACAACAAGAGAACCCCTCAGAGCCCCAGCCCTCCTCACTGCAGGGACCTGATGTGAGTTTTGCCATCCCTGTCCTGGGGTGACACTGGGGGTACAGGATTGAGCTCAGATTTTAAGCCACTTGCTGATGTCCTGTGGCTTGCTTGCTCCAATGCTGGTGTGAAAGCCTGATGGATGGCTGTGCTATGCCTGAGCATCCCATGGGTTTTACGCTAGTGAAATATTTGCCTCTGCTTACTCTCCTGATGCTGTGCATCAGAAAGCTGTGCCTGTCCCACACCAGACAGAGCTGTATTTGGCTGTCTGGTGAGTGATCCCTGTGTTTGAAGACATGGTGGGTAATACTATGTCCCCATCAGGAGATGAAGTTTCGCTTCATCATAACTTCATTCTGATTAAATTCACCATGATCTGCAAAATGATGAGAAAAAGCAATGCACTCCTCAAACTGATGATGGAGCCAAGAACAAGGCTCCAAGGGACTTGGGTCAGCAAGGACTAACTGACATGGAAATTACATGACCAAGAGCCAGCAATTACAGGACTACTCTGCTCCACTTGGGAGAGATCACAGCTGGAAAGTAGCTTGTTCTTGCCCAGAGGCAAGCTGGGAAAAGCTGTGGAGGCAATTTGGAGAAAGCACCCTTACATACGGGGCTACCCAGAGATCTGGATTCAGAGCCTGAACAAATCCCTTAGTTTCTGTAGGTGATAAATCTGACCCTGGTGAAGGTGATGCCTATGTTATCAATGCTTATAAATAACTGAAGGGTGGGTGTCAAGAGGACGGGACCAGACTCCTTTCAGTGGTGCCCAACAACAGAATGAGGGGCAACGGGCACAGACTGAAACGCAGGAGGTTCCATCTGAATATGAGGAGAAACTTCTTTGCTTTGAGGGTGCCAGAGCCCTGGAACAGGCTGCCCAGAGAGGCTGTGGAGTCTCCTCCTCTGGAGACATTCAAACCCACCAGAACACATTCCTGTGTGATCTGCTCTGGTGAACCTGCTTTAGCAGGTGGGTTGGACTGGATGATCTCCAGAGGCCCCTTCCAACCACAACCATTCTGTGATAAGCAAGCCAATGCACTGCGGAGGAATAGGTTCTAAGGCTACAAAGTGATTTTATTTGCAAATGCTTTCTTGCATGTATAAGAAATAAGGCAAAATTGGTGTCCTGAAACCCTAAAAATCTCAATGGCTGACATTCAACTGATTCATTTTGGTCTGTGTTGACATGTTAATTTTAGACTGACCACTCTTCTTCAGGGCTTAAAAATGGCATCTGTTTCTGGGTTAGGCTTTCCTCAGTCTGGTGCAAGTGGGGGATTCAGTGGCAGCCTGAACATCCCGTATCTCATTAAGGGATTGCCAAAGCTGGGGCAGGGGGAGTGGGGTTGGGGTGGGCATGGGATTAAAAATTGCATTTGGTTATGGTGTTAAGATGTATCTCTGGATGGAGCAGATCTCCAGATGGAGCAAACCTCCAGTCCGGTACCCCAGGACAGGGTGTTGGGCAGCAAGGAGGGCTGGGTTCTGTTCTGTGGCATCCCTTGTCGCCATCAATGCCAGATGGAGGTGACGGCACTAGAGCCGGGGACAGCTGAGCAGAGATGCTTCAGGACATCACACTGGAAGACGAGTACCAGCACATGACCTCTAGAAGAAAAGTTGGCGCTTTTCTTTCTTTCATTCCTTTCATTAGGGCAAGGAATGGAACACGGCTTAATAGCAGATGGGAGAGATTATTTGAAGCAAGAAGATACCTTTAAAAACTTGGAAGCGCACTTTGGAGAAGAAAACACCTGGATTTCCCACAGGCTTTGCACAGAGTTTTATAGGCCCCAGCAAGAACAGAGGAGGTCCAGATTAAGAGGGAATATCCTGTCAAGGTTAAATATCTGCAGAAAGAAAGGAAGCGGTGGGAATGAAGATGAGATCATTTTCCCCAGGGAGGTGACAGGGGCTTGTTCAGGGCACAAATCTGAGCTGTCCGTCTTGCAGAGGCAGGAGATCTGCTCAACACTCTGGGACTGGGAAATCCTGAGCTGCAAATGGCAGGAAAAGGTAGGGCACACACCTAACTATTTTCTTAGTTTTCCCTTGGCATCCTTTGTGGATCCCTGCTGGATTCAGACCTGGGGGTAGACCTATGGCCTGACCCTCTATGATCTTCCCAACACTGAAATTACAGCAAAGAGCCTTGACAGCCCACCTGGCCAGAGGACACCTTCCTGGCACATACAGGGAAAGGCCTTCTGGGTGGTAAAAGGCAACAGTAATCCTGTGGATTGGGAGAAATCTGGGATTCAGGAACTCAGAGAGCACCTTCATGGCTTTGAGCAGATCACAGCCTCTCCACGCCTCAGTTTCCTTTATGTGAAATGGATGGAAGGGCCAGGAGGAGAAAACCAGGAGATGTACCAGCTCCCAGGGTCAGAGTAATAGCAGGATCCACTGTAGAAAAGCACAGTGACCTTTTCACCATCCAACAGGGAGACGCACCCACCGCAAGCTCTTCCCTCTCCTCCTCCTCCTGTGGGAGGGACACACTCGCTCAGAGAATGTGGTGGAGAGCATTTGCGTTTTCGACCCCAGCCGTGTGGAGAAGAGTTTAACATCTGTGCTTTTTAAATTAAAAATGCCTGGTATTTAGTGCAAATTGACACGTTCCCATGGGGAAAAGAAACCAGTAATAAACCAAATAAACCAGTTCTGTGGTGTTTTTCCTGAGCGCAGTGCTATGGCCAGGCAGGAGCAAACTCCCCAGGCCAAGAACTTACCCCAGACTTCCCTTTTAATTTGCTGTAGGATAACCATTGCCATATCCACATCCATCTGGGAAGAAGGTGGTCTGGTTAGAAGCCAGATTCCTTCTCTGAGAGGGAGAAAGCTGGTAGCCACCATCCCAGCCTGGGCACAGAGGGAACTACACCCTTGCAAGGCTCTGACCTGAGCTCATGCCCCTGCGCCAAATGACACTGCACTGTTCTAATTTGACAGCCTGGCTGCTAAATGAAGCAAGTCCCAGCACTCCCAGTGACTCCTCTTCTCATGGGCAGAGCTGGGGGATGTGGCATTGGTGCCATCCAGGACTGGTCCCCAAAAGTAAAAGTGAAGCCACCACTTCTGTGTGTTTTTATGCAAAAGGATTAACGATACATCCAGGTGAGAATGGCCCCAAGGAGCAGGTGAGATAGAAAACCGCAGAGAGGGTGTAGCTGAACAGAAGCATCTCACCAGGAAAATTGTAACTCTGGCTTCCCCTGCTGTTCTTTCACTTGACAGCCTTTCCTGCTGCTGTCCCTCGGGGAGGAATGTGTGGTTTCCCACCTGTGCAGAGCCCAACCTGATGCATAAAAAGCCAAACGCCCTGAGCAACCCTCAGGGTGAGCAGCAGGGCAGACCCAGAGCAAGACCCTGCTACCTGGCCAGGATCTCAGCTCCCACTTCCATCACCCTCCACCTCCACCACCCCCCACAGATGCTTTGCAAGATTTTATCTCCTCCATGGCCTATAGTGGTCCTTAAACTCATTCTCCCTGAAGAGAAAATGACCCTGTGACAGCACAGTCAAGAGCAGGGTTTCAGCAAACACATCCCACGCCCCTCTGGGCACTCCTGCCGAACTTTGCCTTTTCTTGCCAGGCCAGCCCTGCATCCTCCTCCGCTCCGCAGCCCGTCATCCTGCTTAGCATTCCGTGCTCATTGCTGGGAGCAACCCTGGCTGCTAAGGAGCCGAGCTCGGCGGCTGCGAGCATCTCGGTCCAGTGTTCCCCCATCCTGGCTCGTCATCTGATTTCTCCTAAGGGATAACTGCTGAGTGGGACCGCGTCTCCAAGCTGATGCTTTGCTGATAAGGCAGCTGCCAAGTCTCCAGAACTAAGACAAAAGAGTTTTTCTCTTCCCAGCAGGTTTTTCTGCTGTGGATGTCAGAGGAAGAGGGAAAAGCGAGCTGCCAGGCACTCCTCACAGGCAAGAGGCTTCAGGGGCTCCTTCCACACCACTGTTCTGTCAGACCATGGAGCTTTTCAGGCTGAGCCTAGGCTGTATTTGCCTCCTTCCTTGGCTTGAAGGTAAGTTTCTCCTCCTTTGGGGTAGCTGGAAAGCAGGAAGCAAACAGCCTCACATATTTTAACCCACTTTCCTTCTGAAGTGTTTTTTGGGCTGCAAAGCTCTGAACCCACCAGCAGCAAAACCAGTGCCCTGGAGGCACATTTCAAGGCTGCATTTAAAATGGGATCAAATGCAGGGGTACAGGAGAGTGAAGGACAGGCTGGCAGGGTGCTGGGATGGCTTGGCCAGGGACACTGTGGCATCATGCTGGCCGCTTTTATAAAGTGCTTTTAAACTGCTAAGAGAAGCGGATAAATAAACCCTTTCGGGAGTGAGACAGCGATGCCCTGAGCACTGTGTTTGCTCCCTGCCCCAGCAGCAGTGGGTGGGCTCAGAGCATGCTGGCAGAATGGGAGAAGGTGGTGGGAAAGGGAGCAGGACCTTGTTGCATTAGTTCTGCTCCTGTGGCAGTTGGCTGGGAGTGGGATGTGCTGGGGAGATGCAGAGTTTGCATCATTCATCACTGGGGAGCAAACTTGGTAAAGGCTCATGTTAACATTCACCTGCTTGCTGAGGTTGGTCAAATCCTGTATCCTGCCTGTACACAGGGGGATTTTGAATCCAAGTAGCCTTGTTTTTGACATGCATGGGTAGATGAGGAAAGCTAAAGCCCTGCCAAGCATCATCCTGCAGAGCTGGAGCAGTGCTATCCAGGAACAGTTACCTGGGAGCGGTGCTACCCACGGTCTCACCCACCCCATCATGGGTGGTGGGCAGCATATATTTTCTTTAAAAAAGGGCGAAGCCCCTGAACTAATAAGTAATTCACTTTTTATTATTCCTGAGGTGCTAGGCTGAAAGAGACTAATTGAAATAAAGCCCTGAAGCTGCAAGGAGGATAGCCCTGCAGTTTTGCAGGTTACCTGCTCAGAGCTTTTCAAGCTTCCTAGGCCATAGAACTACAACTGGTCAGGCTGCACAGCTGGTGTGCTTATTCCTTAAAGATGAACCTCAAACTCGCAGCTCTGACCATAATGCCTTTTGCTTTCAAATACCTTTTCCACAGCCTCTAAATGTGTGTTTGTGGGGCTGCTTTGAGCAGCTAGCCCTCAGTTTGCTCTGCAGCCAGGTCGAAGGAGAGGTTTGTGCTCCTACAGATTTGACTTTTGCTCCATCTACTGCTTTTTTTTGCACCCCAAATCCTGCCAAATAGACGAAATCCAGTGAATTGAATCTCTCTTTTTTCAAAGCTTCAGGCTGTGGTTATGTTGCTGTGCTAGTGCGGGGTGAAGATATATGTGCATCTTTCAAAATTTAGAGGGGATGTGGTTAGCAGCTGGAGGTGACAACGTGGTGGGATGCCAAGAGAGCAGAACAACCTTCAGGGTCTTCCTCTTTTGCTCTAATACAGATCTTGTCTGGTGTTAGGAGAAAGTGGTTCTTTACTTCCAACACAAAACAGGAGCCCTATGGTTATGCTTTATTAGTGAATTAGGGAGGATTACAGGACGTTTCCACAGAACATTTCTTTTCCTTTCCAGTTAAATGCTCTTGGTGCAATCGCATGACCAGCTATTGCATTTCAGCCTGCCCACTAACAAAAGCACAACTGTTTTTCAAGAAAGATATTTATCTTCCCAACACCTGGCAATGCCCAAAGCAAGATCAAAGAGCGGACAGCAAACATGTTCTTGCTTGGGGCTGATCTCTCCCTGCAGCAGTGTCTCTGCATCCCATCCTGCCTGGGGCTGCTGAGCTCCAAGGCTGCCCACAGGACAGAGGTGCTTGCTCCCAACAGACCTTAGAGGGTTCAGTTTCCTGCTGGAAACTGGAAATCCTGGAATTGCCTAAGCTGTTTCTGACAGTGGTTTCTTTGGAAAGTCCCTGCAAGCAGGGAGGGACCTGAAGTTTTCTCTTAACAAGTCAAGCCTGACATAACAGAGTGAGGTGTGATGGGTAGTGGGGAGCTGGGAACCGTCAGGATCTGTGCATGTACAAGCACAAAGAAAACTGCTGAAAAAATATTGCATTTAACATTAACTCTTGATTCTCATGCTCTGAGCATAAGGGCGGTCATGGCTCTGCTTCGCAGACTCGTCTGATCCCATATCCTGGGGACTGCTCTCCTACCTCCCAAACCCATGTACAGTGTTGGCTGCTCCATGACCCCTCGCACCCCACTCACCTATGGTATCCCTTAGCATCTCGCATTGAAAAGGCAGAGAGGCCAAACTTATCTGATACTTCTCCTCCCCCATATGCTTCTCCAGCCTCCAACTATTATCTGCTCAGGGGATTTCCTGGCCCTGCTGTGTTTAACTGTTCAGTGGCTATCAGATCTCCTCCCTTGGCTCGCGCAGGCCCTTCCTGGCAGCAAGGATGCACAACTGCTGGGTGCAGAGCCACCACTGCACACCGAGAGCCTTCCCTTGGTGCCCCATGTCCCATGTGGGATCAGTCCTTGACCACTCAGCCCCTGCCCACCTTCTCCAGACCTCTCTGGATTTTATAGACCTCCATCATATTCCCCAAGGGACTGTTTTTTGCCACGTGCATCAGCTTTGTGTTGACTTCAACATCCTCTGCTTAATACCATTTATCCATCTGCTTTTCCATGCCAAAACCTTATTTCTTTTTCTGTGGCTGCTCTGCTCTCTCAGAGACCTTTGCTGAGATACTTGGTCAAAAGTGGACCTTGCAGTAATGTGGAAAGCTATGAAGCCTTGCTGGTTAACCAAAAGCAGGATACTCTTAAGAAAACAGCAACGGTTGGGAAAAACACAGCTCAGTGTTGTTGCCAGAAGCAACAGCTGGGAACTGCTCAGGAGAGACATGTTACTGGAAAATAATCTGAGTGCAGACCAAGAAGTATTTGCAATCAGGTACTTGCACTGACAAGCCATTTGCCAGCTAATTACTGGCAGTTACCAGTAAGTTTTGTTGACTTCTCTATAAAAATCATACATCTTGATAAGAGCTGATCAGCTGCCCGAAGTGATGGAAATTGTGCTCCCATAAAACCAGAGCTCCCAGTTGCCAGGTAGCTGCTCACCCAGCTCCTGTTCTGCCTGCTCTGCTTGGACTCATGGGCAGAAGCCCGTTTGTCCTCCAACAGGGGCTCACCATGCTCCATCTAGCTTCGTCCTCTCTACAGGTAGATTGGCCACATCTACTGGCCTGTCATGGACATTTGTGTCTCCAAACTTTACACCCACATAAGCTCAGTTGTACACTGAAGAAGGACCAGGGCAAAATAAAACTAATGTTGGTTCCAGTCAACAGCCTGGTTTGCAAAAAAATACCTAATCTGGTCTTGGGGTATAAATTCAGGCAAAGCAGACAACAGGGTGCTAATCTCACAATTTTCCTGTGTACATCTTGATTTCCTGCCTTTGCCCAAACATATCTGGTTCATTATGCTCGCGTGTCTTCCAGATGTATTTAATCTTCTCATCCCATGGCCCTGGTCTGGTTTGTTGCACGAGCAGCAGAGAGGGGCTTGTTGCCTTGGATGGAGGGAGATCTTTTCATGAGAAGGATCTATTGCTGGGCTGCATTCAAGATTGCTCCTGCTCACTTAATCAGGGCGTTCTTTGTCCATAGGTGATAGCATCTCAAGCTGCTTGCTTCAGTTGGATTCAATGTAATGTTCCTGCAAGTGATCTTAAAGGGCAATGTCTTGCACTGAGTTCCATCTGCATGGGCAACTCTCCTGCCTTAAATATGAGCATCCCTCTGCTGCTGTTGCATCTTCTCATTTCTATCTGGTCCTGACCCTCTGCAGGAGGTGGAAACAGCGTGCTGGCGCCCAGGGGAGCTCTGAGACAGCTTCCCCTCCATCATGGCACAATATGATAATTTCAGGCCACCACAGCAAACTGCTCCTGCTGCTATGGCCAGTCACATGAAAATCTCTTCTGCCTTCATCAAATATCTTTCTATACCGCCTGGTTTTGTAGATGTGCCACAAAAGCCTCACTGTACATTTGGTCATGAATTTGAATCCTGGTAGGGGATCTGGATAGAAGAGGGTGGTAGCTCTGCATTACCAGCGTGAGGCCCAGCAGTGAGGGCAGGAGAGCTTGTATGCTGTGCTTCTCTGAAGGGAGAAGGTCCCATAATCAGTACCGGGGTGGGGAGTGGTGTTGACCCCATCACCACAGTGTATGAGCAGCTAAGGATAGATTTCCCTACCTCCTCTGGTTAATTTTTCCTCTTTTGGGCCATGGCAATTTCTGGTAGGAGCCTGAATCCCCCATGGCTGTCTTTAGAGACAGGCAGAGACCAAATTGCTGGCAAGGCAGCTTGAGAGGATGGGAGTCTTCCAAGCCTTCTTCCCACCTGATGCCCCTTTAACTGCAGCAATAGTCCAATGAGAGGACTCTACATCCTGGGAGAGCTGATATTCAGGGGGAGTTGTGCAAGCAGGCAAACATATATAGTGTGTATGAGAACGAAGTGCATCAGTCTCCATTGGTGCATGCTCTGTAGAGGAGATATGATCACCTGCAGCAGCAAACAGTGGAGGCAGATTAACCTGAGCAGCAAACTCACTTGTCTCACCGTAGCTCAGGCAATGGCACTGCTGGCTCCAAGGTGTATAAGCCATTGCACGTGTACCCCAGGTGCTCTGCTCATTTTAGGTGGAAGCAGCAGAGACAGCTTGGAGACATGTCTCCAAGACACTGTTGCCATGGCCTGGGTGACTCAGGATGAGCTGCTGTCATATGGTGGTACCTAAGAACAGCCACATTTGGGAGCTCTCCTGGGCCATGGGATGTCCTTCATGAAGCAGTTCCTATGAGAGGTGCCATGACTGCTGCAGATGGACATGTGCTTTCGAGGACAGGTAGAGGGAGGAAAAGGTAAGTTCCTGACTGTGACTCAGTGGTTGTCTTCCCCCTACAGAACACACTTATTTGGCAAGAGAAATTGAGCTAATTAAAGGATTTTTCAAAGAGTTAGAAACCCACTGGGGAGGGCAAAAGAGGACAAAGCCAATACTGATGACCCTGGGTAACATAAAGTGTTTTGGGAACATGTGCTTGCTCATCTCTCACTTACCCCTTCCCTCCACAGAGCCTTTAAATGGACCAACCCATTCCCAAATAATTTGCATCAAGCCATCACAGGCGCTGCTTAGAAATGGCAGAAAATTTCCCAGCCATTACTGGTAACCAAAGCTTTCCTGGTGGCATTACCTTAATTAGGAACATTGCACGGTTTTTGTTCCCAGTCTTACAAGGAACAGCATGTCCCAAGGGTGGCCATGCTGCAGAGACACAGGGGACTATATTTGCTTGCATTTCTTTCTTGTAACCGGAGTGGCAGTATCATAGGACAAACAAGCTGGCATCAAGTGCCTTTGCTAGAAACTGTTTATTTTGTTCCTAAAAATACGAAGAGGCCAAAATGTTCAAGCATGAGCAGCTCAAAGCAGGCTCTGCGAGTAAGGCTGGCATTTTCCAGAGACACTGAGTCCAATCCCCAAGGAGTACACTGGATGCTCTGCTTGCTCCAGGTTAACATTCCCCAAATGTTAGGCAAGTCATTTGGCCCCCTGAGTAAAGATTCTTGCTGCCTGATGTGTATCCCAAAGTAAATATTCTCCAGCTTTATTTGTGGGTCTGCCCCTCATGACTGCATGGGGCATGTGCAATGGTTGTCGTCAGTTACCTGTATCTGACTGTATGGTGCTCACTTAGATTGCAACATCTCAACCTCAGAAAAGCAATAATTCATGGGTAGTGGATGGTGAACCTGTATGACAGACACAGATTCACATCTTGGTTGGCAAGGACCCTGTGCAACATCACAAGGAAACCCCTGCTGTTGACAGCCAGCCTTACAGAGAGCTCAGCATCACTGTCAGTAGGGAAGACGCGTGGACCACAGTTCAGAGGAGACGGATTATGGTCCCAGCATTTGCTGCCGCCCTCCCGCGTAATGTTGAACCAAGCAAAGTTTAGCTAGACCTCTGTTCCCAAGCTGTAAAAAGGTGGTTATATGTTAGGACTTGAGGTATGGTATGAAGAAAAAGACCTATTAATAACTCGGTGGTATATGCTACTGAGGAGCTACACAAATCTGACATGAAAGCACTTCAGATGCAGTTCTGAGGTTCCTCATCTCACATGTATTCCCGTGGCAGATGGGCTGCCCTGGACCTTCAGTGGTGTGAGTCTCTGCTGACCGAGACCTGCATAAAGCCAAAATAGCTGGTAGAAAGGGGCAGCTGAAAAGTGCAAAAGGCTGGTATTACAGGTAACACGGGGATACGTGATACTTACTGCTAATGTGCAGGCAACAGTGCGATTCTTTAGAAGGTAATGTGTACCATCAGAGAATGTACACAGAACAAAACACAAATCTGCTGGCTGGGTTGAACAGCAACGCTCTTCAAAATGTAATTAAAAAAATGAAACTTTCAAATGGATAGTCTTTGCCAAGCAAGCAAAAGAAAAAACGGCAGAGATTCTGGCTTGTTTAGTAATAAAACCCATGATAAAACATATGAGAAAAAGATTTAGAAGAGTAATCTAGAAAGAGCATAAAAAAACTACCTACACAAATTTTCAAACACATGTGAAGTAGGAACTTGGTGGGGGTAAGGAGGACGATAAATAACTGGTGTAAATATATGAAGGGCAACCAAAGCAGGGCAGTGTAGAAAGGCTGAATGGATTATTGGTTCTGGTTCTCACTTCAGACATGGACAGGGAGGTCCTCAAATATCAGTCACTCTCTGCAGTTTGATGTGCTACCGAACAAAACTGCCAACAGAGGAAGTTTTAGGAGAAAAAAAAATAAAAAATAAAAATACTCTGTGGCAAATGACCAGCCCGGCCCAGATGGCATTCACACTGAGTTACAGGAAACTAAAGATTACAGTTTTTAAACTTGTACAGAGTATGTAAACTCTTACTTAAAGCAACCCCAGCACCAAAGGACTGTGTTACAGCAATGACATTCCTCTTAAGAGGGATCCTTGCACAGCCTGGGGAAACACAGGTCACCAGGTTTGATTTCAGCATTAGGCAAGTCAGTAGAAACAAAGAAGAGAATTTGTAGACAGGACAGATAAAGATCAGAAAAATCAATGCAACTTTTGTAGTGGGAATGTCTGACACCTGTGATGGCATCAACAGTGCATAGATGTGGTGAGCTGATCTAGACTTTATGCTTGCGCTTGCAAAAGGCTTTTGATAAGGTTCTTCCACCAAGGCCTTTAATCATAGAATTATAGAACAGTTTGGGTTGGAAGGGACCTTCCAAGCTCACCTAGTCCAACCCCACTGCAATGAGCAGGGACATCTTCAACTAGGTCAGGTTGCTCAGAGCCCCATCTAGCCTGGCCTGGGATGTCTCCAGGGATGGGGCATCGACCACATCTCTGGGCAACCTGGGCCAGTGTGTCACTACCCACAGGGCAGAAAATAAACTCCATTCTCATGGAGTAAGAGAGAGATTTAGCCCACAGACTGGAACAAAGAGGTGGAATGAGCTGACAATGATGGCAGCAGAGTGAAGGTATCAGCAGATGCCAACAAAGATCAAAAAGGATGAATGATGAAATAATTAAGTTTGCTGATGGCACAAAATTATTTAGAGTAATCAAAACTGAAGTTGACTGCATGGAGCTGCAGAAGGAGCTCATGATACTGATCAACCAACAACATGGTTTTTGAACTTCAGATTTGAAAAATACAATCTAGTGTACACAGACAAAACCATTTTAACCATCAATATTCAGTCTAAACTAGTTCATACACTTTAGGAAGGAGCCATCGGTGTCCTTGCTGTCTTCAGTGAGCTCTGTCTGATTCATACCCTCCTTCCCTACTAGCAAATACTAATGCCAAGTGCTGGAGAGAAGATACTTGCCTCAGCAGATATTTTATCTGACCCAGCATACTTCTCATGTTGTCCTGTTATACTTTTATGCAGCTCTCAAATCATTACTTTGGATATTAGTTTCTACAAATTAAGAGGAAGCAAAGAGGTGAGAATCCTGGATTCCAGGTCCTAGAAAAAAAAATACAGCGAGGGGAGTGTATTCATTCACTTTGGATTTTCTAAAGATTATGGGAGGTTATATATAAGACATTTATTCTGCCTTGGGAAACTGGCAGAAACTCAAGCCCAACGTGCATTAAACATCTTCCCTCCACCAAGCTCTCAACAAGGGGTAAAGAGCACAGGACTCATGAGCTGTCTGCACATCGCCAAAAATCTTAATTTCTGTTTAGGCACATGGGATTGCCAGGAATTGCCTGGATCGGTGGGTATCACAGGTCCATGAAACTCAATATCCCAGCACGGACACACCATCCTCATCTCGGAGATGTAGTTTCTCCCCAGGCATTCAGGCTGAGTTGTTTCTAATTTAGCAACCTCAAGGCACTATTAATCTAGCAGACCCTCAGAATTTCCTGAGACAAAGCCTAAGAGCTCTTTAAAGCTATTGTTCATACCCTTGGTATTGTGTACTGGCTTCTGTTTACACTGTCATTAGTTTTTTCAAGTACTGAGCCAAATACTTGCTACCAGGGAAAAGTATTGTTCTTTGCTTTGGGAGGGAACTCTGCAGAAATAGTTGTTCTTGTCTAACACCACTTTTCAGTCTCCTCTTACTCTTTATCCTCAATACTGTATGTTGATGAGGCTTTTATAACTCTGACTCCTATGGAAAAGAGGAAAAGAAGTCATCGTGAAAGTTGGGAGTTACCATGTGTTAATTGTAATTGAAATATTTCTGAGAATGTGCAGAAATTTGAAACTTTTACTTCTATCCCTTTATTTTAGGCATAAAATACGCTGCAGAAGGTACATTCACATCAGTGACAGACGGTTTAGCACTTAACATTTTTCTCAGGATGTTCACAGGCCACACCTGATGATTTTGTACTGAAAACAGGGGCATTTGTCCAGCTAACGAGATAATATCCATCCCAAGTTATCGCAGATGTTGGGACCCATTGCTATTAAAAGCAACAAGCAATTACAGAAATTGATCCAAATTGTGTGTCTGTTGTGTGGCGGCTGTATAACATCTCTCTCTTACAAAGGGATCTTTAAAAAAGTTAACCTTCATGCCTTGGGAGCACAGACTAATGTCAGGTGTACTAAATCCAACTTTATTTCAATATTTACATATCATCCATGTACTTCCAGACTTCTGAGGGGTATGGTTTTAACCCAGCAGTGCTGTAATATTACCAGAAGCCACTTAATGGAAAAAGTAGCCCGAAGTGGCCTAACTGGCCCCAGGTGAACAGCACCTGGGGAATTAAGGGGTTTCAAACAAACAAACCCCAACAAAAACAAAAACAAACAAACAAACCAAACCGAAACAAAAAAAAAAAACCAAAACCGAAACCACTCAATTATTTTGGAGGGAGGGAAGGATAAGTACTTTCTTAAAGCTATAACCAGGTGAAATATTAAATTAAATATATACAGGCAGATATTTTGGAACAGTACAACTTTTAAAGGGTGATGAGTTTTTTCCTATTAATTACATGGGTTACTTATATCATAGTTATTTTTCTCTAGTATTGCTCCCGGCTATTTGCACACCCTGTATTTTAAAGAAATGTCATGCCGGGGAATTAGGAAGCTGGGGGAGCTGTCCATGTAGGCAAGTCAATAGAGGAAAGGACTGGTGGGTCAAGTCTCCCCTTCCCTGGGTTGTTCACATTGTCTGGCACTCGGAAGACACGTTTGCCTCATCCATGTACATCACTAAACCCTGCTCTGATTGTACCGCAGTAGCAGAGGGACAAGGCTTCCTCATAAGGAACACCCGCCTGGAAAAGTGCATTCGTGTCTCCCACCATGAGACCAATGGCATCAGCCTGACTGACTGCAAGGCACAGTCCCCACAGCAGAAGTGGAGCTGGGACCCCACCACCAAGACCATCATCAGCCTCCAAACGAAGCAGTGCTTGTCGGCCCACAGGACGCGGGAGTATGCCCTGGTCAAACTGGAGCCCTGCGGGGACTGGGAACGCCAAGCGTGGTCCTGCAGCAAGAAGGGACACTTGACTCTGCAGAGCTTGGGCTTCTACCTCAGCACCAAGGAAGGAGGCCACAAGGTGTTTGTCTCAAGGGAGAAAGACAAATTAAGCAGGTGGAAGACTTTAGAAGATGAAACCATCTGTGCTGCTGCCCAGACAGCAGCTCCGAGGCCCAGCAAAACAACGCAGCAAGCTGTAGACACACATGTGTGGATCTATGAAAGTAAGATGAGGTAGATTTAGCATCAGATAACATCTAACCTTACATACCATCCAAACCACCTAATATCAGACTTGCAACCATCATTCTAACTCATCACAGTATCACAGTATCACAGTATGTTTGGGATTGGAAGGGATCTCAAAAGATCATCTGGTCCAATCCCCCTGCTGGAGCAGGAACGCCTAGGTGAGGTCACACAGAAACATGTCCAGGCAGGTTTTGAATGTCTCCGGCGAAGGAGACTCCACAACCTCCCTGGGCAGCCTGTTCCAGTGTTCTGTCTGGAGAGACACTGAATGGCTCCAATTCAGCCCAACTACTGTTTTCCAGCAGTTGCTGTTCAGTGTTTTCCAAAAAGCATTTAACACCTTACAGGATCAGGTCTCTAAACCACAGCAGCATTTCTGATGACAGGCAACAGTCAAGTATTTTGGAAAGTTCATCTGAATCAATGCCCAGAGCTAAGAATAGTTGAAATGGCTTGAGCCTCCCAAGTCCAAAACAACCAAGGACGTCCCATAAAGTTAGGAGCTTAAGACTTTGAAGGGGCTTTTGGTACTTTGTACTTTGGGATGTCATTTTTGGTAACAAAAACATTGGAGGCAGCTGAAAACCTCTTTTAGACTTGTATAAATTATTGATAAACAGCTATATATGAAATGAGAAATTTTTACTTCCGTTCCTAAGCAACACGTTACAGTTATCTCCTTCTAGAGCCCAACAGCACAACTATCACTAAAGAAACCATGGTTTTAACCTTCATCCCATGCTGTCATCATCCCCAAAAGTGAACCTCACTCCTGCTGAGGTAACCATAAAGAGACTAGTGAGCACAGCACATAAGGGGAGGTAGTTAAAGTGCTGCCCTCCCTTTGCATTAAGAAAACCCAGAACGTGACATCAAAAATTATTTTTAAGAAATGGTTTATATTATCAGTGTTATGTCCTTGGCCTCTCCTAAAAATAACCTAATTTCTGTCTTCTTGAGTGTTCACTATACTCTGCCTAGACTGGACACAAAAAGGGCAGAAAGCCTGGTCCTGTCATAGTTTTAGGTGTTGGACACCAGGCTAACAGGCATCAGGCATGGTCATTGCACCAAGATGTGACTGTCATAACTTGTCAGATGGCCACTGAAGCCCACTGCTGACCATGGATAATTCATGGTCCAGCCTGTTCCCCTCTGCTTTATGCAAAGGAATGTGGTTTCAGGACTTTTCTTGTGAAGTTGTGTGCAGAACTGAGACCTGAAAATCACAGTAAACTCATTCCCTCATCCTCCCCCTTCTTCCACTCCAGGGACCAGAAAAGAGCTAGTGTTCATAATGGCTTTTCTGTGTTTGTCCACTCTGTAGGTGATGAGGTTCCCAGCCTTCCACAGGGAAAATTACTTCCCTTACACAAGACTATTCCTTACCTTAAGTCTAGATGGCCCCAGTGAGATTTTCAGCTTTGCAGAAATGAGTAATGAGAACGTGATGACTCTGGTTGGTATAAGCCAATGGATTATGAATATAACCTTTTGACACAAAGGGGCTATATCTAATTTGAAATAAAAAGAGATACAATAGCTTTTTTGGCTGTCATGTGCAGATAAGATGGCCTTTTTACCAAGGTTTTTAATTAGCCAAGTAGATGGTTAACATGCAATTATCACAGTAGTCACAAGTATTAGTGTTTGTTTAACACAAAGGTAAATATAGCAAACACAAATTAGATACCATAATAACATAGTTAAATATAGGCTAGGAAATGCATGGAACATCTAATATATGGGAAAAAGGCATGTGAAAAGGGCATTTGCATTCCCCAAGGCAATGTTCCTGGCAGCGCAGGGCTGCCTTGGAGCCAGGCTCCCCAAATAAGGCTGGAGGGTAAACATAGAGCAGGCTTTGAATCAGATTGTGCCAGTTAGTGTGTCTTGTGCAAACTGATAACATTCCTCTCAGTCCCATGGTTCAGAGTGTACTGGAGGGAACCTCTGACTACTCAGCAACAACATCAAAGTCCTGTGTGTTTGTTTAGACATTTCTTATCCAAGTTTCAGTTGACTACGAACAGACAGCTTTTACTTCGGCAGGTTATTTGCTCAATAAATTACACCTGCATACCCACGGGTTCTGGTTCCACAGGAAGGGATGGGGTTGGGAGAAGCAGTGGGGAGTCCTGCAGACATGGATTTCTTGATCTTGCCACATGTATCAGTGCAGGAGAGGGATGACTATCGCTGCCAAAAGATTTCCCACAACCTCCCATCTAGTAGTAGTTGCCACCTCACACATCCTACTTGTGCAATAAGACTGGCAAATCAAAGGATGTTGTCGAGCCTTGCAAGAGGTATGGACTATTTACCACCCTTTCGATCCCATTTCTTCATCTGCTGTGTTGGTAGAATCTGTGATGCTTCCAGTTGCCTCTTCCTCACACCTCACTTTTAACAGCTGGTGTTGCACTCATACTTTTTAGAGCAATGACCTTATTCACCACCAGAAGACAAGCTTTGCTTTGGCTGCAGATTCAATCTTGAGTGATTAATTTCATCTTTGAAATCTGTGAGAACTGAAGGCCCCCAACACACAGGAGGAGGTGATCTCTATTGCACCATGTCCTATGTGTCTTGCGGGGTAGAGGACTAACACAGCAGGGCTGAGTTCCCTTCCCTAGCTGGGCACTGAGTGTATCCTGGTTTCTCTACAGAAAATACATTATAATCACACATATCTTTGCTTTATTTCCTTCCAAGCTAAAACCATCGATTCATCAAAGATCGATGCTGTGGACAGAGAATCTTCTGTGAGCCTGAGTGACCCACCTTTGGCTACCAAATTCAACAGCACTGTGTCTCCATCAAAGACCAAGCAGGCATACCTCCCAGCAAACGAGGGTGAGCGCTTTTCTTTTCGAATGCCGGAAAGAAAGTGTGGGTGGTGTCTAGGGATCACCTGAGTATTTTCAGTGGTGGTAAGTACCTGAGTACTTCCAAAGAACTTCCGTGTGTACCACTGAGTGGTTTGAGGCTTTGCTCTTGCACAACATTTAGAGATGTTTGCCTTGGCAAGTGGTTCGGTGATACAGTCATAGCCTTAACCTGGAGGGACAGCTATCAGATGCTCTAGGAGTAAAAAATGTCTGTCACTGAGGAACGAGAAAGTTTCCTTTCCCCTTTCAGCTCCATACAAAAGGGACTTGTGGTTACAGTGCAGCCCCAGGAGGAAGTTGGAGCTTCCTCTGGTCCAACAGTGGAAGCTGCTAACCTTGGTTTCTCTGCTTCTTCCCCCAGATGTGTCCCACAATCACTCTAAAAAGCACCATGGAAATCGAGGGAAAAATGCTGGGGCCAGGCTTGCAGGTAGGTCCAGTGAACAGCCAGAGGAGGAAGAGACCAGGTGGATGAAGGTTCACCAGTGCCCCTGACATTCTCATCAATAGAGAGCTACATCCCCCTGGGTACAACTGAGGATGCTCAGCAGGGAACAAGGTCATCAATTTAGCTGTCAGAAAATCTCCTTTCAAAGATTAAACAAATCTCCACAGGTCTGGAGTACAAAAGTGGAGTAAAAATATGCAAATGCTTTGTCCCAACTCACCAGGAAAAACAGATACCCACTAGCAATGGTGCCTTCCCCCAGCCTTTCTGATTTCATATCAGAGAGCTGCAGAGAAGCACAAACAGTTATTGTCTTCCTAGCAAGAAAGAAAACCTTATTGTGGTCATTTTCAATAGAGGGATGCTGTGCAGTGTAAAGCACTTGTACGATGTTGATCTCATGGACAAAGCACTTTTCCTGTTACCTGCTAGCCTCCAAGGACATTACAGGTGTTTTTTTGTGACAATCAGGGCTATTGCATAAGAAAGGAGATGGGTACAGCAAATGCATGATTGTTTTCTATTATATCCTTTCAGGAACCAACTGGAAAACAGCCATGCTGGTCCTCAGCCCCTTGGCATTCATACTGGGATTAATAATACTGACACTCAATGTCCATTACAACAAGTAAGTGAGATACAGGTTCATTCAGTTTGCCGCTTCCCTATCTAGTGTTTCAAAACAAAACTCTTGATCTCAGCACCCTTCCCTATGCCACACCTGATGTGTCTGGCTCTGAGCAGATGGGTCTGCCCACCCATGATGTCATCCTTGATGAGTTCTCCTCTCTGACACCCTGTTTCTCCCTCCCACTCACTGTCCCATCAAAACGCAGCTGCTAATGTTGGCTCCTCCTCTCCCACACACCTCACACCATCCCTGAAGGCTTAGGGAATGTGGTTGCTGAACCACCTGATGTGGAAAAGCAACCAAGTGACAGCCAGATGCAGTTGTGTTACCCCCTTCTCTCTTCTCCTAGGAAGAAGAAAATCCTCTCTGCCCTGAACAGCTCCCCAGCCAGCAACAGCAGAGCTGACTTACGGGAGCCGTCTCCCTTGCGAAGAGGTCCCCAGCTGTACCATCCACCATCTCGCTCTCCTTCCTTGAGGCATGGAGAGATCCTCATTGAGTGGAAAGATGGGACTGTCACTCCTCTTTTCGATAATGCCAATTATCAAATGGACTAGCTCTGATAAAACAGAGCTGCTGTTCTATCCTGTGTCACATTTCCCACCAGGAAGAGTGCCACCGTAGCCAATCTCCTCCCTAGCTTTGCTGTTTTGACAGGGAGTTGTAAGCATTGTTTGTTGGTTTTTTGTTTTTGTTTTAATGCTCAAGAACAACCTCCTTGCACAGGACGTGGTTGAAGCAAGCGGAGCAGATTGTTTGGTTTGTATAGGCACACACTGCTTAGCTCTTTCAGAGCTGATGTAACCCGTAACAAACCCCAGATTTAGCTAAATGAAGCCGAGACTCTCATCAGATGCAACTGTTCATTGCCCTGAAATTCTAGAGTTACTAAGTATATGAGAAAGTAAATTCTTGGAGACAAGGTGTAAGGTGAAAAACAGAAGTCTTCATAGTTCTTAAATCCGTTTAAAGATAAAACTAGCTGCCAACAGAGAAGGCTGTCAGTTACTTTGTCAATGCAAGAACATAACTAATAAGCACTGCCTTCAGGACTCAGAAGACGAGAGAGTCTCCTCCAGATATCTGCCAAAGTACTACTCCCACTGAGTGATCAATTAAGTAACAGCAAGTCATTTTTCTAACTTAAAACTTATCACTCCATCGTCCTCACAGCATCACTGCAAGAGTCCTGCTGAGAGAGTTTGCATCTCTCAAGTTTTCCATATTTAGAATGTATTAGACCTTATTATAACACATATCCTGGTTTTTTATGTAGAATCACAACTGTGGTCATATTTGTTGGGGATATTGCATTATGCAGCCTTTTTATACTGCTTCAGCCTCCTATTTCCTATAGGCATATGGAAGAGTCAGTGAACAGATACACTGCTCCCATCTAGAGCAGTAACACAGTTTTTTTTCTAGAGAGGTGTAAGGCACAGTTATCAGCCTTTACACTTCTTGATTAAGCATAATTACCTGTGACTGTCACACTGAATCCTCATCTTTTCTCAGTGAAACTTGCAATGTCTTAGTGCTTTCCTAATATTCATGAATTTATGCTTGCTTGCTCTCTGATCTTGTGATGATGTGAACCATAATCATGACTATAAATCAGGAATTCTTTGGAGCAAGAACTACTAACACTAGGAAACTACAAGTAGAAGCTGCATCAGTATAATTGCTCAGCGGGGCAAGGGAAACTATACCCTAACCTGTCCCTTACTCAGATTTAAACAACACTGTTCACTATTAAGTTGTTGTGCTATTTCAGCGGAGCTTGCACTTCTCTAGGGTTTGATTTTATTTAAACTAAGGCAGAAGTAAGGTCTCTAGAGAATTTACAGTATATGTTGGGTTTTGTTTGTTTTTTAATTTTTCTTTTAAAACATAGACCCACAGCCTGGTATAAACTCAACTGCCACAGGATATTATTACAACCAAGAACTTAGTTGGTCTCAAGAAAGAAAATACAAACTTTATTGGCTTGCGACATAAAAATTGCACAGGTCAGAGAGAAATGTCTTCCCCAGGCACATTATTCCAGAATTATTTACTGGAGGATTTCCCACATGCTCCTTGGAAAAACAGTTTATTACTAGACAGGGGCAGAGAAAGAAGTCACTCTTCACTAGTGAGCAGTGAATGCAGAGTCAGAATCAAATCTTGACTTTCCAACGTTTTCCCTTCTAAAAATACCCAAAGACTTTTGGGTCAAGTTTGCATACGCATAATTTTGCGCCAAAAAAAAAGTGGAGATACTTTTTGTACATAATCAAAATGCACATGCAGTGCCTCACCAGTTATCACAGTTCCACCACAATTAAGACGCCTGTCTTTGAAATTCTGTCCAAGGAGCACACCACCTTACAGTGCATAGCACTTGTTACCCTCCAAAACCTCAACACACTTTGGAAACATGATGTATGCTATGTTAATGAAATGCAAATACTTACTTGGAGTTCAGCTAATGTTGTGCTTCTCAAAGCAGTAAGTGCTTGTTCATTACTGCTGAATGGGCAGAACAGATGACTTGCTAATGACTCTCTGTAATTCATACTTATTATCTTACTAATCTTGCTCATAACCACAAGGCACTAACACAGTTGTTTACATAGCACTGATTAAATGGTAGCTCAAACAATAATGAAAAAAATAAGACTGTGAAGCAGCACAGGCTTTTAGCTATTTTTTCCCCCTCTCTTCTACTGGTTATCTTTTAGTTATTTCTCACTGTTTTACTAGATGCTGGAGACCAAATTTTCCAAGGTATGGACAGAAGAGCAGCAGGTTTAAGTCTCCATAACGAGAGGCTTTAAAAAGCACATTAGTCAAATGTCCACCAGGAAACACTCCAAAATAGCTGATTCTGCCTTGATGCCTGGACCAGGTGACAGTGGGTGACACTTTCCACCCCCTGCTTCTAAAGCCAGCTGAGAAACACTCAAGAGTAGTCGCACCACCTGTGTGATGTTCACTCTGCCATCACCTGAATGCAATGCTTGTAAACAATGTTAACAATCAAAATAAAACCTGACTGTAAAGTGGAGAAGCACTGAAATTGTTTATAGGACTATATGTTATACATGTATACATTAAAAGCCTCCTTATGGTGCATCCATTTTTGTGTGTGTATGCATATACACAGAAAAAGGATGCACTGTAACAGGGCTTTTACACATCACTCTACAGAAAGATACCAGTGATGAACAAACTACCACTGTCATAGTGGTACTAACATTACCGGTGTATGCCGCACCAAAGGACAAGTGCGCAGAACTGGAGAGTAAAACAATACTAAACTGCCACCCAGGTTTCTCAGCCCAGTTACGCTGCACCTCTGGTATTGCAGGTTTTCTCCAGGGCTGATGTAATGCTGATGACCCTTGGTTCACTCCTGCAGCAAGGAGGAAGGCCAGGTAGAAGCAGAGACGTACACTTATTTGCCTCAGAAGGTCCAAGTGTCTAGGCAGCAATGCTAGAGAAGATGTAAGGAAGGGACTTGTTCTCCTTCAAAATTTCCTCAAATTCAGAAAACCTCATTCCTTATAAAAAAAATGTAATAATGCCTTCATGCTTTTTTGCTATTTATGTGCCAAAACATCCAAAAGACTACGAACCATTACAGAATCACAGAATGGTTGTGGTTGGAAGGGACCTCTGGAGATCATCCAGTCCAACCCATCTGCTAAAGCAGGTTCACCAGAGCAGATCACACAGGAATGTGTCCAGGTGGGTTTGAATGTCTCCAGAGAAGGAGACTCCACAACCTCTCTGGGCAGCCTGTTCCAGGGCTCTGGCACCCTCAGAGTAAAGAAGTTTCTCCTCATATTCAGATGGAACCTCCTGTGCTTCAGTCTGTGCCCATTGCCCCTCATCCTATTGCTGGGCACCACCGAAAAGAGCCTGGTTTAATCCCTTGAGATATTTGTAAACATTGATGAGATCTCCCCTCAGCTTCTCTTCTCCAGGCTGAACAGACCCAGCTCTCTCAGCTGTTCCTCATAAGAAAGGCACTCTAGGCCCCCCACCATCTTCGTAGTTCGCTGCTGGACTCCCTCCAGTAGTTCTTTGCTGTTCTTGAACTGGGGAGCCCAGAACCACACACAGAACTCCAGATGTGGCCTCACCAGGGCAGAGTAGAGGGGGAGGACAACCTCCCTCGACCTGCTGGTCACACTTTTCTTAATGCACCCCAGCTACCATTTGCCTTCTTGGCCACAAGGGCACATTGCTGGCTCATGGTCAACCTGTTGTTGCATTACTAACTGAATATGTGTAACCAGAGTGCTAACAATCTCAGGTCCCAGCAACAATGACAAAAGAGAGGTCCACAGGAACGCTGACAGAGATGAGCACATTTGTACCACCACAGGCAGCTGCAATCATCCAGCACAAGCACCTACAGCACAGCTCTGGCAGCACATGTGCCCTGCTGCCCACACACTGGTGCAGGCTGCAGCCACACAGGTGCTATCAGCTGGACACAAGATTGCTCATTAGCTGAGATAATTCTGTGCAAAAAATACTGTATTAGGCAGATACATCTCCCTTTCCTAACCCTCTGAATAATGTATGTCTGAGGTGTTTGTTAAAGAGAAAAGAAGACAATAAAGTGGCTAAAGAACTTCGAGATCACCATTTAAATACTGTACATCAACCATTTACTAAGACTCTTCGGATGGCAAATGTTTTCATAGTGATGCATTAGATATGTACATACATTCATGATACAAAAAAACATGACCTGAAATGATTTGAACAGTTATGACAGCATATCAGTGGAAGAGATGGGAACAGAATTATTGCTTCCCCATTTGAAATGCAAGGTGTAACTTCTGCAGTAAACACTGTTACTAAAAATCTCCATCTGCTCATTTTCTCATCTCTAGTTCTACATCAGCAAGTCAAGAAATATCAAGTGCTTGATTTTTCAAAAGGACCTCTGGTTGTTCAGCACTTTGATTAAAAACAAAGGAGAAAAGAAACGGGACAGAGAAGTCTTTGTTAGCTCTGGGTTTCAATTCAGACATCTCTGGCTCACAGTTCAATTGGACCACACTTTTTTTGCACTGGCTAGGGGAGAAAAAGCACAGCTCTTTAAAAGCTCCAAGTATCTTCACTGAATTTGTACAGATTCAAAAAAGAAATCAACATTTCTACAGCAATATAGTTCTTCCCCTGGATTTAAAAAACAAAAAAACAAAAACAAAAAAACAAAAGCTGGCCATGTTTCTTAAAGTTTCCATCACAAAAGTATTTCACTCTTTGGAGCAGAGAAACTGATGCACTTCCTTCAGTGTCGCTTGCATGTCCTCATATTCTGCAAATTTGCAAGCATCCTCTAGCTTCAGCCATTGGAAAGCTTGGTGCTCCTCCGAGAGCTTGATTTCTGCGTTACAGTCTTTCATTTCTGCCAGCCAGTAAATGACGGTCTTGGGTTTGCCATGGACAGGATAGTGCAGTTCTTTCTTGTACCCCTCTATGAGGGTGAGCTGGCTGGCCTCAAGACCAGCCTCTTCCTGTGTTTCCCGGAACGCTGTCTGCAGGTCATCCTCTCCTGGATCCACATGGCCTGTCGAGAAGGCGAAAAAGTTAAGTCTCTGAGAAGGAAACTCAGATTTTGTTCATTCAGTTGACGACTAGGAAACATAGGGAGACAGATGACAGTACACTGTAGCTGATAACCAAAAGGAAACTGGAGAAGAGATTGCTTTTCCAACTCTTATATCTTGGTTTGTCTTTTGTTGCTTTTAGGATCGTCTTTTCTCCCACGTCTTCTGAAACTCCCAGTGGCCTCTCAGCACTGGACATCTTTTCTTCCCAGTCCTCCTCTGGAGCACCCCACGCCTGTAACGTTCCACCTTAGACCATACCAAGGACTGAGTGCCTCAAGAATGCTTTTCCTTTAGCCAGTCAGAGAGGACATGGCTCATCTGCCTTAGTCCTCTCTCAACCCTTACCTTCCACGGAAGCTTAAGGCTCAATTCTGCAAAATGCTTACTCATGCTGACAGCCCAGAAATGATGAGACCAGGCACCGACAAATGCCATTTAAAAGGTTGGTCTCAACTAGGCACTTGGGGTATTTTTATTTCTCATATTCCTCTCTGAAACGCAGCAAGCCTAAAAGCCAGTCCTTTCACCAGCTGCATAATCCTTCTAGGACACATCATTTATTTTACATTGCTCAGAATGAGAGGTGCCATTACAAACAATGGATAAATATAACACATCCCCAGATGTTTGTATTTTGTTGAGAAATGTCAGATTTGGTTTTCTCATGGAAGCTCCAGACCAGAACATAAATAGAACAAGCCGAGTAAGATCTCAGAAAAGCAACATAGCAGAAGTTGGGAAGCTTCAAGAGGAAAAAAGTTAAGCTTTATTTTGCCCCTAGTGTCACTCTATTTTCTATGCAGCTGGCTGCAAATAGCCATGATTTCATCACAGAGATTAATCTTTCCTCCGAGCATAGGTACCAAAAGCCACCCTTTAGTACGAGAACTGGGATATACGGGAAGCTCATTTTTGCTTTCCCAACAGGCCTCGCTCCTTTTATATGCACATCAGAAGCTTAATGAGTAGAGGGGTGATTCTGCCCCTCTGCTCTGCTCTGGTGAGACCCCACCTGGAGTCCTGTGTCCAGCTCTGGAGCCCTCAGCACAGGACAGACATGGACCTGCTGGAGAGGGGCCAGAGGAGCCACAGGAATGATCTGAGAGCTGGAACCTGATCTAGTTGAAGATATCCATGTTCACTGCAGGGGGGTTGGACTACATGGCTTTTAAAGGTCTATTCTATAATATTGTGATTTTGAGTGCAAGAGATGTACGTCTACAAGTCATTTCACTCCCTCCTGAAATGCCAACAAGTAATTTTAATTGCTTGTCCAGAATTACTGTCTTCCCAGTAAACCTTTCCACATGGGTCCCTGCTCTCACAACTAATCATGTCCCAGCACATGTTTTTTAGCTTTCCAGTAGGCTGCAAACTCTGCTCCCTTAGGCTTTTGGTGAAGTGGGCAAGGGGGAGGTTTGGAAAGTTTTGTTCTTTCCCTTAATAGGAGAGTGTAGTTGATATTGTTACAAGCTTTTTTTCCTATTTGAGAATTCTTGTTTACAAACTGCTCCTGCACTATACTTTAAAAGCACTGCATTTTACAAAACAAGAAGTAAAAACTAGAAGGAGGAAATCTCAGAGGATTAAAAAAAAAAAAAGTATGTAAGAAGATCTACAAGAAACTTGAAGAATTTATGTGTTGCGCTTTTCCCACTAAGGATCTAAGTAACTTTTCCCTGCAGTTATATACCACCAAACACCATGTGTCTTTACAAAGAAGGTGTTACTATAACATACACCTTTCGGCGTCAGGCTTGTCTTCTCCTTTGGGATCACACTGATGAATGAGGACGGCTTCGGTGAAGATGGCTGTCCCTCTTATCTCTGCTGCATTAGGTATGTGCATCAACCATTTCCTGAACTTAAATAAACTCCTGCATCTCCTAAGAAAGGTGTTCTAAAGTAAATCATCACCAATTTCAGTTTGCCTTCTAATGTTGTGCTGCAAACTGTGACCCTTCTGATTACATGTGGGTCAAACAACCATGCGCTGGCAACAGTGGCACCTGGCAGAGGGTCAGACCTGGGCAAGAAGGTAACACCTTCTCTGGCTACCTAATTTCAGCTGGCTGCTCCATGTCTGCCAGAATCATCAGAGATCCAAGGAGCAAGACTGCGTGACTCACACCCAAACCCAGTTGTGCCCAATAGCTTATACAGCCACAACTTGCAGAGAATTTCAGCCCCACTCTGCTGCTCATAAGCAGCTACTGTCAACTGATTAACTGCCCCCCAAATCTGACCTTAGAATCATTCAGCCAAAGTTCAGTCTGTAATCTCACTCACTCCCGACACAAATGACATTTGAGTGTGTTCTCATGACAAACGTCACCTTTGGGTGGGGTCCAGTGATGGGTCCCGTAGGATGTCTGCAGGAGGAGGTACTCGATACCGTCAGTGACCTTAGACTGCAGCCTCCTGTAGATGATCAGGCCACATGCTCTCACAGCCATGCCCCTCTGTTCACTGCACCGAGAGCTGTGGAAGCGCACAGGGGATCAAATAGAAACAACATACACATCAAACAGACCAGTCGTACGTAGCCAGGGAAAAAAATCTCACAGTGTCTTAAAAGTCATCTGCCTCTTTGCATTTACTACACAATTAAACTGCATCTTATTATCTTTGAATTGTAAAAAAAAATGAGTTCTTCCCTTTAAAGATAGGAAACAGGAGCCTATATAAGGCCTTTAAAAAAAAGTTACCAAGATGCATGAAATATGACCTGCATGACACTGTTGCTGATACATTAGAAACCATAGGGAGGAAAAACAATGACGTATCAGAAGGAAAGTCACCAGTGAACACTACGAAGCTGTTCCACTGCGAAAATCCACAGGCTCTGTGCAAAGATAATACCTCAACATTACCAGAAGCGGCATGAGGAAATAATTGCCCAAGACAGATCTCTTGCAGCAAATAACTCCTCAAGATGCCAGTGGCAGCGCTGAGAAATTGAATGGCAAAGTACAGGCTCTCTGTGGTCTGGGTGAGACTTCAAACTGTTCTACAAAACTAACAGTTTATTGGCATATACATTAAGCACGAATTTGATGTAAACAGAAAGGAACACACAGAATCACAGAATGTTAGGGATTGGAAGGGACCTCAAAAGATCATCTAGTCCAAGTGCATTATATACCTCAAGTGAGGTATATTGTAATCAATAAGCTACACAGCCAGGACAACAACTCCTACACAGAAAAAAAGAAGACATAAATATGAAAAATCCATTTCAAAAATCCAGCAGTTTTCAGTTCCACGCAGAGCTTTGCATTTTGGCAGAACTGCACGTTTCAGCAAGTAATACATTTACACAACACTGTTTGTCCCTGGCACGCCCAGCGAGGCACCACGACACCTGCAGTTTCCCAGCTGGGCACCAGCAGCGCAGAGCCGCTCTTCGCCAAGGCGCTGGTGGAGCCCCAGGGTGGTTCACCCCCCTTTAGCCCCCCGGTTTCTGACCAGCCCCGCCAAACACAACCCACACCGCGCAGCTCCGGGCAGCGCAGGCGCCGAGCGGCGGAGAGCCAGCACCCCCTCCCGTGCGACCCGGGAAACGCCGGCAGGACAAACCTTTCCGAGCGCCGCCAAGCAAGCGGCCCCGCTGCCAGGCCCCGGGAGGCCCGCTCCGCGCTGCTAGGCCGCTCCCAGCGGGGAGGGCCCCCCGGCAGGGGCTGGGCCAGCGAGACCGGGTCTGGCGGCCCAGAGCAGAGCCCCTCTGGCCGCTGCCTTGGCAACGCGAGGCTCCAAGCCCGCCGGGACACCGGGGGAACCGGACACAAACACCCAAGGCCGCGGCCACCATCGACCCCCGCCCTCACCTTCACTTCCGGTCCGCGGTGTAGGCGTGGCGTGGCAGAAGACTGATGGCAAGCTCAACCAATCACAGAGGCATAAGCGCCGGCGGTAGCTCCTGCCTTCTCGTTCCATCCTCGCCCCCCAGTCCCGCCTTTCTCTAGGCTCCGCCCCTCCGGCCGAGAAGATCTCGGATTGGCTTATCTCCGCCTGGTCACACCCCATCCGCTCTTCTCCCTCGTCCTATTCGCCAGCTGTGGGGGTGCGCGGCTGCGCGCGAGTGTTTGAAGCGGGAAAAGCGTTGTTGCTATGGAGACGCGGCCTAATCGCCTCTGGCGGGCGGCGCCGCGGCCGGTAAGTGGCTGCGGGGGCCGCGGGGGGAGGCCGCGGCAGGTGGTGGGTGAGGGGAGCCGGGTGGAGGTGCAGGGAACGGCCGCGCCACGGGAGCGGGGGAGTTCCCCGGGGGCCATTATCACCTTCCCCGGGGGCCATCACCTTCCCCGGGCGCTGGGGCAGCGCCGCGGCTTCCCTGAGCCCCATCCCACTGAGGGGCCCGAGCTGCCTGCTGGGCCGCCCGCTCCTTCGGGCCCTGAGGTGTGCGGGGAAAAAGCGGGCGGGAGCAGCGCTGCCCGGGTGTGCGGCCCCTGCGGCCGGAGGGGGAAGCTGTGAAGTTGCTCAGCCTGGGACTGAATTAACTGAGGGAAGCTGTAAAGCCCTATGGGGCTAAACTCAGTAACTATGCCCCCCCACTCAGTCACACTGTGTAATTCCAGACGCACAGCAGTTTGTTTTGATACAATTATAAAACAAATACTGAAAGCCATTTGGTAAATGTTGCTGGCAAGAGGCGTTCAGGCACAATTTTCAAATAATCAGTATCCCAATATAACTCGTGGGTTATCTTCTCAGCGTGCGGCTGAACATTAGACACTTCCCGTTTCCATGCAGCTGTTGTTTTAAGCAGTTGTTGGGGATCAGCTGTAGGACGGAGTCTCTTCTTCTGAGGTCACCAGACTATACTTAGTATGAAGGGATGATTATAAAAAACAGCAGTCTCTTGTCAATTGAAAAATACTTTATCAGAAAACAAAATAAACCCCCAGAGTTTAGTTATTTTTACATCTGTTTCAAAGAGCAATGAAATGAATTGTAGCTTTGGTAAACCAACTCAGTATTAGCTATGTCAAAGGCAAAGGAAGTGGGAGTGTTGATGACCTGCATCGTGGTCCAACTGGAAAAGCCTTGTCGGTTGACATTAAAAGTATTCCCTCCTCTCCAATTACTTTTACTGTGCAGAAACTAGAAGTGGTTATCTATTGCTAGTATTTGGCTTTGTTCCTCATATCCTGAAAACCAGCTTGTTCCAATAAGCAACAGAACGTTCAATACCACGTTGTGTATATGTTTGCATAGTGTAATCCTGTGATGTCACAAAGGGACCTGCAGCAACATCAGTTTTGTAGATGCCTACCTACTGCATGAAACTAAAATGATGAACCTGTTTTGCAGTACAGATTATGTCTTCCTGTGGAGCCTGTGTTTATAAAACTGCAACTGCACCCTGAACCTGTTCTTCACAGGAATACCCTAGTTTCCAAGGAATGGGGTCAGAATAATTAAAGGTAAAATATTATGTGTGTTGCTCCGTAAAAGCAAATTAGCCGTTAATTTCTGGAGGGCTAAATCAGATTTGGCTTTGGATCACAGATTAGAAAGGGCTTAACATTCAGATGAATGAGAAATAAAGACAGATGGCTGGTGATGAGAGTGAATAAGTTTCCCTTTTCTGTGTCAGGTAATTGCCAGACCGGCTTTGTTATGGTGTTCTGCTTCTGTACCTCAAAACCCAGCAAACGCTTTGGCACAGACAGAGCCTGTACTGAAGCCTTGTTTGGGGTAACGTGGTTACCAGGAGTGAATGCAATACTCTGCTATAGCTGTGGTCAGGAAAGGAAACGTACCTACCTGCTGCATGCGTTTACAAATCTTATAAGTTCTTAACTTTTGTTTTGATGAAGTAAATCAAAATTATTTAAGTAACACAAAGTGATAGGCAGGAAAACAAGGTGCTGTTTAGGTTTTGTATGCTGATTAACAATTACTACATTTATTGACTGCCCTTGAAAATTGTTCCTAATCAAACTGTTTAATCATCAAACCAGAGTTTGTGATTCAGAATTATTATCTCTAGATTATTTGCAGGATTAAATGTATAGCTGCGTTAGTTTGCATTTGTAGGAGTGCCATATAAGGTTTTTTCACTTTACCACGACTTAATTTTCCTAGTTTAAAATATAGATATAGTGATGCTTGTCATGGTGGTGACACTCAGGGCTGCCAGTGGAGGTCAGGTAAAATTGTCAGGTAAATATGAATGAAATACAGTGGGATAAGAGGGCATGTGAGTGTTATTCAAGGAAACAGTGCACTGAGAACTTTAATATATCAGAGGTTAATAAGGATCAAGATATAGTGGTCTAAGGCTGCTTTATTCTTAAAATAGTCTATGTAGGGATTTTATGTGATTTATTCAATGCACAGTGCTTCACGCTTGCTGAGTATCTCTGAAGGCCAGCCTTTTCTCTACTTTGAAAACTGCATTGAGAATTAAAACATCTATGTGCAAGGTAATTAATAACTGAAAGCATTTTAAAATGGAGGATCAGCTGCTAGAGAATAATATTGTGGTCAGCTAATTTCCTTCAGAATACATAAAATGTAACCGCTCATTTCTACAATTTACACCTGACTTGTCTTTTTTCCCCAGCTTTATGACTTTCAAAAAAACCCTTTATCACTGAGACAGAGGAGTTCTCTGATGATGAGCTGTTATCTTACTCTGTGCTTTGAGTTGGTCCCTTTAAGTAAAATTCTAATGCTTTTTTACAATAAGTATCTATACATTACCAGCATCTGTCAGAGGAAAAGCAGGTCCCTTGTGTGAGAGGGAAGTCAGAATTTTGGTGAAGCTGAATCTTCTGTCAGCTAAAGTGAGAAGGACAACCATTGAACAGTGTAACAGAGGTTGAGTGAAAAGTTGTTCTTAGGCCTGAGACTATCTCACCTTATAACTAGGTGCTCATGGAGAATTATACCTTCATACTGACCCACTTCTTTCTCAAAATATATATCTGACTGTTTAAGAAGTAATAGACTTTTATCTCAATCCTCTTTTCAGTGAAGCCACCTATAACTTTGCAGGGAACAAGACCTGGGCTTTAGTATGAAACTGTCACACTGAAGAATGTGATATTTTTCTGGCCCAGGGACACAGTGTTGTAACAAATGAACAAACAAAACTAGATCCTGACAGTAGCTGAGGGAATGTGGGCTGTTATTTATTGTAAAAAGACTAAAAGTCTTCTCTTTTTTTACCAGAAGATGGCATTACAATTAACAGTTTAGGATTCTTGAAAACCTACCAATACTGCCCTTATTTCTTTACAAAGCCAATTTATTTTGAAGAATTATGTATCTGTTTTAGAAGCAGTGTCTTCAGACACAAAGAACTCTACAGTGTTGGACAAATTAAAGTATTATTCTAGTTAGAAGAAATGTGCTTCTTTCTTGTAGAGCATCGCCAATTAAAAGGACAGAAGGGTTTCACTGACAAGTTCAATTTTGCCTGAACCAGACCAAATCTTTTAGAGAGTTGTCTACTCTTGAGTTTTAAAGATATCAGAGACGCTGACAATTGCTTAACTTTTTCCACAGTGAATTAAATTGTTACTCCTTTATTAGTCAATCTTCAGTTCTGATACATTGTGAAATTGCTGCTCCATGTGTGGAGAGACACTGGAGTTACGTCCTGAAACCACTTAGATCCAGTAAGATTTATTATATCTGGGTAAGCAGAAGCGGTTAATTACTTCCCCACGCCAGCTCTCATTAAGAAGCCATTTAGTTGCTTTCACATGTCACAGAGCCTTAGCCAGTAAGCCATGCAGAGCTGCTTACGTCTCAGTACTAACCTTCTCATAGTTCTGCACACCTGTACACTTGGACTTTCTGTATTTTGAGAACTTTAGTCCCTTGTAACCCCAGATAATGGAAAACTATCTGTAGAGTAATTTCTAGCTATTTAAATATATTTTGTTTAATTTTTAATTAGAACTTTGACCTTAAAATTCTTAGTTCTCTCCCCTTGTCTGCTGCTCTTGTTTCTGGAAGTGTGTCTATTATTATTTTTTTTTTCATTTTTATGCTTTCTTTCTCCTGTGTTCAACATTATAATTCAAACAGCAGTTAACACTGAGTTCTTGCACTGGTCTTTGGCCACTCTGTATTTAAATTAAGCATATATAAAGATGTAGGTGTAATCTAACAAACAGTGAGAATAAATAACATAAATTTGCTGGATTGTTTTAATCTTTAACAGATTCTCAGTACTTTGAGACTGGTATCTCAGCTCTGTCTTCTAGCTGCTCATTTCATCAAACAGAAGTTCTCCACGGCAGTGGATACAGACAGTTACACAGGAACTGTACTGGTTTTATATTTTAATCCACCTTTTGTAAAATAGGCATTTTATCAAATCGTAACCTTCTTTAAATGAAGTCTGTAGTTCCTGTGGAATTTTATCTGTTAGAGAAGTTGGCAAATCATGAATTCCTGTGAAAACTCTCGTATATGTGTCATAGTTAGCCTCTCTGATCTTTGGGTTTGCTGTCATCTCTATTAATTTTGATTTCCCCCTCCCAGTATCTAGTAATAACAGCAGTGGCTCTGGTGTTACTTTGATTCACAACTACATTACATACACATTGAATAAGTTAGCCAACATACCAATGTTTTTGTCTTTAAGCTTTTTACTGCTGAATCTTGTAGTTTTGTTATGGCTAATTACTGTCTACAGCTTAGACTCTAGTTTCTACATAATTTTAGACGTCCTCTGCTGGACCCTTTGGTCTCTGTAATATCTTATACAATCAGCACTGAAATCTTTATAGTTTTTTAATTATGATTACAACATAATGTCTTAATTAATTTTAATTATATGGAATCAAATTTGGGGGTGATATTTGGTGAACTTATTTTCTTACATAATGTTGTTGTAGAGATGCTTGAAAATCCTCTCAAAGTACTAACGCTGAGTTACAGGGGGAGGAACTTAGTCTTAAATAACTTGATTTTGTGGAATGTTATTATCATCTCCAAACCTGAGTAGGAGCTGTATTTGCTAAGGTCCTAGACCGAACAAAGATATAAGAAAGCACTGGGCAACAGATACTTGAAGTGCTATCATTTTTCCATTTTATGGAACAAGTAAAAATATCTGCAGATATTAATCCATCTGGATACAGACAGCTGCACAATGCATTGCCAGGGAGACATGAATGAAGGAGTTGAGGGTTTTTTGGCATACCTTTCAGTGATGCATGTTGCTTTTTCGGGTTTCCCAAGAATGCAAGTATGGCGTTCCAGTAGCATATATAGAGAAATTCTGTGTTTCAGATTTCACAGAATGGTTTGGCTGTTCTGTCAAGGATATCTAGAAGTGCTCACAAGATTAATGACATACAAGAGAAAGTTACACAGCAAAAATACAACTTTGTTGTAGTTCACCCATAAGATGAAAGGCCTTAACTATTCAGTTCGAGGTGAGGACAAATGCAATTTCTTCTCCTTTGGTTGGTTAACCAGGGATAGCTGAACCATGTTAGACCACATGCCCTGATATTAAACTGAGGGTCTAAAATTAGTCATTTTACATTCTGTAGCTTGAGGACAGGGTTTCAGTAGCTGTGGCATTCATCGAGTAGACATCAGGCGTGTAGGAACTGCAGCAGTAAGTAACACTGCATTGTGCATTTCTTACACATTGTTGCATATTGTCTATGGTTTTAAAATATAGTTTCATAGATGGATACTTGTTTCATGTTTGGACTATTGCTATATTCTGTAGTGTTTGGCAGTCTAGCGTATTGTAAACTTGGAATTTAACAAGCTTCTATCCTAACTGCAGATAATAGCATCTGGAAATGTGTAGTTTCTTCATTAGTAACTTTGTCAGATGTGATGTTTCATACAATTCTAATATTTATTTCGTTTCATATCTTGTAGACTTGAGCTTGAAGATGGCATCATGCCTTTATGAATGCCTTTGTGAGGCAGAACTTGAAAAATACTATCCTCATTTCGCTGCCTTTGGTCTTCAGAAGATTGATGAGCTTGCCAAAGTTTCCATGAAAGATTATACCAAACTAGGGGTCCATGACATGAATGACCGCAAACGACTCTTTCAGCTCATTAGAATAATCAAAATTATGCAAGAAGATGATGTTGCATGTTTAAGCAAGCAAGATTTTCAACCAAGTGACCTTTTCATTCAGCCTCAGGTGACCAGATCAGGTCCCCGTAGGCAGCTGCGTTTTGAGTCCTTCTTTGAAGAAAATGATTCAACAGTTAAAGACTCCGAATCTCAGTCATGTGGTTCATCTGATTTCAGTGCCAATGAAGAAAAGAACAGTGGAGGGGAAATGTTGGGACATATTCAACCACATGATTCAGAGCTGATCAGATTAACTAAACGAGATCTAAATACTCCTGCAACATGCACAAGAAAGGACTTGAGCTGTCCAACAGTTTCTGATGATATTGCTTCTCTCCTGGGGGATTCTGAAGCTCCCATCATACAAAGAATAACTCATATTTCAGGGTATAATTATGGACTACCTCGTTCCTGTGCCAGGTAATAATCCATCACTTCTATTTTACTATATTTCAAGTTAGTAATAATTAATTATTTCTTCATTATGGAAGAGAATCTTCCTCATCACCTCCAAATAAGTAATCCTACCACTACAGAACAATGCAAGATCTTATAAACGAGAGAGATATTAATAAGCATTTGTGACTCTCCAAGTCTGGTAGAAGTAATCAGCTGAATTTCACCAGCCAGTGCTCACTACGGTTGTCTAAGAATAGTTATTATTGTCTTTCAGGCTTTGTTCTCTTGGTGTTTTGGCCAATCTTTCCTTTTGTTTCCATGAGACTATCTTACAAAACATTTTTTTTTCAAAAATATGGCACCATCTGTTGATAAGTTTGTCAAGTTCTTCCCACTACAAAGGATAAGTGCTATGATGGCCATATCTGTTTATAAAGAAATTTCTGAACTAGAGCTTTAAAAAAGAAACAGAATTAATATAACTGGGATGGGATATGGACGCAGTGGTGAGAGGGATGCCTTGCAGCTGCTCCCCAATCACATGATCTGTAACTTTTGTACTTTTCCCGGTGTTTGGTAACGGAGGGGCTATGGTTATCCTCAACCACTGGTAAATCTACCCTGGCAACATTTCTAAAGCACAAAATATTTTTTTCCCTATTTAGCAGGCAGGGCACGTACTCCTCTGCACAGATACTACCAGCATCTAGCTTGTTGCCATGCAGTCATGGCAATTTTGTTTTAAAGTGCTGTGAAGAGAGGTAGCTGCATGAGGCTGGGCCTTGGTCTGGAAAGGCTGTGGTGAAAGATTTGACATGTGGAAGGGTCCATGGGAGTTCCAACTCCCTTGAGCATGCATGAAGTGCAGAGGGACAGATGCTGTTGCCGCTATGGAAATGTACTAAAGTGACAGTAGTAAGAATACTTCACTTGTGAAATGAAAGACCAACGTTTATAACTCCCCTTTGCTGGATAAAAAAATCATCACTTTCCAGGTAAGTAAGCTAACCTCCTGCATTTATTGGCATCTTAGTGCATTCTCTATCTCCGTGAGAAGCTGAGCCAAGGTGTGACTAAAAGAGCAGGATTCATAGTGCTGGAAAGTAAAAAATGATAAAATATAACCTAATGGCTTAGCTAGAGAAGTTTAAGATTTTTATTCCTGTGGTAGAGCCATTTTCTCCATTGTTCTCACCTTCTTCCCTTGTTCTTCACTTCTTTTTCTAAGCACATTCTCTGTGCCTGGCATTAGTTCGTCCTGTGGGCTTTCTGCATCCTCCTCCTGACATATTCGAGTTTCTCTGGCTCCTGTTTTGACTGCACAGTAGGTGTTGTGCATTCCAGGTTTGGGCCAGTCTGCTGATATTTGGGTTTGTGATTCCTGTTTTGCAAGCACTTAACTCCTTCACTGAATCCATCCATTCATATGTCACCTTGTGATTTGACCACTGCAAAAGCTAATCTAGTCTCATCTATGAGAAATGCTGGAAAACAGTGTCATGATTTCAAGTGGCAGAAAGAAAAAGAGCTCTCTTAATATGTTTAAATATATTTTGCACTTGCCCAGAGCAAATGGCTTAATTCCAACAGTAGCAGTGCATAGTGATTCTTCTGACCTATTGTCTAATTGAGTTTCTAATGGACTGTGTAGAGATTTTTGTTGTGTGGTTTTTTTTTTCAGTAATAAAAAATACACCTTCTATTTTAAAAAGGTTAACAGAAACTCTAAACTTCAAGTTAGGCATGTAGAATCAAAATGCATTCTTTTCTCTTACAGAATATATTCAATGGGCCTCTCTGCTAGAAAGAATTTCTGCCTTTTCTCTCATAAACTGTGTCCAAGTCTTCAGTTTTCCCTTTCTCCAAGTCTTGCAGTCATTCTTTCCTCCTTCAGGCTCTTAGAACACAACAGGAGCTTTCTGTAGGTCACCAGTTCCAGCCTCTGAGAAGAGAATTAGAATTCAGAGCCTCTGATCATTTGTTGGACAACATTTGGTGCCTAGTGATATCCATAAGCTCGCAGTAGCTTATGAAGCATCTTATTTCAAGTATCATTGCCTTTCTTTTCAGAGGAAAGAATTTTCCATCTAAATGCAGGACCAGTACTAAAATTAAAGGGACTCCTGTTACAAGTAAAGATTACTCATGTGTAGTCTTTGAAGATCACTTCTTAAGATTTATATCTGCATGTCATATGCTTCTGGGGAATCATGCAGCACAACAGCAATGACACTACAAGCTTGTACTTGTAATGAGAGATTGAGTAACTTGTGGGTTTAGTTTTGTTTTACTAGGCAACTAGTATATGTTAGTTTTCAGTTGCTACATTAAGAGATTTTGGAAGAGCACTTGGATAGCATAGCAGAAACACTACTTTTAATCATGTCAAAGCTTGATTAATGTTTTTTTTTTCCCTCACAAATTGACATTCAAATCCAGGCTGAAAATCATTACTCATTTGGCCAAACACAGTTTTAAAAAGGGAAAGGCAGGATGAATACATTTTGGTTGAATTCAAGCATATTCTGTATGCTGCATCACAGAATGCTTTACACAGCACTTTAGTCAATGAAACATGAAATGACCTCATGTTTCTGAGGTATTTAGAAGGGAACTGAAGTAGGCTTGCCAAAACAACCGAGCACAACTTTGCCACTTGGCTGAAACCACATAGTCTTTTATGATAATAGAAAGAAATTGGTTACTAGACCAAGGGGGAAACAATGATGAGATAAATATTTCCAGTTTCCTTTGAGCTGAACAGGAGCATGGTGACACTGTCTTGTTAGCCACTTTGAATCATTTACATGTAACCTGTTTGACAGCCTATAATAGGAGGAATTAAAATCTGGAGACTTTATCATGGCCTTTCAGTACATAAAAGGGGCCTATAAGAAAGATGGGGACAGACTTCTTGGCAGGGCCTATAGCAATAGGACAAGGGATGATGGTTTTAAACGGAAAGAGGGCAGATTCAGACTAGATACAAAGAAGATATTTTCTACCATGAATGTGGTGAAATGCTGGTCCAGGTTGCCCAGAGAGGTGGTTGATGTCCCACCCCTGGAGACATCCCAGGCCAGGCTGGATGGGGCTCTGAGCAACCTGATCTAGTTGCAGATGTCCCTGCTCATTGCAGAGGGGTTGGACTAGAGGACCTTTGACGGTCCCTTCCAACCCAAACTATTCTGTGATTCTGTGAAAGTCGGTATAAGAGGAAAAACAACTAAGTATTATATGCTCTCCTTTTCAAGATCTGTTCATCCTTTTATCTGTATGTAATTAGGTGATTAATCATGACTGTGAATAATTTCAGCAAGATTAAATTTTACTAAGTTAACTTGCATATTATGCCACCTTCAATCACATGTTTGTGGACAACAGAAAGTATGCCGGTCCAGCAACAAGTGCACAAAAGTCCTGAGTCTATCTATGAAAAAAACAGCAAAAACCTCACCATATAACAATGAGAGGTGAGGTGGAGGTTTTTTTAATAAGCCATTAAAGACAGAAACATTTCTCTGATAAAGCTAATGAACTAAGTCACATTTATGCATATTCTAGATTCTGTAGTAACTTGATTCTAAAATGCAAAACGACACTGTTGTTGCAGACCCAGTACTTCTGAGAAAGACACTCCCTGGACAGAGAGCGAAAAAATCAGAGTATGTGTCCGAAAACGTCCTCTAGGCCTGAGAGAGGAGCGACGTGGAGAGGTTAATATCATCACAGTGAAAGATAAAGAAACCCTACTTCTTCATGAGAAGAAAGAGGCAGTTGATCTTACCCAATATATTTTACAGGTAACATGCTCCAGGTGAATGTTGTGTTTATAGGCCAGTCACTTGCATGGTGGGATAAAACGAATTGTACTTTGAGTTTCAATAAAGGAAAACAGAAAAGGGCTGTTGGCATTTCTTGCACTGAAATAGGTGGTAGGTTCTTCTGTGAGCTTTGCATAAGTATATTTGAATTACTTCTGACTTACACCAGCCTGTGGCAGAAAACCTGTGCCCAGGATGTTAAGCCTCAAAAGCACGTCTCTTGCAGCTTTCTTTGCATGTGGCAAAATATTAATAAAACCCTCTGCTACAGGCCATTGCTGCAGGAGCATCGCTTGCTGCAGAGTCTCCTGATAGCTTTCCAGGGTGCTTCAGTGAGGAGTTCCTTTTTTGCTATTCCAGCACTGTAGGACTGTTTCAAAGAATCGCATAGACCCTCATCCCCTCCCTTCTTTTGTTCTTAAATGCTTTTGAAAATTAAGTTCCCTTTTGGTCTTTGTTTCTTAATCCCAAATACCTTGTGCTGTCATAGTTCAAATTCTCATTTTTGACTGACAGCACCAGGAAGAGAACTGATTTCTAGAGAGCAGCAAGCCATTCTCGCTCTACTGGGTGTTATTTTTACAGTCTGGGTCATAGGAACAACTGTTCAGGGTATCTAGTGAAAATTCAGTTCAGCTCTCTCAGGCCCAGTTAATGTACCACCTTTTATGGTGCAACATGTGCAGCAGTTCCACCCTACTCCCTCCATCTTATGACCTATATTGGGCATTTATGCAGTGCTTATCGCTTTAGTATCTCAGTAGTGAAATAACCAGCAATTAATTTTGCTATGTCAGTACAGACAAAAGAAATTTTGCTGACAGTTAATACAGTCCAAAGAAAAGTATGCCGTGGCAAAGGCTGTGTCTGTTCTATAGGACTCAGGAGACCTTCTCTGCTTCCAAGTCTGGCTACTCACCCTCCTTCCACTTCTAGTTCCTATGGAAAGCACAGCAAGGGGTACAGAGCAGCTGGGAGTCGGTGGGGCACATTCCAGCTCCGCGGCCAGGGAACCCAAACTGCAGGCCCATCACAGAGCACTTCTGTCCTCTGAGCTCAGTGTAGCTGCTGAGACTCCCAGGTTTAATCTGCCTGTGCACTAATGTGGTTGGTTTGTGCATCGCTGAAATGATTCAGTCCTAGAGACTGAATGTACACTGCAGTGACTTTATTAGAGGGGTGTCAAACTCGTTTTCACGAGTGGACACGTCAGCCTCGTGGTTGCATTCAAGGGGCTGAATGTAATGCAGTAACTACACTATGTCGTTACATTTATACAGTCCTAAAATTATGTTTAGCCCTTTGAAGTCAACTGCAAGGCTGACGTGGCCACTGGTGAAAATGAGTTTGACTCCCCTGTGTAAGAGTATAATGTTCGATACCAGTCCGTGGAGGCTCTTTTGAAAATGGGATTTTTGTGACTGTCCGTATAAACACTATTCTTACCCTAGAAGGAGCCCATAACGACTTCTGTCGCAGTGTTTCCACAGACCCTGCTGCTTTGGGTCAGATCTGGAGTGTGGGAAGTTTTGGGTTTTCCTGCCCCTTCTGAGATAATACAATCCACCTTTGCTTAGGAATCGTTTATGTCTTCTCTGGCACAAAAAGTTTTAAAGTCTGCTGAACATAATAACAACTGAGGACTAATTTTAATCGAGTCAAGAGTTGACTCTGAGTTCACTTTACTGCTACAGTGTTACGGTACATCTGTAGGCTGACTCATTTCAGGAATAGATGAGGGTTTTCTCTGATTAGCATATTAGAGTTTTTATTTTATTTTTTCTTGTCAGAAGGCTGTGGCATGTTCTGTTTCAGAATGATGAGAAATTAAGGCATCTTTCCTTCCTTTTTTTCCCCCTACCCACAGTCTCTTGATTAGTTGTAATGATGTGTTGCTGCATATGTCATGCTGCATGCTAAATGTTCTAGATCACTTTGTACCTGATCCAAAGCTATAGGAAGTCACTGGAAAGACTTTGTTATTTAAATTTGCCTTTGAATGGGCATGAAGAGGAAGTGAAACACATTCATTTTCATTTAAAAATCATGTTTATTTTTCAGCATGTTTTTTATTTTGATGAAGTCTTTGGGGAGTCATGTACCAATCAGGATGTGTATATGAAGACAGCTCATCCTCTCATTCAGCATATTTTTAACGGGTAGGGCATCAGTGCTTACATTTGTTATTTTTTGCCTTCTTGTTTACCATTTTCATAAATTGTTTTCATTTTCTTTTTATGCTTTTCATGTTTTGAAAAATGTGTTCATTTCACCTTTGCCACATACCTTCCCTCTCTTAGAATGTCTTTGGTTGCAATTTTGACAAAATAAATCAGGGAAAACTTTCTTCACAATTGGTGGGAAATGTAAATCACAGAAAAAGTTAAAATCGAACCTCAGATGCAATAAAGAGACACCATGGCTAGCCTGGAATGAAGAAAATGTGTATCAGGTTTTCTGAAGTCTCTTCTCCACTTGAGCAAAAGCTTCTATGTGCAGTAGCACACTCATCTGTAGAGGAATAATATTACCCCTTTAATGAGACTGCTGTAAGACATTTTTGCATGTATTTGTACAGTTCACAGGGCAATAGAAATTAATAGTCTTGTAATTTATTTTTATTTTATTGATTTATATTTGCTTAGATGTTTAATCATAGTTGCATACTTCCTGATTAATGGGAAATTGATGATGGCTTACATGAGTGGTCTTATTTTCACTCTAAGTAACAAGTTGGAATATAATTGCATTTTTGAAGGAATAGATTACATATCCATGATGAAAATGAGCAAAATGGAGCATTCTGTTACTGAAAATCTGCAAGTATGATCAGCAGAGACAGAAAGTATCTTGCTCTTGAAAAATGGAAAGCGAAAAAGGAGAATGAGGCTTGTAGCTTGCCTACATGATCACTAAAAGCACAGGTCACATTACAGCTAATCCCGTAATGACACTAAATGAGATGCCGCTGTTTTTTCTCAGCTTTTTCCAACTTTTCTGTCCCGCCTGCTTCATTCCCTTCACTGGCATTGGTCTAATCTGACACCACAGCAGGGTAATTCTGCAATCTAAACTGGCAAGAAAATGTTCCCACATCCCTACATTTTACCCATTCCTCTGCCAGGGTACTGAGATGGCTAAAATGTCTTTTTTTTTTTTTTTTTTTTAAGGTAGGGGAGAATAAATAATTTGTTCTGTAGTTATTTTTGTCTGATTTGGTTCCTTGAATCTGTTCACATATTACTTGTGGGTTCAGTGCTTGTTTAAAAACAAGAATGGGGAAAGGAAAAGCAGGCACCCAGTAACCTCAATTTACATGGGCTTGAGGGGCAGTGGAGCCATATCCTGAGACCTCCTTGACATTTTATGTGCATTGCTGTTATAGTGTTAAGGTGATATGATGACAAAGCAGGAGCAATCTGGAACAAGCCCAGACTGTGATTTCAGTGGCTGGAGTGAGCGAACCAAACAGCTCTGCCACTGAATGGGGATGATCCTCTTCTTTACCCCCCACTAGACACATTCCCATAGGTTATGTGAAGCCAGTTTGGCCATATTTTGTGATTCTCTGTGGGGTACTTCAATTCACTGAAACAGCAGAAAATTAGCTTGCAAAACAGTCAAAATCTTTGTGTTGTTTTAGTGCAGTCGAGTCAAACATCAGAGCCAGCGCAGGAAGGGACGGGTCAGCAGGGCAGGTCACACAGCTGGGAGCAGAGGAAGGGAAGAGCCAGACCTTCCCCTGGGCAACAACATCCCTTCAGACGGACTCGGCTGCCTGCAGGACTGCAGCCTCACTCAATAAATTATAGTGCTGGGGTGTTAATTTCCATCACAAACAATGTGTTAGAACCTGACTTGTGGCTGTTTTGCATCTCATGTCACAATAATTTTTCTCAGTGAATTCATAATCAGTAGGATTCCCATTCATAATTCCATGATACTTCTGCAGCATCTAAACAGCTGGAAGAATAATTGTGAACTCTGAGTTTCCTTAAATGCATTTTCGGCATCTGGAAGAAAGGAAGATAGCCAGTATTCTGTGACATGCCAGATCTCCATAGGACACGCTTGGGAATCACTGTTAAGTGTTTTGCAGTTTCCCAGATAGGATAGCAAACCAAACCTCATTGCTAAGAGGCCATTATAGATAGATATTGACATTGCAGAACCTTTTTTAATAGATATTAATAAATCAGATGTGACACTAGAAGTTATCTTCACAGAGGCAATGCAACCTGCTTTGCGTATGGGCAGACTGGTGCTGGGAAGACGTACACTATGATAGGTACTCACCGGAACCCAGGACTCTACGCCTTGGCTGCCAAGGACATCTTTGGACACCTAGAAGCATCACAGTCAAGGAAAGATCTCCATGTTTTGATCAGTTTTTATGAGATCTACTGTGGACAGCTCTATGACCTGCTAAATGGAAGGAAAAGGTATTTAAATAAAAATACAATTTACTATAAACCTATGGTTATGAATCAGTTGGTTACTGTTTATAAATCAGTTAGTGTTCCATGCAATTACTTTTAACATATTATCATTTATAGTAAATATTACATATTTAATTAGGGTTGTTCCCAGAAGCTACTTGGAGAGGAAGGCAAAATCTGACACTAAGTGCTGATAGGCACTACTGGTTTTTTACTATTTTAGGGGGAGAAGTAAGTAAGGATAAGGACTTATGGTTGAGATATGAGCTCGTGCTGTTTTACTTATACTATAATAATATATTAGCAGAATATCCATAGGTAGAGGAAGAACCTTCTTGTCACCAGAATTTCTTACGCCAACTGTTGTGGAGTCCCTGTCTTTCCCTGCTCAAACATAACCCCTGGGTGCCCCTCCTGTGTGCCAGTGGGGCTTTGGCTCTTGCCAGTCAAGTCTGTGGGGATCCCGTTGATCTCCCACTTGTCATGCTTCACACTGTGGAGTCTGCTCACCTCCTCCCTGAGTGCCTTTCCCTGGCAGCCCAGTGGCCCGGCTGCAGCGAGCCTCCGCAAGTGATGCTGCCATCACCCTCAGCAGCAGCACCTCGGCCCCAGAGCCGTTCAGGTGGATGTGTAATCCTACAGAAGCTCCAGCCAGAATGGCAATCGGGACAACTCAGTAGATACTTGATATAAAAAAATAATCACTGTGGTCTGAAATCTCTAAATAAAATAACAGTCAGTTAAGATCTCTGCAGCAAAATCTTTTTGGAGTGATTTTGAAGGAATATGACGTGTCAGCTGGAGGCCTTTATCAGCCTCGAGAACACTATCCTTAGAGCACGCTGGAGGGCTCAAGAGGGACGCGTTTTGCCCATGGAAAGGAGCATCTCTTTACAAAAGAAGCACCGATTTCAGGGCATGTGTGTTCCCTTTCTCTAAAACAATTTTAAGGAGCAGGTACTGGAACCTGCCGTGTAAAGACCCAATTTACTATGGAAAAAAGAGTCTCCTTGTATTTTATGCTGTTTTATTTTCTGCTGTTTTACATGTCATGGAAGGGGAAGATTAAACTTTATCCTGTGTGTAGAATGTCTGTATTCTTCCTGTATACTGCAATGCTTCTGTGTGATTCATAGCAGAGGTGCTCTGAAATCGTACATTACGGCTATGGGAGCTGCTTTAAAATCCTGTGCAAAAATCCTGAGAACATGAACAGAGCATAACTTACAGTCTGACCTTGCTAGGGAAGTTAAATGCAGTTAACTGCAGAGAGGCAGTTTAAAGAGAGACAAGAACTCTAAAACGTAAACATGGTATTTTACTTCCCTGCTTTATTATGTACCCTAACAATCAGAAATGCATTGCTAATGTCTCCTTAACAGTGAAATGTCAGAGGTACACATTATAAATAAAATACCTCTTCAGCTCTGAAAATAAACTAATTATAGTGGTACCTCTCTCCAGTCGGCAGCCCTGGTTGCTTTTTGACAGTGTCATAGCACTGAAATATGTTTTCATTGCTGCTGTTTAAAACTTCAGCAATCTCCTTTCTGCACTCTTTCAGGCTTTTTGCGAGAGAAGATGGCAAGCATATTGTTCAAATAGTTGGACTGCGGGAGGTTCAGGTGGACTCTGTAGATCTGCTGTTGGAGGTAACCTCTATGTTTGCAATTACTTTTTGTCTTCTACAGCCCAATTTGCTAATTTGTGAGATGTGTCATTTGCAGAGGTTATTATTTGTTGTGTAGTACATTTGTGTTCCTGTTTAAGGTTCTGAAATGGGCAACTCCAGCAGAGCACTGAGGAGCACTATTAAAGTGCCTTTATTCAGTAAGCTTCTTGGGTCACTGTGACTTCTGTTAGCAACATGCAAGCTGTTGATTTACAGCTGTCGCTTCTGCTGCCACTCCTTGTGGAAAGATCTTTGCCAAGAAATAGGCTTCTGTCACTATTCCAGAAATTAAATAGTGTCCCAGCAAGGAACCCTGGAAGCTGGCTAAGTATTTTCTCCCCTTGTGATTTCTGTGGATTCTACGAACTTAAATTTTCTAGATTAAAGGTACTTTGATGTGGGACAAAATATCTAAATTTGAAATTTAATAGAATTAGAAAATACTTAAGATTGAGATATTGATCTGAATTAGGATTAAGACATGGCTTACATAATGTGGGTGATAACAGCTAAGTAAAATCAGGACCTTTAAATGGTAGCTGACATTCAGCAGAAGCCAAAACTTCAGTTTTCCTTCCCTGCCTGGCTGAGTCCTAAAAGGGCACTGGCAAATTTTCTGCGTTGTCCCACAGCAAGCAACCTGGTTAAATCTGCTCTCTATTTAGCCTGATTTTGCATAGTTTAATTCCTTTTCTCAGTAAGGAAGTGTAAATTATAAGTGCCTGATAGTGTAATTGACTCGTTAGAATTGGCATGGTGTTACCCACTTATATTCCATTTAATTTTCTTCTTCATCTTCCATTAACTCCAAGCTTCGGGACATGCTGGTTATGCTTCTGCAAATTAGACTGTAAATTTGCTATAGGGTGGATTAACACATTCCCCTGTGTTATCACATTCCACACAGAGAAGAGCTATGAAATAACTATATTCTTACAGGTATCTCAGAAAAAAAAATAATTTGAAATTGTCCACAGGCCCTTTTGAACACAGAAATGTCACTGACTTGACTCAGAGCTTCTGAATAGTCTGAAACAGACATATGGGAAGAGTCTTCAATGCATTCCTAGTTATTCACTATTCATTGATGTTGGCTTTGGTTCAGAACTTATCTGCATTTAGCACTAATACAATGTTTGGGAGCTGCAGCAGGTGGTTAGGTTGCTGGTGGAGAACTGGCCACTAAAATGCATGAATAATGCCCATCTGTCAACTGATAATGCATTGATTTTGCTAAAAGTATTTTAATCTGTTCTTATAACCAGAAACAAAATTAATTACTGTTTTATGGGTGCTCTGCTGCAGTTGCTGCTAGACTTTCTGTGACAGTCCTTAAAAGTTTGCAAAAGAGAATCATCCAGATTTGTATCTTGAAGGAGCCTTTGTCCTTCTGCCCTTCCTCTCTTCTTTGTTTTCTTATTTTATTGTTGCATTGAGTATAATTGATCTTTTAATTTTGTTTCTTACTCTGGCATAATTTATTTGTATTATGGAAACGGAGAAAGGATTTGGAACTTTGTATTTTTTGTGTTACTTTCTGGGTAACAGTACCCATCTGTCACATGAGAAAATGAAATTATAGGACACAAGAAACAGTCAGTCCTATGAGTCTCTTAGGTTATGTCTGCAGTCTAACCTGCTTTCATTTCTGCCATACTTTTGTTTTTAATTTTATAGTTTGGATATTTTGCAAAGCTGAATGAATGTGTGATGCAACAACTAATTACCTGCAGCATGCTCTCTAAGCTCCATAGGGTCACTGCAAGCAAGTCCATATACAAAGTTCTGAAAGAAGCACTGGAAGGGATCCAGTCTAACTTAACAGCTGCCTTGCACCAGATTTTAAGGCTGTAATGGACTATTCCTCCTAAAGTTACCTGATCTTAGGAGAACAAGATTGTGTTCTTATTTATAATTTGCTTAGATTTTTTTCCCCCTTGTATTGCAGGTGATTTTGAAGGGGGGGAAAG